>NC_067234.1:13485321-13850321 GCF_019924925.1 Ctenopharyngodon idella
ACGACGCAACACAACAAATTCCCAACAGTAAACAGATTCCCCATTCTATTTCTGACATATTCCAAGTGCTTTGCAACGGTCGGTTTGTCACGTTCAGTGTAGACGTCTTTTAGCTGTTGTGGTGCGATGCAACAAAAGTCGTGTCTGGTGTAGACACGGTGTAAGGTGATCTACTAGCTCTAAATAGGTAACACTTTAACTTATGTGAACTGTTTTTAACAGCATTTATATAGCTTAATGTTAATTTTGAAATATACTATTTTTCATTGTTAATTCATGTTGTTTATTGTACATAGAATAATACAATAGTTCATTGTTAGTTTATTTCTGTGAAACCAGGCCTAGAACTGTTCAGACCTTCTTAGACCAGCTAAAAACTATATAAAACCTGCTACCACCTTAAGATGGTTTTAGCTGTTTTTTCCAGAAAGATGACCAGCCGTGCAGCTGGGAGGTGGAGGCACTGAGCACTGTAGTGTGTGTGTGTGTGTGTGTGTGTGTGTGTGTGTGTGTGTGTGTGTGTGTGTTTGACACTGTTTTACTGTAGTTCACTGCTCCCTATAGCCTAGGCCCCATGGAGCAGATGTTTGACTCCTTAGGGCCTCAACCTAGTTTCTCTCTGTCAGGCAGACATCAAGTCAGTGGACCCTAGTGTTTGCTGGGTCACTGGCAGAGCTGTGTAAATCTCTGTGTGTGTGTGTATGTGTGTGTGAGAGAGAGCATGTGCATCTTTGGAACTTTGTGTTTAGCGGGTCATCAGAGAAGCTAATGAATTTTATCTCGGTGTCCATCTCTCACAAAATCACACAAGCACACTTCTCTAGAGATTCACACTTCTGTCAGATCTCCCCAGCTCTGCTGGTGCCAGGCCTGGGTTGCAGTTTAAATTTAGCTCTCTGTCTGGGCCTGGCCTCCTGGGAGAGACGGATGAGGGGAGGGAAGACTGAGGAGGAGGAGTGCAGATCCGAGCAAACGGCTGAGAGTTTGGGAAAATGAGGGAGACTTCTCATCTCATTCGTCAGTGAAAAGAGATACTGCACTGACATATAGTGAAGTGTCAGCCAAGCACAACACTGCACCCAGACACACACGCACACACACACACACACACACACAGACAGAGAGAGTTTGGGGTTTGTAGCCAGAAGACAAGCTGGCAGGCTCACTAGTTCAGGCTGATGGAATATATTCAAAATATTCTTGTATTATTATATTGTCGTCATCCAGATGAAACTATGAATACATCAACAGTTTCTCTTTTCAAGAATACAACTGGGGTGTTCTTAATTATCAGTTACTGGGCGATAGTTTTTTTTTTTTTATTTGAAAGTTTTATTGAAATTACAATGCTGTGATGCCCAAATTAACTTGTTGGCATGTAAAATGATTGATTGTAGTTTTTTTTTTATTTTGACAAAATAGTAACGAATTTTAAGGTTTTTTTATTTATTTATTTATTTTTAGAATTATTCATATATTAGTATTTAATATTTTGAATGAGCTTTTATCTATACCATTTCCACTTTTCATTTTAATTTTAGTTTAAGTAATTTTGTTAAATGCTTTCGTAACTTTAATTTTTTATAGTTTTAAGTGTTAATTTATATTTTTATAATTAAATTATTTTTTTATAATTAAATATAAATAATACAAAATATTATATATATATATATATATATATATATATATATATATATATATATATATATATATATATTAGGTTTTTTTTTTTTTTTTCAGTTGCCAAAGCAACATTTCTAATTTCATTTACAGTTTTTAAGTTAAAGTGATTTTTAACACTGTTTGGGACTAGGGATATCGTTCAAAATTTTGAAAATTTTATATTTAAAATTCTATATTTGAAAGAAATTAATACTTTTATTCAGCAAGGATGTGTGAAATTAATAAAAAGTGATATTAAAGGGTTAGTTCACCCAAAAATGAAAATTCTGTCATCATTTACTCACCCTCAAGTTGTTCCAAACCTGTATAAATTTCTTTGTTCTGTTGAACAAAGGAAGATATTTTGAAGAATGTGGGAAACTGAACAGTTCTGGGGCACCATTGACTTCCATAGTATTTTTTTCCTACTATGAAAGTCAATGGTGCCCCAAAGCGGCCTGCTTACAAACTTTCTTCAATGTATCTCCCTTTGTGTTCAACAGAACAAAGAAATGTATACAGGTTTGGAACAACTTGAGGGTGAGTAAATGATGACAGAATTTTCATTTTTGGGTGAACTATCCCTTTAAAGACTTGTACTGTTAGAAAAGATTTCTATTTTGAATAAATGCTGTTCTTTTTAACTTTTTATTCATCAAATAATCCTGAAAAAAGTATCACGGATTCCAAAAAATTACTAAGCAGCACAACTGTTTCCAACATTGATAACTGCATATGAAATCAGCATATTAGAATGATTTCTGAAGGATCTTGTGACACTGAAATAAATAACGCACATAACAATTTCTGCAATAAAACTATTTGATGCAAAAAGAAATAACTATGTTATTCCATGTTATTATGACCAAACAAAAATGTATATATTTATGTTAGTATGATACATTTTATATAAATTTATATAAAAAATTATATAGAAATGTATATATAAATTTCCCATAATTCCCATAAATTCTTGTTGTCCAAAATTGGAATATTTCCAAAATTCCCCAGGTTAAGTTCCCATGGAAAGTTTCCGGAAACTTTCCGGCCCTTTGCAACCCTATTTGGGACATGGCGCCCAAGTCTTATGGACTGCTTTTATGATCTTTTTTTATGATTCAGTTAAACTTACTTTCTTTTTTTCTATATGTAAGAAAATCATTTGGTACAATATGAGGGTGAGTAAATGATGACAGAAATTCAGTTTTCGTGAACTATACCTGTTCTCATTCTTATTGCAAAAACTCACCGATATTCTCCTCTGGTTTGTGGCCAGCAATATTCTAGATTTCTGTGGCTTCACACACACACTTTCGTCACACCTGTCTGGTCCCATACAGCAGCTGCAGGTGTGTGTATGTCTTTTTGTATGTGTGGGTACCATAGTTTGCCCATCAATCGCTGACAGCTGACAGTTTAATCTGAGCATTCAGTAGGTCATTACTGAGCATCGAGAGCAGCCAATCGCATCAGCGATCAATGACAAAGAGAGAGAGAGAGAGAGACCGGTGAGGGCAGCGCGGAAAAGGATCAGCTCGCTCAGTGTGAGTGAGAGATATGTTCGTAGTTATGGATGTGAAGGTCAGCTTTGGGCAGTTGACAAACAGGCTGTCAGGTGCGCAAAGATAGGAGGTGAGCACCTGCACGCAAACTTTCTTGAGCCAGTAAAACAACACACACACACACACACTCATAAAATCTATCACTCAGATTTGATTGAGGACCTTCTGGGAGAATTTAATGTGGACGTCTGCATATAAATTCCACATACAAGACTCTCATTGTGTGTCTGTGTATGTATTTGTGATTTTATATATATGTGTAATATATGGCATCCATCAAAATGTACTTCCTGGAAACCAGGTCGCTATGGCACCAATCGGTCCATCCCCCTTTAGAGCGTCCTGGCCGCTTTGGAAACGACCCGTGGTAGTTAGGACCTTCCCATGTTTACATGACTCCCTAAAGACAGACAGAACCCCGTTAACTGAAGACATTCCTCACACTTTATGAGCGATATCATGTTTCATATGCCAATGAATGTCACTCTGCCAGCGTTCTCTCAACATTAGCTGAATATAACCAGGCCTGTTGATGGGCCTGACAACAGTTTTGGCCGCTGGTCTGCTCAAGCATTCCATCCTGTGTCACAGAGAGGGAAAAGAGAGGGAATTGGATGGGGAGAGAGATAGAGAAGAGAAAGACAAGTACAGACTGTGAGAGTATAGGGTAAAAAAAGAAATTTATTTTAGTAAAAAAAATAAAGAAAGAAATGAATACTTTTATTTAGTGAGGATGCATTAAATTGAATAAAAGTGACTGTAAAGTTAATGTTGGAAGTGATTTCTGTTTCAAATAAATGCTGTTCATTTGAACTTTCTAAAAGAATCCTGAAAAAACATGTATTTTCACAAAAATATGAAGCAGCACAAACTGTTTTCATCATTGGTAATAATAAGAAATATTTCTTGAGCATCAAATCATCATGTTAGAATGATTTCTGAAGGATCATGTGACACTAAAGACTGGAGTAATGATGCTGAAAATTCAGCTTTGACCACAGGAATACATTACATTTTAAAGTGTTTTTCCAAATAGAAAACTGTTATTTTAAGTTGTAATAATATTTCGCAATATTACTGTTTTTATTGTATTTTTGAACAAATAAATGCAGACTTGCTGAGCATAACAGACTTCTATTATAAAACGATATAATATAATGTAATATAATATATATATATGGGTCATATTTTTGTGTCCAAATACATTATTTCCTTTTAAAATAATTTGATATATCACATATATTATTGTATACATTTGTTTAGTTTGAATTCATTTTTAGTACATTTAATAATACATATTGTTTTATGTTTTATTATCTTAAACCCCCAAAATGTCAGGTGGTGCAACTGTCCGAACAAAGGAACAGACTAAGAAAACGATTTAAATTGTGTCTTAATAATAAAAAAAAACGTTGAAACCTTTCATATAAACAAATTTTTATAAATATCAGTCAAGCTGTTGAGATAATTGGAAAACTTTTTTTTTTTTTTTTGTATATTCTCAAATGTCAGTGTGCCACAACTGCAAACATGGGTCTTTTATTATGAATTGACAAGGTAATAACAGTAAACATGATAATGCATCATCGAGAGGGTCCCAACTGATCCTTGTGGCAGAGTGAAAAGGTTTGTCGATCTCTCTCAAATACTGATAAAAACTGCTCATTTCAAGTATGGGTAGGATGGTACACTTTCCATGTCAGGTGGTACAACTACAGTATATACATACAACTATTTGGTTGTACCGCCTGACATTAAAACAGTCAAAAAATGAACTTAACCACTTTGTTTAAACAAGTTTCAGTTGTTGAATAACATTTCAAAGTGTTTATGACTCAAAAAACCTTTTTTGAAGATTTGTCAATGACCCATAGATATATAGAATATTAGAGCCTATAAATAAGATGACTGCACTGTCCTTGATAAAGACAAAAATCCCTGTGACTCCAGTGCCTTCTTGTCACTGACCTTTGACCTCTTCAGTTTGATGAACTGACCATGAACATCAGGGTTCCCACTGGCTCAGTCTCTATTCTTTTAAACCCTCCCCATGTTTTTATCTCTTCATCTTGCACTCCCTCGTCTCTGCTGGTCCCACATGCATAAATCCGTTCTTTAACCATAACTCACTCTCATTTTTAGGAACAATGATGACTGATGAACTCTAAGAATTGAATAAACATTCCTCACCAAAGTTTAGTTTGAAAACAAAACAACTGTTTTGTGGAACGAGTTTGAGTGCAGCCATTTTGGCTCAGAGGTGCGAAACTTGATTCCAAATATTATTGTTACATTCAACCAGTTGCACGAAACTGAGCATTATCAAACTTGTCAGACAAAAGAAAGAGAAAAAGACAATATTGAATGATATTTCACTCACGTCTTGCTATTTTATTTGATGTCGCCGTTTAATCGGATCGCGCTGGAGCAGAATTCCGCCCAGACCGAAGCGCTAATCCAGCAAATGGGAGTGTTTGGATCGGAGTGGCGCTATGGAGAAATGTAATTTCTCTTCTCCCTGATTTGATCAGGAGCGAGGGAGCGGGCGGACGAGTGTAAATGTTTAAAGAGGGAGTGGGCGAGGAAGGGGAAGGAGGGGAAATTCTATTACAGGTATTCCCCGTGCTCACGGCAACGCACGCAAAGCATTGTGGATGTTAATGCAATTCTCATTTCAGCACCTGCGCTGATTGGCCGGCGTGCAGACGAGGTGAGAAGTGATCCGGCTGATGTGTGTTTGTGTGTGTGTCGTGCATACAAGTGTACATCCTGTTTGATTGTAGAATGTCAGAATGTCAAAACCACGACATGACATGATTATAGCTCCGGTCAATAGTGCGTGTATGTTTGCGTGTTTTGTTGTTGTAATAGTTTGATTAATGTATGTGTATGTCTTAAGCTACACAGAACTCTGGGATGTATTGATTTGTCTGGACTCAGCAGCACATTCATTGATGTGTCTGTCTGTGTGTGTGGGAGGAGGTCAGCTGTGGGTGAGAAAAAGGATTAATATATTTAATCAACCGGTTTTGTGGAAAAAAAAAAAGGGAGAAAGAGATAGACACGGAAACAGAGAGAGAGAGAGAGAGACGTCTGTCATTCTTTCTTAGGGTCTGACAGGGTTTAAAAGGTCAAGGATCTGTGACCTTTGGTGTACATGGCTACTGCTATTGGTCTTAACATTGGCCCAGAATGGATCTCTGATTGGTTTTCTGTGTTCTTAAAGGGACAGTTCACCCAAAAATGAAATTGTCATGATTCACCCTTGTGTTGTTCTAAACCTGTATGACTTTCTTTCCATTGTGGAACATGAAAGAAGAACTTTTGAATACTGAACTGCTCATTTCTGTCAGTACATTTATAACAACAATAATAAAAGAGCTTTAAAGGTGCAATGTGTAAATTTTAGGAGGATCTACTGACAGAAATGCAATATAATATACATAACTATGTTTTCAGTGGTGTTTAAAGACCTTACTTAAAGGTGCAGTATGTAGGATTTCTGTCTGCTAGAGGTCGCTAGAGGCCTATTCAAAACAAAAGCGTAGCTTGATGACGCCAAGATTGAGCGTGGAAACTTGGGACATGTGGTCTTCACCTCAACAGCCGGTGCAAAAGAATAGGGATAGAACTCGGGAAGAAATCATGTTCATGGATGCGATTATTAACGTTACTGTAGTATGAAGCAGAGCAGGACCGAGTGTTGTGGGAGCTGAACGAGGCCGCTGGAGCGATTGCGCAACACGACGCGAGCAGCTGAACTTTTATTATGACACAGTCGCCGGCGCCGCTTCCGCTTTTCCGGTCATGAGTATGAGGTAACGCAGCTCTGTTTATCATATTAGATACATTTGAGTGTGTTGAAAATGATGTTATAACGTTACTCTGTGCGTTCGCTCGGCGGCTGCTGTGAGACACTTGTTTGAGACACACTGCAGTAAGATAGATCGATTTTAGAAAATCATATTAAATGCTGGATGGTTTGTGTTGATAAATGGCATGCAATTAATTTTAAAACGTATTGTATGATGGAGAAAATTCTGTATTACTGTTACTAAAAATAAAGCTGCATCTGATTATGCTATGTTAGCTACTTCACAAAATAGTGTTTTTCTCTGAGGCATGGTAAAGCATGGTACTCGCAAAAAAATCAAGAAAATTAGATATAAACAATAAGACTAAACGTGTTGAGCTATATAACAACAATTCGTTTACTGTCTATAAATATATCAAAACAGTTGTTCCCTTGCCTATTAAAACATGTAAATATTAAAGCGTCTTTGGTGTTTCCATGGTTTCTACAAAATAAAACCGGAAACCCAGGGTAACGCGGGTATGACGCAATTGATAGGCGACTCCTCACACGTCCCGGAGCCTTGTTTAAATTTGCATTTTTCTCACAATTTACAAATAGTTGGAAACATTTGGGATATTGTAAGTACTTAAGTGAACAAAATATATAACACTGGCCTAGTGGTTTTTGGATATTTTACTGCAAGAATATTACATATTGCACCTTTAATGAACCATTTATGTTTTTATTACCTTAGAATGAGCAATTTCTATCTCATACACCGCGGGTCCCCCCTCCATGTTAAGTCGCCATTTTGCACCACCATGTTTCTACAGTAGCCTTAAACGGACTAACTGCTCTACAGAGCGCATTTGCTTGACTGACTACTCTCTGCTGTCTCAGACAATGACATTTTTGTCCTGTGTTGGCCACCGTAGCTTCTCTATATTGCAGTTCACAACCTCACCACTAGATGCTGCTACAATTTACACACTGCACCTTTATAGTGTCATGAGCATGCAAATTCACCTAATGCAAAATATCATAATATCATTAAAGAGGTCCATATGACTTATGCACTATATTCCAAGTCTTCTGAAGTCAAACAACAGCTTTGTGTGAGGAGCAAACTGAAATTTAAGTTGTTAAGATCACCATGAAATCAAAATTGACTATTCTTTTTTTTTAATGGAATATTGCAGTGTTTTTAGTATAGCTAAATGATTTATCCATGCACATTATAATTAAATTTTTTTAATTAATGTGCCCTCATAATCTTTAATCTAAATAACTTCCCCTCCCTCTTGCAGCGACATCTCTACTCTTTTTGATGAAGTGTTTTTTGGTGTGAGGGCGGGACAGCCTGTCACTCACTTGACATCACAGCAATAGCAAATGATCCAATGATTCAAGCAATTTCCAATCAACAAAATAAAGTCCTGTCCTGCATTTTTTTCTTGTTTGAGAAGCCGCTGGAAACTTGGATATACTTCACAATCATAAGAAAAGACTATCACAACTTCCGTTTCATGCCGACTTTAACTGCTATGACTGGAACATGGAGTCAGTGAGTTAAACATGCAAACCGAATCATTCAGGGCTGCGTTTTCCAAAAGCATCGTAAGCCTAAGGCGCTATGATCAACTTAGGCTTATGATGCTTTTGGGAAACGCTGCCCAGACTGGTTTTGTGAACTAGATCAACCAACTTATTGACTCAAAAAAGGATGATTTGTTTTCATATCAGATATTGCAGCTTGTCTCATGCACTCTCATGAGCTAGTGTGGCTGCCAGTATTTTCAGTGAATAAAGATTTTTTACGTCTGTTTATCGTATGGATTCAAAAGAGTCATTTGGACTACTTTTGTGTAGCTTCAGTTGTTGTATCGCAAAGAACAATGTGAATGTTGTTCAAAATAGCTCCTTTTGTGTTCCACGAAAGAAAGAAAGTCACATATATTTGGAACAGCAAGAGTGTGAGTAAATGATGACAGCATTATTGGCTGAATTCTTCCTTAAATATTGGTATTTACATTTGGAACATTTCCAACTGCTGTTGTATGTCAATAAATGGCAAATCATGTTTTATATATAATTACACTGATTATTATTATTATTATTTTTTTTTTTACAATATCTCTCTCATTCTTCACATTTTATGATTTCTCAGTATTGGCAGTGAATACACACTGGCAGAGATTAACATTTGACTCAGCATTGTTCAAAGAATTTTTTCCGCCATGAAGCTGGCTGAATGTTTCATATGACTAGCTTTTAAAAAACATGAATACTGAAATACCAGCATAAACATAGGAGTGTGTTTAAAGGGGGGGAGTATCACACATAGTTTCTGCCAATCTCATGTTAAACTTAAGTACCTATAGAGTAGTAGTGCATCCTTCAGATCTCCAAAAAAGATATTCTCCATTCATTTTAACCAATAAAAAAGTGATTGCAACTATCAGTTTCTATGGTTATTTTGATAACAAATATCGAGAGTGCATCAATGTATTGCGTGAGCACAAAACTCTCAGCTCTACTTAACGCTGGGTTCGTTGGGAAGCAAGGTTATCTTTCCCTCACAACCAAAAACACACTTCTTTGTTGACATTGTTGATTTCGTGAAGTCCTGTGACCTGTGCAGCGCTGCTGATGACTTCCGTAAAGCCAAACGCGAGTTGATGGATGTGCTCTTGCTCTTTTGCTCTGGTCGATGTATGTGAGAAGTGCCCCTACAAGGAATTCCGACCTTGTTGACATCACTCGAAAAAAAGATCCCGAATCCTGTAAGGATTTGGAAGAGAATTTTTGGCACAGAAATATTCCGTCATTCGTTCAACTCGTGTTTTGAAACTTCGGCCATGTTTAGCATGAGAATCCAACTCTTTAACAGTGTAAATAAGTCAGAATACATGAAATAGCATTATACCCCCCCTTTAAGAGAGAGAATAAGATTGTTAAGATGATTTGGTGTTAATTAAAAATTACACTGGGTGAATCTAATAACCTCTTTTTAGGACTATTTTTACATCATGACAATTAAGCATATTTCCCCTTTCATTGTTCTTTTTTAATTATTTTTTTATTTTACTCGTCAGGGTTTATGGTGCCCCCTCAAAAAATGCGTAAAGCACATGACAGACCTGCATATAATATAGCAACAGAGTGTATTTATGTGCTGAAATATTGTAATACATTCACAAACCACCAGTTGAATTCTTCAGACTAAGCGTTTCAAGAGGACAGACCCCAGCGTCGGTTCGCATTACTCATTCTAATTCACCCTCATCTCATTTTGTTCTGCACTAACTCTTGTTTCTCCCGCAATATTTCATCATGCCATGTTTTACGTTTCACTTTTTTTTTCTTTATTGTTCTCCCTTTCACTAGTCTTTTTGTAATTTCAGTCCAATTATTTCTGTCCGTAGACTTCATTACTCATGTCCGTGTCAGACACCAACACACACACAAATCTCATTGAGTACACATGTCGACAAACATCGGCACATGTGGTCGCGGGCACAAAAGCTCATGGATGTAGCAATGTTCGCTCAAACACACACTCTCACAGGTATGGAAGTCATCAGCTGTGTGTCAGAGGTCAAGCTCATTACCCAGCTCTAGTGAAAACTTTCAAACCTGCATTTAATATGGGGCCGTGATATAAGCTCCTCTGTCTACACACGCACACACATCATGCTCCGTCTCTTCATATTTGCAGGTATAAATCACACAGGGCCCCACGTACCACTTAAAACCCATTCCAAAACACACACGTACACACACTTCATAAACTCTGTGCTATACACTTACACTGCAAACGATACAATCTTCCTCTGCTCTGAATAATTTGTTAGCTATCTTTACATATCTTTTCTGAATTCCTAAAAACTTTATTATAATTTGTGCATGTGGCATTTAGATGAGGATATTTCAGATTGCTGCTCTGTTTGGATTGGGATGTGTGTGTGTGTGTGTGTGTGTGTGTGTGTGTGTGTGTGTGTGTGTGTGTGCATGTTTGGCATGTACATGACGGGTGTTTCCTGACATTAAACATCTCTGCATAAAGCCATTAGAGAACAGGAGCTCTATTCATTCACACTGCCATGATTAACACACACACACACATCCTCAAGCATATACTTGTCCACACACACACACACACACACACACACACACACACACCTTTACACACCAACAGCCACATATAAAAAACAAAACGCATTTTAGGTCTCTTATCCATGGCAAAAACACACATACAAGTACACATTTACAAATGATGCATGATTGTGACATTTTTCAAAAGAAATACAGTCTTATTTGTCAAATGCATTTGTAACTTGCATACATATACACACAAACTTTGAGGGCAGCCTTTCGGTAGGCCGCAATTTGGCTGACATGTGACATAAAACAACCATACCTGTTCAAAGGCCACCTTGGTGGTCGAGACCTGGCTTGTGTATTTGTGTGTATGTTGGGTGGAAACCGAGGGGCATAAAGACCAAACTGACACTGGATAAAAACACACGACCTGTGTTTAAAGGAGGCGACTTTTTAAATGTGTTTACTGTATCTATGATTAGCTAATTTTATAATAGCTTGCTAGCATACTACTTACTGTTTTTATCATATTAATGCTGTCTTCACATGCTGTCGGAAATTTCTTACTTCCCACTTTTGAAGTTGTGATTACGAGCTTGTTGCATTCAAGTGAATAGGAAAAGAAAGAATAGGAATTATGGAGTGCAGGTTTATTCTTACCTATTTATTGGGAAAATCTTATTAAAGCCAAAATGAAATTCAGTGTCCCATTCATTGACAACCATATAAACATTCACAGCGCTTTCTAGATTCTGGAATTTTTGCAAAGATATGATTGAAATAAAGTGTTTTAAGATTTTCAGGTATTCAGGTACAGAAACTGTAATCAAATGTAAAATAACACTGCACTTTATAAATAAAATAAATATACATTATAAATATAGTTAAAAAAGTAACTCTGTCAAGAACAGCAAGTCTATTTTCTGTCTTTTGTTGTTTGTTTAACGTTTTTAGAGACGGCAGCAGGAATATTAGGCTGCTGTCACTTTAAGAGCTGCACAGATCCAATATAATGTCTTTGTTAACTGTTTACGTTCACTTAAGACATAACCGACTGTGTTTTACGAGGATATTTTGGCATATTTTTATGTGTACTTGTCCATTCAAGTGCAAAAACATGCGGAAGAGAACTCAGTTCAGTATCACGTTCTATTCAGTATGAGAGGCGGCTTTCTGTGCGCACGTTTTGGACGTGTTCGCAGTACAGAAAATCGTGTGAATCTTCTTGAGATTGAATTGTTTAAAATCATAATAAAATAACTTTTTCTGTGTGCACTCTTTGGGTGTCTTCTTGCGCTTGAATGGTTTACTGTTATACAACTGCAAAGTCCGTGATTTTTTTTTTTTTTTTTTTTTGAATGTGCAGATTCTCTGTGAAGCACTGCTCTGTGATCAGTAGTAAATGCTGCTCCATCTGAAAGCACTGCGAGGTTGAGTCGCTTATAAGGTGCAACATCTTTCCAAACATGAGAAGCATTTATGAACCTCTTGTCCAACAAAAGACAACATTTATTAATGTTTTTACTGCAAACTCGCTTCATAATGTCAGTCGAATGTTACATCAAAATAACATCCTTCTGTGAGATAATGTGGCTTCTTACCAGTGTTGGGGAAAATTACTTTTAAAATATTGCGTCCTGCATTTTTATGCCTGTAGAGTAGAGGGCGCCGCTCAAACAAACCTTTCAGCTGCACTTTATTTCTCTCAACATGGGGACAGGAGAGCTGCCAATAAATGTGAATAAGTAACTTGGGTTACTTTTTTGAAAAAGTAACTTAGATATTTTGTTGTAAATTGAAAAAGTAATGCGTTACTTTACTAGTTACTTGAAAAAGTAATCTTATGTAACTCAAGCTACTTACCCCCAACACAGAACAAGGCATAAAAGAATATTATTTCATAGTATTTTATACAGTGATAAAGGCTATGTCAAGTAGCATTGCATTATAAATACATTTTATTATCATGAAAATACCAGAGAAGGCTTAAAGAACTCAGATAAACCACATAGTCATTTGTTAGTCATGTTTAATCAATCAAATAGTTTCAATCTTCTGTTTATTCAGCTACAGCAATAGTGTGATACCCACAGGCATTTCCTGGAACTACATGCATTATCTTTCTTCTGCAGAGAGTGCCCTAATTACCCCATGATTTACTCATCCTCAAGCCATCCTAGCCTAGGTGTATATGACTTTCTTCTTTCTGATGAACACAATCAGAGTTATATTAATAATCACCCTGATGCTCCTAAGCTTTATAATGGCAGTGCAAGAAAACTACCTGTTTGAAATTCAGAAAAGTGCATACAATATAGGGCATACAAAGGCATACAAGGAAGAATGGAAAGACAATTATGCGTTCATCCTACCTAGTTTTGTGAATGCAAAGCCGGTGTGTCTTATCTTCAACAAAGTTGTCGCTGTTTTCAAAGAATATCACACCGACTCCGGACGCGAGCGGCGCGACGCTACAAAAGATAATAGAACCCATTATAATGATACTGTCTACACTAGATGCGGCGCGGAGCGGCGAGACACAACACATTACATTCCCGACAGTGAATGGATTCCCCGTTCTGTTTCTGATGTAGTCCAAGTGCTTTGCAATGGTCGGTTTGTCGCGTTCAGCGTAGACAGCTTTTAGATTTTGCGGTGTGGCGCGCCTGGTGTAGACACGGTGATAATAATATTAGACGGCACCATGAGACGAAGATCTATTTCAGAACCAGCCGCTATCAAAATAATCTCGCTGCGGGCGCGGGCCAGATATTATTGCTGGCGGGCCAGTTTTGGTCCGCGCTGCCTATTGCCGACCACTGTTTTACGCCTTCCGTATTCAACTTATGAAACAAGCTTTTTTCTTAAGTTGAATACAGAAGGCGATCTGGCGGAAGCTAGATATTTTACTTTATAATGTGTTAAATATGGATGTTTTTCTTACACAAACGCATCGCTTCGCTTCAGAAGGCCTTTATTAACCCCCCGGAGCCGTGTGGAGTACGTTTATGATGGATGGAAGTGCTTTTTTGAGTTTCAAACAGGTGGTTTCTGTGCACTGCCATTATAAAGCTTTGGAGCATCAGGGTGATTATTAATATAACTCCGATTGTATTTGTCAGAAAGAAGAAAGTCATATACACCTAGAATAGCTTGAGGGTGAGTAAATCATGGGGTAATTTTCATTTTAAAGTGATCTAATCCTTTAAGGCCCTGTCCCAAATGGCACACTTCTATGCACTTTCAATGGCTGCCGCGTGCGTGTGTCCGTTAAGTCCACGAGACCGTAGGGTGTCCCATTTGTCAATTTTAGGCTTCAGAAGGGTGCTTGCGAGCGCCCCCTTTGCGGCTGATATGCGATCTCGATTTGCACTTTTGCTGAGCCCGCACTGGTGTGAGCTCTGCGGCAGACTTCTTCCCGACAGGGCCTAAGTATTCCCAACCCTTAGTAGTAGATGTAAGTCGGTGCTGATGGGAAATGTAGTTCAACATTTTTTTTTAAAATCTACTTGCTTTAGTGTATTTTTGGTTTTAGTGTGTGATGTTACAGACATATAGAGGTGATGTTTTTGTGTTTTGAGAAGTATGGAAAAGAGCGATAGTTGAGACAAACCTGGACCCCAATATTTGTCAAAATACAGTATCTTCTTTTGTGTTCTGCAGAAGAAAGCAAGTAATACAGGTTAATAAATGATTACAGAATTTATTTTTGTCTGAGTTGTGTGTGCTTGTGTGAACCACATCCTCAGCTTTAGATTTCAACCTAAACTTCATCCAACTTTCCCTCTTTTTGACAGCCGGTGAAAGTTAAAGATGGCTACTTCACCACTCAACATACTGTACCCACTTAAATTATACAAGCAGGTGTGAATGTGTCTGTGCTCAGTTGTGTATGTAGGTAGTGTATATTTAACACACTCCAACCAAATTAAACAAACCCAACATGAGTGTGAACCATTTTGCAAATAATCCAACACCTCAAGCCACACTGATTATTTAATACAAATAAATCACTGTATATTTCAAAATGATGTGGTTAGACTTTGGCCAACATATTTCAATTGAATGTTCCATTGTGCATACTTATCATGCGTTTTTAAGTTGTTTGGCTGTGACAAACCTCAGTACTCAAGGGGGCGATAGAGTTACCATTGTTTGTGCTAATAATAAATGAGTGAATTATGTTCTGACATATTTTGAAATGGAACTGTGCATGAAATCACTGTAAAAGAAACATTTACATACTTGCATACTTGAGTATGTATCAGCCTTACTGTCACCATAAAGACAAGCTTTGCCTTGTTTGTGTTTGTAACCCATAATATTTCAGAGAAAACTTGACACTCCACTTCCTTATCTCCCTCGCTATAGGTGCATGAGAGCAAAACTGTATCTTTTCTTCAGTTATGAAGAGATTATGATCTGTGATTGTAGTAACCTAGAAATAGGCCAGCTACTGCATGCTGATTGGCTGATTGGTCGCTTTATGGTTGATATGATTGGCTGTGGCACAGCAGCAATACAGAGTGATGAAGGGCACGTAAGCAGAACGTCCACCTGCTCCTCCATCAACCCCAAACCACTCAACCATCACACACAATTGTATGAAAAACAGAGTGATAAAAGAGGAATACATATTTATATACTAGATACAGAGATAAATGTTGTTCCTGCTCGAAAAAAAAAGTAAATATGTATATTATTATATATAAAATGTTGTTCTTGCACAGAAATTTGAATAAAAAATGTAAATTTTATAATAAAAATAATAAATAAATATATACATATATATTCTCTGCAAATATCATAAATAAAATATTTATATTTTCTCTGCAAGAACATTTATTTATATTATCTTACTCTATCAATCTAGTTTTTATTACTTTTCCTTTCTCCTTTCCTGCATTTTTTTCACTTGCACTATCCATCTATCCATCACTGTCTGATAATCCTCTTTTTCTAACACTCCTGCTTTTTACACTTTTTGTCACTCTCTCAATCTTTGCACTCATCGGGGCCCCTCACTGTCCTGCCATCTCTCTCTCTCTCTCGCTGTGGGAAAGGCTAGTAGATGAGAGAGTGAGTGGAGGTCATTCTACGCCTCTTAGATTAGCCCCTGCTAAAGCGCTATTGTGCGCTGAATGCCGGTCTCTTCCTGCTGTCACTCAAAGGCCGGCTCCGCCCGCTGCCTCTTCTCTAAGAAGCTTATCTCCACTGAAAGGAAAGAGGGAATGGAGAGAGGGAATGTAATGAACCGTGTTTTTCAGCAAACGACAGAAACCTGGGGCTTGGAGGACAGAGGACAGCTGCAGCACACCCTCCCACACCCCTTCCTTTTCTCCCTGTCTGTCTATCTGTCTTTCTTTCACTCATTCTTTCTTTCCTCTTAATCTCCCACTGTCAATCCATCATTTGGCCTCTCTGTCAAAGTTCTGGCCAAAGTTTCTTAGTTCTGCCCGTGTGTCTGTCTGTCTGTCTCTCTATCTATCCATCGTTCTATCTTGCGGTCTTTCTTTGCATGTTTTGTTCTATCTACCCATTGTTCTATCCATCATTCTATTTCTGTTCTATCTATCTATCTATCTGTCTATCTATCTATCTATCTATCTATCGTTCTATCTATCGTTCTGTCGTTCTATTGTTCTGTCGATCATTCTCTATCATTTTATCATTCTATCTATTGTTTTATCGTTCTATATCGATCGATCGATCAATCGTTCTATCTATCATTTTATCATTCTATCTATCTATCTATCTATCTATCTATCATTTTATCATTCTATCAATCATTCTATCTATGTATCATTTTATCTATCATTTTATCATTCTATCTATCTATCTATCTATATCTATCATTTTATCATTCTATCAATCGTTCTATCTATATATTGTTTTATTATTTTATCATTCTATCAATCATTCTATCTATCATTTTATCATTCTATCTATCCATCTATTTATCTATTGTTCTATCTATCTATCTATCTGTCTATCTATATATCGTTCTATATCCAGCCATCATTCTATCTATCCATCGTTCTATCTTTCCTTCTGTCTATCTATCATTCTTTCTTTCATCTTTCTTTGTCATCTCTTGTTCTATCTACCTGTCATATCTTTCGTTCTATCTTTCATTCTTCGTTCTCATTATATATTCTGTCTATCCATCATTCTGTTTTTCGTTCTCTCTATCCATCATTTAATTTATTCTTTTCTGTCTATCCATCATTCTATCTTGCATTCTATTCATCGTTCTATCTATCTATCGATCTATCTTGTGTTCTGTCTAACGTTCTATCTTGCATTCTATCTATCCATCATTCTGTCTTGAGTTCTATCTATCTAATGTTCTATCCTTGGATCTATCTATCCATAAATCTGTAGCTAATGTTCTATCTTTTGTTCTGTCTTTCATTTCATCTATATGTCATTCTATCTTTTGTTCTATCTATCCATCGTTCTATCTATCATGTTATCATGCTATCATTCTATCTTGGGCTGTATTTTTCTTTGTATCTTTCATTCTATTTATCAATCTATCTATCCGTAATTCTATTGATTTATGATTCTATCTTTCATTCTTTCCATCGTTCTATCTTGTATTGTGTCTTTATTTATATTTGTGTTTTATCTGTCTGTAGGTATATCTATCACTTTTGTTTTATGTTAATAGTTTCTTTCTTTTTTATTGTCAAATAGAGTGCTGTCTGATGTATCAGATCTCTCTGTGATGTGTGTGCAGTCAATCTGCAGGGTGCAGGAGTAGACTTCACTAGAGGGGGGCACATTGTGTATAGACATGTGTTTGTGTGTGTGTTGGGGGGTGTTTTTTTTTTCTTTTTTCTTTTTTGTGGATGTGCCTCTTGTTCCTGTTCAGCCGTCTGTGTGCTCCTGGGCTGCCTGCTGGTGTCTCGCGCTTTTTGTCTCGGGCTGTTTGAAAAGGGGAAAGTTTAAGTGCTGCACGTTCTCAGAGTGAGCCGACGAATGAACCGCCAGGGTTAAGCAGCAGGACCCATCTGAGTGTGTGTGTGTGTGTGTGTGTGTGTGTGTGTGTGTGTGTGTGTGTGCACCTACCATTGCTCGAGGCATCTAAGTGTGTTTGCATGTTCTCATTTGTATATACAGTACTTGTTTGTCTGTTTTTTTACCATATAGCGAGTCGCTAACTATAAATGAGACGTCCATCTTCTCAGTGGCTGTCAACTTTAACCTTTAACCCCCATGGGTCAGTACATGGCCTGGCTCTTTTGGGCTGTGTCAGGGTGTCGAGTGGTTCAGGGTAAGTGTGTGTGTGTGTTGGGGATTCAATTTAAGTGATGTAATCATGCTGTGCTGGAGAACTCATCGGTCCATTTGGACTGTCTTGTGACGTGTGTGTGTGTGTTTGTGTGTGTGTGTGTGTGTGTTTGAACTAGGTCATGTTTGCTATAGAGTCTATAGGGATGGCAGGAAAAGTCTTAAGGAAGGAAAAGAGCAAGCCTGTAGGAAACAAATTTGACAAATTAGATCTCTTTAATAACTCAGTTGTTTCTCCTAGACACCAGAGAGTAAATGAAGAGTCTCTTGAGAAAAAGGCAGTAATCTCACATTCTCTCCTGTAGAGTTACAGAAGAGATCTTAATGATGTATCAAAATGTGCTTGGATTTGCCAAAATAAGTGTGCAATAAAAAAAAAAGAAAAAAAAAAAGAGAGAGATCTAGAAATGATCATCAAATTCCACCAAGACCAGTTTCCCATGTTTTCCAGGTGTATATATGTTTGTGTATACATATATAATATATATATATATATATACATATATATATATACATACATATATATATATATATATATATATATATATATATATGTATGTATGTATGTATGTATGTGTGTGTGTATATATATATATATATATATATATATATATATATATATATATATATATATATATATATATATATATATATATAGAATGTGTGTGTGTGTGTCAATGACATGATGGGTCATTTTTTTTGTCCAAAGGCCTTAATTATAATAAAAAACAAAGATATGACATCCAAAGTATGTAAGGTAGTACAACTAGATCTCTTTTATTGAATTCAAAAGGTTTTAATTATATTTTATAATTAAGGTATTTTAAAGATTTTGAAGTGTCAAAAGGTCATTCGGTTTAACCGTCCAAAGGCCAATACAGCCATTTCATTAGTGATTAAAATATCTTAAAATGTAATAAATGTACATATTTTTTATTCTGGCATGATTTTATAACATCATATATCAACATAGTGCAAAATGGTATTAAAATTATGTGTAGAAGTTGTTGCTTTGTTATGAGAAAGAATGTCCGGAAAAATGAATTTCATAGATGTCATTCGGAGTAACCAATATAACGGGACCATTTTGGATCAAGTCATGCGGTCAGTATCATGTGACAGGATGTGATATCATTCAGACACCGGCAAAGGACTATTTAACTATTTTACTTAACTATTTGAAAAATTCATGTTTTCACTTGATCATACGCATGTCCCGAAACATCAGGTCATTCGGTACAACCGCTATAAAGCATGGAAAATGTTGTAATATTTTAAAAACTTGTACTAAATATAAAACGTTTGATTTCCTTTTGCTAGCTAGTTAGATATCAGCCTGTTAGCATTGTTTGAAAAAATCGTCATTAGGTATAACCAAAAGTGTCATTCGGTAAAACTGAAATTTTGGTTAAACTGAATGACTTTTTTGGTGACAAATTTTGTCCATCTTGTAAAAAATGACAAAAGCAGTGTTAACTGATTATAAAAACCACATAATCTCATTGTTAACACTTAAAGCTTAATTAATTATATCTCCATTATGTTTTTTTACACTTTTAAAAACCTTATTCGTCAATGACCCATATATATATATATATATATATATATATATATATGTATATGTATATATATTTTGCATGTGGTTAATAATAATACACTAAGTTGGGTTAAAAATGTACAAACTCAGTTTGGGCTGTTTTGACCCTGTGGTTGGGTTAAATGTTTGACCAACATGCTGGGCAGTTTTATTTAACTCATCTGTTGCTTAAAAAATACTATATGGCTGGCTTAACATTAAAAAAAAATCAGGCACATAATTACTAGAGGCAACAATAATAATCAAAAGGTAAACATTTATTAATAAGCAATTTAATAAATGTTTATTATCTAATTATTATCTATTAAACTTATTAATACATTTTCATTTATTAAACATAATAAATGTTAATTTCCAACCTAGTTTGGGTTCATTTTAAGCTAGTAATATACTAATTTTTAAACAATAGATTAGTTAAATAAAACTACCCAGCAGGTTGGGTCAAACATTTAACCCAACCGCTGGGTTTGTCCATTTTAAATTTACATTTACAAAATTTACCTCCCGTGTTTTGTTAATATTTGTCCATATTATTGAACCTATGAAGTTCATGATAACTTCAAGGGCTGTTATGGTGTGTCCTGAAGACAAACCAGTTGAAAGCACTGTTCTAAGATAAACCAGCCAAAACACCAGGAAGCCTGACAGGAAAAATAAGAATCTTCTTTCTTCCCGTTTCCCTCTCTTTTCTCGTCTCCTGTCCTCTCATCCGTGAGCCAGGGTTAGGTGGCACATTGTGTTGTGGACGCTGAGTGGATTTGAAGGTTCTTTTTCCGTAAACATGTGAAGGCCTGTTGAGGGGAACAAAAGAGTGGAGAAGGGCCTGTTTGGTTGGGTCCTTTTACTCTAAATGGACATTCTGTCCGCGCACGGCTCAGCCTTCAAAAAACCATCCTCACCCACAATTACCATTTCTATCGGCCGGGGCCGAAGATTATGCCTTTGGGTGTTCGTCTGAATTTCTTCCAGTGGATTCACTCTCTGAATGTGACACGTTTTGTGTCACTCCACACACCCCTCGAGCGGATTGAAAAAAAAAGTTTCTCTCCGTTCTCCCTATCTCTCTTTTGCTTTAGAGGACATGAATCCTGCTGGTGAATAGATAGCAAATCTCCTCAAGGTTAAGACTTAACCTTCCCCTCTGTCCTGACTCCGCCCCCAAGCCCTGCTCTCAAACCAATCAACATCAGATGATTAGTAAACAATGCCTGGGTGTGTGACGGACAGGTAGGAGCCTCTGCGGGATTGGCTGACTTTGCTTTTGTGCCCATAGCACCGTCGAGCAACCCGACTGCGCACACACATATGCGCAAACAAAAAGTGAAATTACTATTCAGTTGGAATGGTGCCATTCATCTTTGTCAAGTGCGGACGCGGTCCCGGCAGGCCCGCGTTAGGCCGCTCCCAAGTCCAAATTAATTCCTTGTTTTGCATCAGCTGAATTTGGACAAATCCAGGAGGATAGCGTGATTTCTCTCTCCGTCTGCCTCTCGCTCTCGCCTGGTTTAATGTGGTAATTCCAACTGATTTGGCCGAGCGGACGCCGTGTGTCTGTGTCAATATTTACTGCCTAATTCACAAAGAGCAGGAGAGAGATATGAAAACAAAAGGAAAATAACCCAAATTTAGCAATGCAGGAGGGACAGAGCGAACCAAAGAGATGGAAAGAGAGAATACGCCTCAACAAATGAGGAAGGGCGGTAAAATGAATAGAAAGATATAGAAAGTGAAAGTTAAAAGAAGACTGAAAGGACAAAGATGCAAGACAAAAGTCACACAGATAAGTGGAAGCAGGGATAGGAAGCAGAAGGAGAGAGAGGTTCGTTCTGTAGGACTGTAGCTCTGACATATTTGATAACAGAATTATGATGACAAAACGCAGCTTGAGCAGTCGCATGTGTAATCTGCATCCGCAGAAAGATCTGCTGTTTTTCATCGAACTTGAATGCCTGTCATTCACAAAGTGCCAATTTCTGTATGTAAAGTATTTTTTGGGTGCGTAGATTCAGTTTATAAAACATGAAAAACATGAATCCGCACACCTTGAACTTTTGAGTTTGTTTGGTGTGTGGATTCCTCTTTTTGTTTTTTCATTCACAAACTTCACAAACCTGTTGCACCTTACATTCAGCTTTTTTTAAACACATTTCAACCACTTTAAACCCTTTTTACAGATTTTCCTTCAAAATCAGTGCAGAAAACAGGACAAACGTCAGTTGATTTCACCTAGGCCTGAGTTTGACTTCACAGAAAGACTGAATTTTATTTTTCTTCTGCTTTTTCAACAGCTATATTGACCGTAAGAGTGATCTTGATAGTTTAGACGCTTTTTTCTCTGACAGATGGATAGATATTTTAGATATTAAGTTATCATAGGAAGTTCCTATTTATGATTTTGGAAGCTGTAATTGTGATGTTGGTCACCACAAAATGGAGGTGTAGGGCAATGTCATATTTTATAGTTGGCATGAAGTGTCCTTGAACTTTTATTACTCCCAAAATCAATAGTTTAGGTTAACATTTAAATTAATTTTGACTGATATATATTGTATATTTTAGATGTTGTTACTGTTTTTCATTATTTTAATCACTTTTAAGTGATATCTAATATTTATATATATATATATATATATATATATATATATATATATATATATAAAATTAAAAATGTGGTTTTAAAATGTGCTTTTTTTTTTCAAATTTGAAGCACGTCACACTGCAGATCACTACTTTCATGTCATCAAATAATTGCTTTATAAGCACTAATTTTTACACACTAATGCAACAAAATGAGAAGTAATTGTTGCATTCATATGTGTTCATCTCATTAATACATTAATTTCATCATGACTTAAAGATAGCTAACATAGCTTAATGGTTAAGTGTGAGGAACACATTTAACCATTAAGCTATGTTAGCTATCTTTAAAGGGTTAGTTCACCCAAAAATGAAAATTCTGTCATTAATTACTCACCTTCATGTCGTTTCACACCCGTAAGACCTTCGTTCATCTTCAGAACACAAATTAAGATATTTTTGATAAAATCCAATGGCTCAGTGAGGCCTGCATTGACAGCAAGATAATTTACACTTTCAGATGCCCAGAAAGCTACTAAAGACATATTTAAAACAGTTCATGTGACTACAGTGGTTCAACCTTAATGTTATGAATTGATGAGAATACTTTTTGTGCACCAAAAAACCAAAATAACGACTTTATTCAACAATATCTAGTGATGGGCGATTTTAAAACACTGCTTCATGAAGCTTTGAATCTTTTGTTTGGAATCAGTGGTTCGGAGCGTGTATCAAACTGCCAAAGTCTTTGGCAGTTTGATACACGCTCTGAACCACTGATTCCAAACAAATGATTCGTAAAGCTTTGAAGCTTCACTAGATATTGTTGAATAAAGTCGTTATTTTGTTTTTTTGGTGCACAAAAAGTATTCTTGTCACTTTATAACATTACGGTTGAACCACTGTAGTCACATGAACTGTTTTAAATGTCTTTAGTAGCTTTCTGGGCATTGAAAGTGTTAATTGTCTTGCTGTCATTGGAGGCCTCCCTGAGCCTTCGGATTTTATCAAAAATATCTTAATTTGTGTTCCAAAGATGAACGAAGGTAGTAATAAATGATAGCATTTTCATTTTTGGGTGAACTAACCCTTTAAGCACTAATGTATTAATTTCATCATTTACTTTGTGTGAGGACAGAATTGCTCCAGTAGAGGGCCATGGCCTCTCTCTCCTTTATCTTTCTCTCTCATTCTTTTTACTAAACCATATTTACAGTATTTACAGTATATATATGTTCATATGTCTCTCAGTGACTCTATTCCAGTCTGCTGTCGGTGGTCTGTGCTCAGTGGGTGGAGGATGCTGCTGGTCTGTGGAAAGCATTTACTGCAGGAGACTATGTGTGTGTGTGTGGACTGCATATTTTAGGACGTTCTCACTGGCAGATTTTGATGCTGTTTTAAAGAGAGGCTTGCTGGCTAAAAAGGGCTCCTGGGTTAAATTTACGGTTGCGTGTGCGCCCTGAGCCCTGATTTGCGATCCTCCAGTGTTTGTCTTCTGCGGATCCGCGATCTTATCCAGCAGATGGATGGATGACACATGTCCACCGAGGTTTGTTTACATGGCCGCTTTTTCCAGGCCAGAAATATGATAGAGTGCAATTACTACAAATGTGGCCTGACCTCAGAGCTAAGGTCACGGGGTCAGGGGGCAAAAGCCATTTCCTGGCCCCCATGTGTATTTGGTCAGAGGATGATTCCAGAAGATGATATCTGCATGCATGTGTGTGTAGGCGTCAGATGTGATAATATCTGTGTGCATATCAAGTCTCAGTGCATGATGAATTTAAATTGACTGACATGCTGTTTTGGTTCGGAATCTCTTAGTGATGATATAACAGACTATGTTGCTACATAACCTGCCTACAAACAAACACAGTACATCGCAATCATTGTTTGAGTCGTGGGTCTAGTTTTCAGAACGTATTTGAACATCTGAAGTTATTCAGCATCTTTGTGCAATCATAAACTGACTGATTTATGATATGATATGATATATATATAGATGAACCAAAACATTATGACCACCTGCCTAATATGCTGTTGGTCCTTCGTGTGCTGCCAAAACAGCACTGACCTGCAGAGACATGGAGTCTACAAGAGTCCTGAAGGTGTCATGTGGTATCTGGTAAGATGTTAGCAGCAGATCCTTCAAGTCCTGTAGGTTACTAGGTGGAGCCGCCGTGGATCAAATTTGTTGGTCCAGCACATCCTACAGATCTGGGCAGAGAAACACGTTCAGCTCTTCATCATGTTCCTCAAATCATTCCTGAACAATGTGTGCAGTGTTTCAGGGTGCATTATTCTGCTGAAAGAGACCACTTCCACCAGGGAACACCATTGTCATGAACGAGTTTACCTGGTCTGCAGTGATGCTTAGGTAGGTGGCAGATGTCAAATTTATGTCCACATGAATGGCCGGACCCAGTGTTTCCCAGCAGGACATTGCCCAGAGCATCACACTCCCTCCACCAGCTTGTCATCGTCCCACAGTGCATCCTGGTGCATCACTTCCCCATGTAAACGGTGTACATGTACACGGCCGTCCATGTGATGTAAATAAAAAAAACATTGGACCAGGCAACCATCTTCCACTGCTCCCAAGATCCAATTCCGACGCTCGCGTGTCCATTGTAGTTGCTTTTGACAGTGGACGGGTCTTCATAGGCACTCTAATTGGTCTGTAGCTACGCAGCCCCATACGCAACAGAGTGTGATCCACTGTGTGTTGTGACACATTCCTCCCATAACCATCATTTGAATTTTGTGTGAGTTGTGCCACAGTAGACCTTCTGTTGGGTCGGACCAGATGGGATAGCCTTCGTTGCCCTTGTGCATCGATAGGCTTTGGGCGCCCAACACCCTGTCACCGGTGTGTGGTTTGTCCCTCCTCGGACACTGTTGGTAAATTCTCACCACAGTTGACCAGGAGCAACACACAAGCTTTGGTGTTTCAAAGATACTCTGACCCAGGAGCCTTACCTTAACAATTTGGCCCTTATCAAAGTCGCTCAGATCTTTATTCCTGCCCATTTTTCCTGCATCCAACACGTTAATTATGATAAACTGATTGTTTAACTTATTTATTATTTAAATGTATAATAAAATTACATACAAATGGAAAAAAAATCATTTTATTTCAGATGGAAGAGGAAAGATATAGTGACTTTGCCATACACAAAAATAGATATAAGGTACAATCAACTAACTGCGTATCTACTGTTTGTTGTTCTTGATTCCTGGTTCAAGACCCCTTTAAAGTCCCCCTGTAGTCCATAATTTTATCCCTTAAAACTCATCTTTGATCACCAAAATGACATTTAAACTTTTTTTCCTGTGAAAAAAAAAAAAAAAAAAAAATGTCTTCATGTCTTAAAATAGCTTGAATGTTACTCTACACCCTTGCTTCATTTAGTATACGCGGATCTATGAATATGCTAATTAGCCCCGCCTCCGCTCACTCGCACGAGCTCAGACGAGATCCACTCGGTCAACTTACTGAGGTAAACGCTGCACAATGGTATCGCTTTTTACAATGTCGGACACATAACGGTAATTAATATGATTAGCGTTTTGCTTGACTACATTATCAAACTGTTAATAATGTGTTGCTAATGTTACATGACTCTTGCTTCAGAGTGGTAATGCTAAAGCCCGCCGGCACGTTACAATGTAGTTTCTGACATAAGAAACACCAGCGATTTCGAACCATCTTTAGATCACTGCAGTTTTAAACAGAAAATACTCAGCCGTGGTGTTGACCTATGAATTTGCACATGGTTTGTCTTAAAGCATATTAAAAACACCACATAGACATAAACAACATTAAAAACTTGATTTTCACCACAGGGGGACTTTAAGAGGCTGGTGTGGAGTAGTGATTTGGGTCACGGTCTAGTTGACCAATTGTCCAACAGCTGATTAGCTAATTTTCAAGGTCCACTATTTTATAAAAATTTGAGAACTGTGCTTCAGGTGTAGACAGTTTGAATGCAAGAACACATACTAGCTCTCTACTAGAGTGGCCCAAAACAGCCATTTTTCGCTGTAAATGTGTGGAACGGGACCAGATCGGCCACTCTGGGAGCAGCGCCAGTGTTTGTGTGCATCATGTTTTTTTGTGTGTGTGAATGTGTGTGTTCATGGTGAGTAATTTTCCTCTTCATTTCAAGCCTTTCACCCCCTCAAACGTTCAATGAATGAAATTTTGTGGCAAATTATGCATTTTTTTCACCTCGTCGCCCCTCTTTGAGAGAGAGGGCTTATTGGTAAACGAATAATGAGAGTTTCAGCTCTTTGGTCCTTTCAATTCTTCACTTTAGACACCTGCACCTCTCGCTGTCCCTCTCCTTTCTCTTCCTCCATCTCTCTTTCTCTCTCCTCAAGTGCTCACTTTGTCCCGGGACGCGCCATTGTGCGCTAGAGGGCCCTTGAGTGTAGTGGTCAATGACCCCCGCTCTCAGCAGAGTGGGCTCAACCACTGGCCCACACAAAACCACAGATTCTTTGAGTATATAGCATTCCCCAGCTATTAGACGATGTGTGCTGGGGTATCTGTGTGTGAGATGAAAACGCATTTACACACACACGCTGAAAGAGTTCAAGCACACAGGTTTTCACCATGTTTTTGTGTCTTTGCTCAGTGTGTAGTTCAGAAAGAGACACTCGTCTTCATTCCCTTGATTTTTATAAGATAAAGAGAAGAACCTCATACTCTCTTGAGAGACGAGAGGGGGGAAACTGAATCTCTGGGTCAAAGAGCAATCAAAGCTCCTGTGTGTGCACATGTTTGGTGCTCCGCTATAGTTTGGAGATATCAGAAGTGAGTTAAATCTGACAAATCTTAGTTTGAGGACGAATCTTAGTTTTATAATTGTATGTATTTGGGTCATTGACGAATAAGGTTTTTAAAAGTGTAAAAAAAACAAAATGGAGATATAATTCATTTTGAAGTTTTATTAAGTGTTAACAATGAGATTATGTGGTTTTTATAATCAATTAACACTGCTTTTGTCATTTTTTACTAGATGGACAAAATTTGTCACCAAAAAAAAGTCATTCAGTTTAACCAAAATTTCGGTTTTACCGAATGACATTTTTGGTTATACCGAATGACGATATTTTCAAACAATGCTAACAGGCTGATATCTAGCTAGCTAGCAAAAGGACAATGAAACATTTTATATTTAGTACAAGTTTTTAAAATATTACAACATTTTTCATGTTTTATAGCGGTTGTACCGAATGAACTGATGTTTCGGGACATGCGTATGATCAAGTGAAAACATTAATTTTTCAAATAGTTAAGGGAGAGTTAGTTACTTTGCTTCACGACCACGTGGTCCTTTGCAGGTGTCTGAATGATGTCACATCCTGTCACATGATATCCAAAATGGTCCCTTTATATTGGTTACTTCGAATGACATCAATGAAATTCATTTTTCCGGAAATTGTTTCTCATAACAAAGCAACGACTTTACACATAATTTTAATACAATTTTGCACTATGTTGATATATGATGTTATAAAATCATGCCAGAATAAAAAATATATACATTTACTAAATTTTTAGACGGTTAAACTGAATGACCTTTTGACACTTCAAAATCTTTAAAATACCTTTATATGTAGCAAAATATAATTAAAACCTTTTGAATTCAATAAAAGAGATCTAGTTGTACTACCTTACATACTTTGGATGTCATATCTTTGTTTTTTATTATTATTAGGGCCTTTGGACAAAAAAAAAAATGACGAGTTCATTTTAACAGTTTTATTTTATTTTATTATTTTTTAAATAAAAATTATATATAAAGGATGTTTTGTCGAGTGAATTAAGCACATTTATTGGCCATAAATATTTTCTACCATCCATTAAACTATTTTTTATGATTATTTTATTCATTTTATATTTTAAAATAAACTATCTATTGTTAATAAAATATTGTATATAAAAAAATAAAATACAATATATTTTTGTACATTTTATTATACTTATTGAAACAGTGCAGGTCTCTAAAAGACAGTGATTTTTTTCATCATGTTTTCACTTTGGTAGAGGGTGTCGAGGATGTTCCCAGATGTCCCTACTGGGGATTTTGTCTGATTTAGCTCACTTCTGGGGACAGATTTTCCCTCAAAGTATAGTTAACTTAAGTAAACCCACATGCGCACACTTTTCAGTACTTATATTATTATATTGTTATGTTTTATAACTACAGATCATAACAAGCAACTCTGATGCACTTTTGTAAGTTTGTATATCTACATATCATAACAAAAATCCTTTTTTTTCTGCAATATTAGTGTTTGCAAGCAACTCTAATGTGCTTTTGTAAGTATGCTTGTGTGTGTGAGTGTGTGTGCGGGTGATTAGACTCTGTCTCTGGTAATATCTGTAATGGGCAGCAGCAGATGAAAGGCCTGCCTGTCACAATGATGTGAATCAAACTGGATTCATCTGGAAACTATAAGACTTTTCACTCATTATAACTTCACACACACACACACACACACACACACACACACACACACACGCACACACACACAGACACACACACAGGGGTGTTGATGTGAAGGGTGAGTGTTGAGCAGTCTTAGGAGTCGTGTGTGTGTTACCTGAATGCCGGCCTGTTTCCTGTATGTCTATGTAAAAACATCTGTTCTCTCTTTGCGTATTCTTGCTACCTGTATGTGTTTTTAACTTTAAGAATGCACATCTGTTTCCTGGATGTGTGTGTGTGTGTGTGTGTGTGTGTGTGTGTGTGTGTGTGTGTGTGTGTGTGTGTGTGTGTGTGTGTGTGTGTGTGTGTGTGTGTGTGTGTTCGTCTGCTCGTCTGCTACCTGTGTGTATGTGTGAATGAATGGACATCTGTTCCTTGTCTAATTGTTCCATTGTATTCGATAGTTACTAAGCATTCTAGATAAACATTTGTGAACGCAAACATTTATGTACCAACACTAATGTTCATTTAGATAAACACACTTCCAAAGGTATGCCATAATATGCAATAATAATAATAATAATTGGTCTATCATCATATATGATGGCCCCATATATGATGATAGACCCATTATTATTATTATTATTATTGCATTATATTATATATATATAATATAATATATATAGTATTATTACATTATAAAAAAATATGTATTTAATATATATATATATATATATATATATATATATATATATATATATATATATATATATATATATATATATATATATATAATTAGTATTATTATTATTAATGTTAAATTAGTATTATTGTATTATAAAAATATTTATTTAATATCTATTAATATATTAATTTGATATATATATATATATATATATATATATATATATATAATAATAAATTGGTATTATTATTATTAGTAGTAATAGTATTAAATAGTATTATTGCATTATAAAAAATATCTATTTAATATATATATAATAAAATAAATTATTATCATTATTGTTACTGTTATAAAATATTTATTTAATATATATATATATATATATATATATAATTAGTATTATTGTTAGTAATTGTATTAAATTAGTATTATTGCATTATAAAAAAAATCTATTTAATATAAATATATATATATAATAAATTAAATTAGTTAAAAAAAATATTTAATATCTATTTATATATTAATATATATATATATATATATATATATATATATATATATATATATATATATATATATTTAAACAAAAATGTATTATTATTAGTATTAGTATAAAATTGTGTTATTGCATTATAAAAAGTAATATAATATATTAATATACACTTTTATATGCTGTTTTTTATTATTCATATATATATATACAACATTATATTTTATTACTTTATAAATATTATTTTTATATATTGGCTGGCAGCATATCCCTACTAATCTTAGATATATAAACCTTAAAAAATACTTTTTTATTTCTCTGTTAAAAACTATAGCTATCGATAGAGTAAAATAACTGTGATTAATGGCATGATTTCTGACCAGTCTTAGAAAACAGAACAAAACAAAAATAATATAAAATTTGTGCTAAAAATGACTGCCCATTTTTTTACTTTGAATCTAATGCATTTTGTAATATATATATATATATATATATATATCCACAGACCTCTGGGGAAAATTTGTGACCCAGCTTTATCAAACTGCTTTTTCATTAAACAATTTACAAGTTTTTCTGTGAAGAGAAACTGTTGCTTTGACAGGCGGTGGGTTATTTATAGATGTATGATGTGATTGGCCGTAATGAGGCGGTCAGTGTTGTGTGGCGTGGAATTCGTCCAGCTTGTTTTTCTTTGCTATTTTTCTTCGTTACTGCACAGATAATCATCTAGCGCTCAGCACCACCTCTCCCAGACAATGATGCGGCCATGCCATGCCAAACGAGTGTGTGTGTGTGTACCCTGAATGTATATTATCTCTCCAAACACTCTGTGGACAGTGCATTAAATGTGTTTGAGTTGGCCGGAGGCCTCTTTCCGTGCGATAACAGTGCTCCGTTAGTGCCTGACGAAGAAAAGGAGCAGTAACTGTTTTGGGGTGCGGCCACGTCAGTCGCCATGACGATACCAAAATCAACCTGTCAGCCCGTCGGGACTGCCAGAGATGGGAGTGATATGTAATAAGTGTGTGTGTTATCCTGTATTTGTTGACAGATCTTCACACCCTGTTGATTAGCATCTTGAAACTTTCATAGTGTGAGAGTGCTAATGTGTTAGCACATCAACTAAAGCTACACCCAACCCCACCGGACAGGGAGGGACGTGCCCCTTCACTCAATATCTATCCCAAACAGGCCAGTGCCAGGCCAACTTCAGCCACGATAGAGCACGACAAGTAACAGACGTTTAACGGCACCCATTGACTTCCATAGTATTTTTTTTTCCTATTATGGAAGTCAGTGGGGTCCATCAACTGTCTGGTTACCAGTTTATTGGTCATTTATTATCAATTATTGGTTCTCAAATTTTAATAATTGTCTCAATGTGAATCTAATCTTTTCCATTAAAAAAAAAGTCAAAAACCCAGTGGTGACAGAGAGGAGGGACTTCCAGTTAATATTACTAAATCATCCAGCCTGCAAAGTGGTTAGTTTAGAAGAAAATGCAATTTGAGAAAGATATGAATCGGTCAGTTTAATCATTTTACAGTTAAATCGGTCATAAATCTCTGTCAAGATTCACAAAAATGAATATAAAAAGAATGTAGTGTGAGTATACCACATTTTTAGCATGTATATGTATTCAAAATGTGTGTGTGTGTGTGTGATGGAGGTGGTTCAGCAGACCCTCAGTGGTGATGCCAGCGGGCGGAGTCGGGCTGTTTGGGGCGCCACAATGTGACTGTCAGTCTGCGGGACATCACACACATAAACTCTCTCACACACACACACACACACACACACACACACACGCTTTCGCAGTCTTCAGGACGTCCCACAGGAGAGGAGCGAGAGAGGTGCGAGTGCTGCCCCCGTCTAACCCAAACCATCCATCATACTGACACGGTCTGAGAGCAGTGCAGGCCTGGGAACGCCAGCGGCCAGCAGGCAGCGACACACACGCATGCCAGACCAGAGAAGTCCATGCCAGCTGCACATGTTCGCACTGGCCTCCGTCACACACACACACACTGAAGTGTGTATGTTTCTATTTATTATTGGCTGGAGCATCTAAACTTCCATCTGAGACTCAAATGTGACGTGCAAATGAGCTCTCTGCTCAAACGTGCAGTGCTAACATGGACTGAGGCACGTTCGCACATTTCAAGAGTTTGTAGATGCTTTTGGGCTGTAATACACACCTGTTCACCTGCTTATGTCTGAGATCGGAGAGAATTTGGTTTATTTAATGTAGTGGTGTCATTCGTAAACTCCTCTGATTGGCCTTTGTGTTCACACGTTCATCAGATATGTCTGTGATTGGCCATAACGGAAGTGTTTGAATTTGAAAACGTTTAGAAAGCAAGAGCAGGAGCGTTTAAAAACTTTCAAACGCTCCTGTGTGTATCTGTGTAAGCGCTCGGTGAAGAGCGTCATTGATGTCTATTTACATGTTTTTGAAGCGTTGATCATTGAAGCCAATCACAGACATATCTGATAAACGCGTGAACACAGTGGCCTATCAGAGGTGTTTATGAATCCGCTCAACAGCGAACAAAGCGTCACATGTTTTAAAATTTCAGTACCAGCTTGGTACCGAAGTCGGTACTTTTGACAACTTTGTTAAAGTACTTATATTAATTCATCCATACAAAGATGTGTGTAAACTTCTGAATAAGTATTACCAAACAACATCCATATGAGTGGATTATTCTTTACACAAACAGGAAAATGTGGTATTATTTTGCATGTGATTGATATTAAGTTTACCAGCTTTACATGGTCATGACAGGAGATACTGAATATAAGTTTAAATAAATATAGTTAATTAGTTAGTTTGGCAACACTTTAGTTTAGGGTCCAACTCTCACTATTAACTAGTTGCTTATTGGCATGCATATTACTAGGATATTGGCTGTTTATTAGTACTTATAAAGCACATATTAATGCATTATTCTGCTTGATCATATTATACATCCCATAATCCTACCAAATATCTAAACTTATCAACTACCTTACTAACTATTAATAACTAATTAGGAGTTTATTGAGGCAAAAGGCAATAGTTAATAGTGAGAACTGGACCCTAAACTAAAGTGTGACTGTTATTCTCACAAGTCTCTATACTTTCAAACAAGTTTGTATTTAAATGTTTATTCCGGTGCAGTTCCTTGCCCCATCGACTTCCATTACAATTTCATTGCATTAAATTCTATATTTATTTTTAATAATATTTCATCAGGATGAGAACAGTTGGCGGTATTTTATATTTATTTGAGCAAATATCAAGACACTGAGACAACATGAGATGACAAATAACAGACAAATAATATAGTTGATTTAAAAAATTATATAATTTTTTAATAAATATTTTTACACTTTAGTTTAGGGTACGATTCTCACTATTAACTAGTTGCTTATCATCATGCATATTACTAGGATATTGGCTGCTTATCAGTACTTATAAAACACATATTAATGCCTTATTCTGCTTGATCATATTCTACATCCCTTAATCCTACCCAATACCTAAACTTAACAACTACCTTAATAACTATTAATAAGCAGTAATTAGGAGTTTGAGGCAAAAAAAAAAAAAAAAAACCAAAGTAGTTAATAATGAGTTAATACTGAGAATTGGACCCTAAACTAAATGGTGACCAAAATCTTCAATAAAATATTTGTTTACTAGCAAAAATATTCAGAAATGCTACACTATAAAAAAATGCTGGGTTAAAAACAACGGAAGTTGGGTTAAATGTTTGCCCAATGTGTTGGGCAGTTTTATTTAACCCAACTATTGTTTAAAAATGACTATATGTCTGGCTTAAAATGAACCCAAAATAGGTTGGAAATTAAAAATCAGACACATAATTACTAGAGGCAACAGTAATAATCAAAAGGTGAACATTTAGTAATAAGCAATTTAATGTTTATTGTTTAATTATTATTCATTAAACTTATTAATAAATGTTAATTTCCACTGTGATTTTTAAACAATAATTGAGTTAAATAAAATTACCCAGCAGGTTGGTCAAACATTTAACCCATCCTCTGGGGTAAAACAACCCCATTGCTGGGTTTGTCCATTTTCAACCCAACTTGGGTTGTTTTTAACCCAGCATTTTTGAGAGTGTAGCATTCTTAGATTCTTTAAAGAGAAATAAGGCTGCACTTTTGGAAAATGTTAAATTGTTTCTGTAAATAAATAGTATTTTACTGTCAAGTTAAAAAAAAAAAAATCCTTTTCCATCTGCATTTTAAGCTTTGCTTTTTGTACGTTTAAGCTGAGGGTCAATTTGAAATGATTGTCTGTGGTGAACAACATGTTACAGACGCTGTCGGTAGTTTAGTTGTACTGAATCCACATTACTGTAATATGTAAGGATATTCTTATGTAACGAGATGTTTTTCCTTTTTTTGGCACTCTTGATATATGGCTTTTATCATACCGTCAGCAACAATTCTAGAGGAGACAAATACATGCGTACACACTGTGCAGTTCATGTGGAAGTGATTTTAGGTAATAGGTCAAAGGTCATCTGCATTCAAACAGAGGATATCACCTCCAGACATATCACACACTCTGATGGAGTAGTGTGTGAGAGAATGTCTGTGGCTTTTTGACCTCTTGAGACTCTGTTCTGGCCTATTAGTAAACAGGAAATAATTAACGCCATGAACAATAAGACGATTTGGACAAGCTCTAGCAGTTTGCTTTGCTTTGGCCTGTCTACATTGTGGCGCCTTCGAGTGTGTGTGTGTGTGTGTGTGTGTGTGTGTGATAGAGAGAGAGACAGACAGACAGGGAGACTCCTCCTCCTCATTAGAGTCCTCTCTGTGTGATCAGGAAGTGAGTTTAAGTCAGCATTAATCTGTCACTGTGGCCAGACCATCCTTGCCACGACAACTGTTTCCTTCGATAAACCCTACATCGCCGTGGCGATCACCGTGGTGACAGGTGCTGATTGGGCATGAGTGGGAGGAAGCCCCTCAGACAGGAAGAGCGGACAGTTCTGTCAGTGAAGGAGCAGAGAGGTCAGGAGAGTTTAGGGGCTGTTTGAGACGTCTCATCCTCTAATAAACGGTCTTGTAGGCATTGCTGTGAAAGGCTGTTTTATACACAGCAGTTCAAAAGTTTGTGGTCAGTTAGATTTTCTAATGATTACTTTAAGTTTAATTTTTGAACTCAAGTTTTTAAAAATTAAAATTAAAGTAATCCATTGTCTTGACTATTTGTGAGTTGAAACAAAGGTTATCTTCAAGTTGAGTTAACTTACGTTTGTTGAGTTCACTCACATTTTTAGGGCAGCAGGTGAACTTTCATTTCTAAGTTTAACCAGCTGAAAATGTTTTACAGTGTAATAAGGCTGCATTTTATCAAAAAATACAGTAAAAACAGTAATATTGTGAAATATTGTTAGAATTAACTTTTCTATTTTAATATTTAAAGTGTAATTTATTCCTGTGATGTCAATCACAATTTTCAGCATCATTACTCCAGTCTTCTGATTCTTCAGAAATCAGTATGCTGATTTAGTGGTCAAGAAACATTTCTTATTATTATGATCAATGTTGAAAACAGTTGTTCTGCTTAATTTTTGTGGAAACTGTAGCACAGAGAACAGTGTTATTGTCAGTGTTGGGGGTAACACATTGCAAGTAACTTGAGTTATGTAATCAGATTACTTTTTCAACTTACTAGTAAAGTAACGCATTACTTTTAAATTTACAACAAAATATCTGTTACTTTTTCAAATAAGTAACGCAAGTATTTTTCCCATGTATTGGCTGACAGCACTCCTGTCTCCATGTTGAGAGAAATTGGGAGTAAGTGCAGAAGTGTTGAATGTAAACATGATGGAACATGCATTTACTCATCTCACTTGCACAAAAAAAAAGAGTCAGTATTCCTTAAAAAATGAATGAAAACAGTGAAATGCAATCTTGGAATATTTCACAAACATGCAATAATTAAATATATTAAATTAAGCTAATATACTTTATGGATTTAATCTCACTTTATTAACCAATGCTTGCTGCTGACCTTCGATTATCCAATTCAACCATACTAACAAGCAAAAATGACTTTAGATAAACATCACATTTGTGATCAGCATATTCATTTCACTGTACATTTGCCAAAAATAGAACTTTTTTGTTGATATTAAAAAACAACAACAACAAAAAAAACAAGTAAGCCCGGCCCAAGTGAGAAAATGTTACAAAAAAGTAATGTTGCACATTACTTTCCATAAATAGTAACTAAGTAACACAATTAGATACTTTTTTAGGGAGTAACACAATAGTGTAATGCATTACTTTTAGTAACTTTCCCCAACACTGGTGATTGCTGAGATTTTGCTTTTTTTATATACATATCAAGCTTAGCATTAGTTCTGGCAGGTCACATCGGTCAAGCTCGCGTCAGCTGACTCTCAACTGATCCACGTCTACCTATAGGAATACGACGCCTATCACAGCATCATATATAAGGTCAATTCAGTATTATCGGTAGCTTTATTGCATTGTTCAAGAGCAAATTACCCTCCTCCATCCCCAGCTCCTCCTCTCGTTCAGTCAGGACTTGGTGTTAACGCTTCTCATTTACTTTGAATGGGTGACGTCTAGGGTTGCAAAGTAAATTAAGGTAAATTTCTGGAAACTTTCCATGAGAACTTAACCTGGGGAATTTTGGAAATATTCCAATTTGGAAACTTGGAATTTATGGGAATTTATGGAATTTATGGGAATTAATTGGAAATTTTGGGAAATTTATATAAATTTATAATATTTATATAAAATGTATCATATACAAATATAAATATAAACATTTTGTTTGGTCATAACATGAAATAACAGTTATTTCTTTTTCGCATTCAATTAATTCTAATTTAGTAAATATGTAAAATAAATATATTTTTATTGCAGCAATTGTTATGTGTTATTTATTTCAGTGTCACAAGATCCTTCAGAAATCATTCTAATATGCTGATTTGATGCTCAGTTACTATCAATGTTGGAAACAGTTGTGCTGCTTAATATTTTTTTTGAACCTGTAATACTTTTATCAGGATTCATTGATGAATAAAAAGAAGAGTTAAAAAGAACAGCATTTATTCAAAATAGAAATCTTTTCTAACAATATCACTTTAATATCACTTTTTATGAATTTCACACATCCTTGCTGAATAAAAGTATTAATTTCTTTCAAAAAAAAAAAAAAAGGAACCCAAAATTTTGAATGGTAGTGTATATTGTTACAAAAGACTTCTATTTTAAATAAATGCTGTTCTTTAAATTTTTATTCATCAAAGAATCCTGAAAAAAAGTATCACAGGTTATAAAAAATATTAAACAGCACAGCTGTTTCCAACATTGATAATTGAGTATCAAATTAACATATTAGAATGACTTCTGAAGGATCATGTGACGCTGAAAATTCAGCTTTGCATCACAGAAATAATTAATATTTTAATGTATATTAAAACAGAAAACCATTATTTTAAATTGTGGTTATATTTCACAATATTACTGTTCTTTCTGTATTTTTGTTATGGACTGGGGGAATGCACAGTACAAGCAGGGGGTGTGGCCTCAATAGCTCTGCAGTAAGTAGTGTGCTGTGTGAATGTGATTGAGGAATGTGCAGGGTAAAAATTAAACTGAAATTGCATTAAATCTGGTTGTTTTAACCAAATTTATGCTGCAAGATATTTTTTTCAACCACATTTAAGTACCCTGTTATAGGCTAACCTGCAATTTTGCAAATTCCCTGTTTATTCCCATATATTCCCGTTAATTCCCATGGAAAGTTTCCAGCTTTGAAAATTCCCTGAATTTTGCAACCCTAGTGACGTCATGCGTTGCTGAACTGAATTGTGGGTTCCGTTGCGTCGCTTCATTCACGTGGCTCATGGCAGAAGTTGAAAATTTCTCAACTTTTCAAGCGCCAGTGCAGGTGTCAGCCAATCAGATCGCCTTATGCAAATACCCTAGTGTATACGCTAGCCAATTACGTTCATACAACACCAGAAAGCAATGTGATTGGCTGTTGTCACTATGAAAGTCACGTCAGCACCAAGCTTCAGACACGCCCTCCATCAAGTGTTGACGCCGACGCCCCATGTGAATGCAATGTTAGTACATTAAATTATTGAATATTAATAATATCTGCAATGTTGGTTCTGTTCTGTTTACCCTAAGGAGGGTATCGCTGCTCTCTTTGTGCTTTCGTAGTGGTGACAGTCGTATTTCATGTGTTAGCTGTATGTTTTTGTTTCTTTCAAGAACATTTTTGAAGTTTAATAAAATAAAAGTCATCTGAAAAAAAGGAACGCCCAGCATTCACAAAGTATTGCATAATCATTTCCCCTTGTGTGTTTGTTTTGGCTAATTCAAATAAGCTTCCAGCTACAAATATTAATGAAGGATTAATATTTTACAAAGTTAAAATCAATTCCACAGTATTTGGCAGATGTTTTCCTCAAAATCAACACAGAAAATGCTATTTGTAGATTGCGCCTAGGCTGCTTATGAAACTTGTTGAAGATTATCTCAGATGTTAAACTTCCTTAGAAGAAGTAAAAGAGAAAAAACTGAGACCATTTGACATGCAACAAGAATCCAGAGTGGGACTTTTGACTGCAGACTTTGGCGTCCGAGACATTGTTGAGTTTGTGAGATTACTGGGGTGTTTTTCTCAGGAGAAAAGTCTGAGCAGGAGACTCTCCATTTAATCAAGGAGAGACACAATTGAGACATGAAAGAGATCTCATTTGTGTTTTTTCTTGCTTGTATGAAAGCAGTAGCAGAAGGAGAGATGGATGGATGACTTGATGAATAGGTAGGCCTAATACTCCTCGCAATAACTTACTTGTTGGGGCCGTCAGTTCAACAACTTTTCCCATAATCCTTCAAGGCAAACAAACGAGTGTGTTCATCGGCTGCTAAGGAAAGATAGGGAGGAAGGCAGAGAGAGAGAGAGAGAGGGAGTAACAGCAGGGTCCAATTCCTCCACTCAAGTGCTCCTCTCATGCAGTAGGTCTGATTAGACTCTCGCCCCCCGCCAGTTTGTCGGCAGGAGCACCGTGAGCGGGACTAACTTCAAATACGGCCAGCTCGCTCGGCCCAAATAAAACCTGACTGCTCCCCTCCCCTCCCTCTGCGTCGCTCCTAATGGACAGGGTTTAATCTCCCTTTCTCCTTCGGATATTTGAAGATTTCCTCCTGCCGCGGCCTGGCCGACGCAGAAACGAATTCTTCTCGCTTTGTTGATTAAAACCGGCCGTGCTTCACCATCGCTTATCGGCCGGCGACGAGCCGCTCTTTTTAATTAAAACTAAGACAGCACAAGTGTGCAATTAACAGCTGGTAATTACACAGAGTCTCTGAAGTGCGCCGGCGCCGCCTCCGTTTCACTTGCGGAACGGACAAGTGGCTTTTTGATCTCTAAATTAGTGAACCCTTGTAATATTTGTTTTGTGGCAGATTTGGTGGGTTAATTGTGGCCTGTGGTGGCCTCGCGCGCATGATTGATGTACCACCGGAGAAAAAGGGACATTAAAACTGTAATAGTCTATCAGGATATGCAAATCGCACCTTCATGTTAACAAGCGGGCAGGAGCTGAAGGAAGTGTTTAATGTACGGGAAAAACAATCAGCCACTCTGCCTCAAACTGATTAGTCCATTTGAATTTGAAAGTTTAATTAAGTGCCTCTAATACACAGCGTTTTGGAGAGTGACACTTAACATTAAACCATTTGATGCTTAATTTTGTATCGTCTATTCTTTGTTGTTGTTTTAATTGCAGGCTCACAGGGTTTGAAATTCACATCCGCTCGTGAGCAGTGAGAGTGTCATGCTACGCGGAGCTCTATCCCAAAGGGAGGCGGCAGGCGTTGAATTCATTTAAAAAACCTTCCGCTAATCAGCGATGAAAATATTTAATGAGAAGCGTGCTCTTTCACGGCATCAAGCAGAACACTTGTTTGGCTTTAATTAGTATTGATTTTCATCTCTGAACACGGCTTGCGAGTTGATGTTTGTTTGTTTCTTTGCTGTTTTTTTGCCCTTTATCCACATTCCATCAGTGTGAGAACAATTGGCGTCATTTTCTCCTGAACAAATATCAGCTGAATAACAGCTCTCTGTTGGACTTGAACTATTTCTCGGCTATATAGAAACTGCATTTAAATTTATTTATTTATTTTTTATTTTACAAACTATTTTAATTTTAAAATATATTAAATATATTTAAAATATATTAATTTATATATTGTATTATATTATATATTATATAATATATTATATTTATTGTATTATATATTAATAATAATATATTTATAAAATGTATATAAAACAAAAAATGTTTCAGAAATAGTAGGATTTTCCAGATTATTTAAATAGAAATAAGTCTGCATTTTTTTTTTTTTTTTTGCACTTAATTTAAAAAAAAAAAAAGAACAAAAATATATTTCGGTATAATTTTTCTTCTTTTACTTCTCCAATTTTTTCCATGTGCTTATCAGACAATTTAGAAAATAGCTTTTTCTATTTGGGTCAATGACAAATAAGGTTTTTGAAAGTGTAATAATGGAGATACAATTAATTTTGAAGTTTAATTAAGTGTTAACAATGAGATTATGTGGTTTTTATAATCAGTTAACACTGCTTTTGTAATTTTTTTACAAGATGGACAAAATTTCTTACCAAAAAGTCATGCGGTTTAACCAAAATTTTGGTTTTACCGAATGACACTTTTGGTTATACCGAATGACGATATTTTCAAACAATGCTAACAGGCTGATATCTAGCTAGCTAGCAAAAGGACAATGAAACATGTTATATTTAGTACAAGTTTTTAAAATATTACAACATTTTCCATGTTTTATAGCGGTTGTACCGAATGACGTGATGTTTCGGGACATGTGTATGAACAAGTGAAAACATGAATTTTTCAAATAGTTAAGAGAGAGTTTGTTACTTTGCTTCACGACCATGTGGTCCTTTGCAGGTGTCTGAATGATGTCACATCCTGTCACATGATACTGACTGCATGACTTGATCCAAAATGGTCCCTTTATATTGGTTACTCCGAATGACATCAATAAAATTCATTTTTCCGGACATTCTTTCTCATAATAAAGCAGCCACTTCTACACATAATTTTAATACAATTTTGTTGATATATGATGTTATAAAATGCCAGAATAAAAAATATATACATTTATTACATTTTAAGATATTTTAATCACAAATGAAATGGCTCTATTGGTCTTTGGATGGTTAAACCGAATGACCTTTTGACACTTCAAAATCTTTAAAATACCTTTATATGTACCAAAATATAATTAAAACCTTTTGGATTCAATAAAAGAGATCTAGTTGTACTACCTTACATACTTTGGATGTCATATCTTTGTTTTTTATTATTATTAGGGCCTTTGGACAAAAAAATGACCCATCTCATCATTGACCCATTTACCTGAAGTGCCTGGATGTCATGTCAGATATTGCCCAAAATCAATTTTTGGGTAATATCTGAAATTAATTCATGAATAGGCTTTTGTTTGATATGCGCATTGATATATTTAGAATGTTATTTAATTTAATAATAGTTTAATTTAAATAATTAAAAGAAGTAAATAATGGATTAATTGGAGAATAAAGATTATTATTATTATTATTACTCATAGAAAGTTTTGAAATAATAAACATCATAAGATTAATGTGCCATCTGAAAAGTCTAACTTTTTAAAAACCATAAACACACTCTCTCTCTCTCTCTCTTACTATATAAAACAATGTTTTCAATTAGATTTTTTAGTCTCTAAACAAGCCCTGCATATATGATGTGACAGGTATAAACGAGCACCTGTGAGTGGCTTTAAGGAAATCTCTGTTCACCCGTGAGCTTCATTAGGAGTGAGTTATGAACGCGAGCTGTTTTCAGCAGGTGTGTCTGACAGAACCCAGTCTCGTGGCACCAGGAGTCCGACGGGACGTAATAGAGTCATAACGTGACGGCTCTGAACGAAACAGACCGGGTTTCATATCAAGATTGATTAGTGCACGAAAAGTCATGCAATGGAAACGTTATGAACGTTGCATGGTATGATTTTGAACTCTTAATTTGAGGATAATTATTAAAGACGGCTGCAAAAAAATAATGCTAAAATAAAGTTTTATTGGAAAACGATAATACAGCCCACACGGATGCAAGTTTGGTAACATTGCTAGAAGTGTTCAACAATTACAGCTCGCTAGATTTGATCTGAAGGCAGTCTGGGTTTAAAAACGTCTCTGTTCCTAATCACAAATCCACCTTTTCAAACAGAATAAAAGCAGAATGAAACAGGAACGATGCAGTCGGCAGTCAGACCTCATGCTGGCCTTAGAGCTTCAATCCAGTGCTACATAGAGAAATAAACAGCTTCCTGGACATGTGCGTGCTACGGTGTGTGTGTATTAGTTGAAGTGCATTACATTTCTGTACCGGTGTGTGTGTGTGTGTGTGTGTGTATGTGCTGGCCATTATGGCAGGGTTTAAAACAGAATGTCACTCGTTACAATTGGGCATGTGGCTTTGCTTAGGGAGCCTGTTCTCTCCAATTAGAAACTGACGAGAGAGACTGAGGCAGGGACAGGGGCCAAACACACAACATGGAAAGAAACTGGAAGCCCTGTGTGTGAGAGAGAGAGAGAGAGAGAGAGGGAGAGAGACAGAGATAGAAAAAAAGAGATTGATTGTGTGTTTGTGCATGTGGTCACTTCTCATGAAGAATGCATTAGAGGCGTTTCGCGTGTGGGGCATCAGTTTGTAAGGTCGTGTCGTGTTTCTGTGCCGAATTAATAGAGGCTTCTGTATGTGTCGTGTTCTTGTCGTTTACTCAGAGTCTCTCTGAATTTACCCATCAATCTTTCCATTACTCTTCCTTGGCCACAAGACACCCTCATCCATCCATCCATCCATCCGATGATGTTACCAGAGATGGAAAGGTTGTCAGTGTATTTCAGTAAAATTTATTTATTATTTACTATAAGCGTACACAGTAAACCCAAATAAGTTGGCAAAACTCAAAAAATTTGAGGTAATCAGTTACATCAAATATTTTAAGTTAAGAAATTCAAAGTTTTAGTAAGCAGAACTGGCAGATTTCAATTTTGTACTCATACATTTTAATTGCTCTTAACTCTTAAATTTTTGAGTAAGTTAATTCATACATTAAACTTAAAATTATCATGTAATCTCAACATATTTTTAGTAGTGGAAATTTAGCTAGCTATAATTAGCTAATTCAGCAAATGCTAATTGGTAATGTAATGCTTTGATAACATTAGCATAGCATAGCAATTGCTGAAAGAATACGGAAATATAAAACATTTGATATCTGTTCTCAAACTAAGCCCATGATCCACTCGTAACCTAATGATGGTAGACCGCCCCTCCCAAAAAAAAAAAAATCCCCCACTTACCATTAATCTTGCATTAAAAAAATAATGTTCTGATAATGTTCTGTTTAGTGTAAGCATGTACTGTCGCTTTAATTGCGCGAGCTCTTTAAAGTGGGGTGGATTCTGATTGGCTGTCAAAGTTTGTATCGTTCATCAGATGTAAAAATCTTCACAGAGTGATTCAGACGATATCGTTCTTCTTTGTCGTTATTGTTATAGTTGTGGTTTGGACTTCGCTATTCTCGTAGAACATCTTTTTTGTTGTACAGTTTGGTTCGGATCATTTGGTTCTGATAACGGACCAGCAAATCATGATTTGTTCCTCACACAAAGCCATCATATAGTTTCTGAAGACTTGTAATATAGCACACAAGTCGTATAGAATATGGCCATCTGTCTATCCATCCATCCATCTATCTATCCATCTACTCTGGAGCTGTCATGGCTTTGCGTTTAAGTAGTTTAGAAATGTATTTTGACAAATACGTATATTTTTGCATAAGTCTGAGACATTTAAGTGAATGTTTTCATGATTTTAAATGACCTTACAAAGCGAGTAGATCTTTCTTATTCATTCCTCAAACATGGTGTCGGTGTTACATGACTGACTGGCAGCGTTTAGAATCGAGGCAGCAGTTCCGCATTTGTGTTTCATTGCACTGAAATACAGTCCCAGTCCGACAGCGAGACATGTCGAGTCCAAACTCAAGTTGATTTTGGTGTGCTGTGTTATGATGGAAACACTTTTTGAATCCATTAATCCCTAAAAAGAACTTCCATCATTCAATATGGAGTTTATTGAGTGTGTGTGTGTGTGTGTGTGTGTGTGTTTGGAGGTGGGGAGCTACATGAGGGCCTCTAAAGGAATGAATGAGGGGTATTTGGGGGTTTTAATGAGGGTTTATAGGGAGTTGGACCCACAGAGAGAGAGAGAGAAAGCTCACTAAAATGGAAGCCCGCAGTCATCTGGAACTGCACACGCCACACAAGGAATATCACAAAACCTTTAAAAAGCAAGACACAGGGGCTCAGGACGTGTGTGTATGTGTGCGACAATAAGACAACAAGATTGAGGGGAAAACACATTGTCTATGTTCATAATAGATTACCAGGTTGCAGCATACTGAATACTGAATAGTATACTAAAGGCATTTTATACTATAAATGTTTCAGACAATAGTACATGTATGCTACATCGTTGTCACTTGACCTCGTGAAGTTGCATGTTTAATTAAGCGAGTGACATCTAGTTATCATCTTATAAAATAAAATAAATAAAAAAGTAATAATTTAATTTAATTCCAATTTGGCATTTTTAATCAAATTTTTGTCTTAATATTTGGCATTTCAATCAAATTATGAGTCAAGAAACACAGTCAGCTTTACTCTAGAAATAGAAGGTCAAGTCAAGCATACATTCTCAGAAAAAAGGTAGAAAAGTTGTCACTGGGGCGGTACTCTTTCAAAAGGTATACCTTTGTACCTAAAGAGTGCATATTAGTACCTCAAAGGTACATATTGGTACCGAAAGTGTACATATTAGTACCTAATTGGTACATATTATAACCTTTTTAAAGGGTACCATCCCAGTGACGGCTTTTGTACCTTTTTTTCTGATAGTGCATTGCATTGTGGGATGCTGTATTCCTGGCAGCACTATTTTTCATTTTGTATACTGGTCATTATTGCAAATGTAGTACATGCTCTACATGTAGTCTACTAAATGCATAGATGTAAATGTAGTCCATCTTTGTATTCTGTACATAGAGAAGGAGGGAGAGTCAATTAGATCCTGCTGCTTTTTCCCCATTGTGAGATGTAAACAATGCTAGTTTTGATAACCTTTGACCTTTCTGTATATAAGTCCGGCAGAGTAGACAAAAACCCCAAGCAGCTGCTTTCGAGAGGCTGGAAGAGCAGGAAAACTGAGAAAAAAGAAAAGAAATGTAGTGAATGAGGGAGAAAAGGCACTAATTAAAGTATTAATTAAATGAAGCTTTCTGCCCTCAGGCTTTCTCATTTGCCTCTGTAGACACACACACACACACACACAGAAGAAAGAGAAGGAAACTGCCACTGTTAGAAACGTAGGTGTTGTTAATCCAGACATCCTTCATGAACTTTTTGAGAGCAGACAAAGCTATAAAGCTGTAACATGAACTGCCGAGGTCAAACAAGTCAGTTTATATTTCCAAAGTGCTTCAATATAAACACATTAGCGTTGTGTGATTAGCCCAAGTATTTGGTCTTAACAGGATTTTAATGAATTTAGGATGGTAAAAGTTCATTTTACAATAACGTCGTACTTGTTCTTCTTGCCGAACATTGTTTATTTTGATTCGTTCTACCCTGTTTTAATTTTTTTGACTGTTATATTTGAGTAGATCCAGACTCCAGCTGTACCACAGTGTAGCTTTTAGAAATCAGGCGTTCCTTATCCAGGGCTGGATAATGGACATACGTAACAATCCAGGCCAGTGATAGCAACTGTCTGCTGTTGCTATGAAAACACAGGTACTTAGTTAAAGCGTACTGTGATAGTAGAGTAATCATACATATCCTTTTTTAGCTAACATTACAAAGCAAACAAGCTAGTTTGATAAAGCCAGTCCACTGCTAAAATAGCCCAAGAATAACTCTGAAAAAAGATTCTCAGAAAATGATGTGTACAGAAATTAAATTGCAATACTACTGTTAGCTTAGTAGGTGTATATTTGTCAACAAATTAGTCTCTAAATGCTAGCAATGCTGCTTTGTGTTTGCTATAATTAGTGGCAGTGAGAATCGTTTACGGTGTCTCTACAAACTTTTGTGAAACAGGTTTGATTTCCATGGAATGACTTCTGGATGCATTTTATTTGCTTAAAAGTGGATGTTTAGCTCTAAATGTGTAAATCTCACTGCGTGCTGCCAATTTAGTCATGAATCCACATCTAACAAACTATGTAGTATACATTGTTATCTTCTGTCTTTTGTAGTTCAGGATGCGACACTCAAGTTCAAAGTTCATCTTTTAAAAAACGTGTTTCTAGACTCTCACATGTCTCACATTTGTAAACTTGTTTTGTGTAAATGACCCTTAAGAATGTTAAGTGATGAAAAGATTATCTGTTCATTCTAAAAACTATTCAGAATGTCCAGTTTTATTTTAAGAGTGATTTTCCTTGGTTAAATGAGCGTTCTGTTAACGTTATCAGAATGTTACATTTTCGCATTATGCAAATCTCTCTCAAATGTAGTTTGACCACACTGTAAAAAAACAATAAGTAAAATTTACTGAAATTTTCTTTCGCAAGTTTTTGCATGCATATTTTTTAAGTAAATTTCAAATATGGAATTAAGTAACTCTACTTAACTAAGATAAGTCAAATTAACAAAGAAAATAAGTAATTTTAACTTAAGTTTCTTTTGCAATACATTTTACTCAAACAATATAACACTGAATTAAACCATGCTTTCAAAGTGTATGCATTACTTAGAAACATCTAAGTAAATAATACAATATTAGAAGTAACGCGGCACCTGAACACAGAGACCTCAGTACTTGGTACACAATACACAATGACGGTAACATTCGATGGATCGTTTTGAGTGTGAATGTGGCATTTTGAGTAGAAAATGAACTCCAAATATCACAAAATGGCAAGTTACTAAACATAACCACAAAAGCAATGATAAAACAGTGTAAAAACAGCTGGAAAACAGCGAAAAATCGACCTCATTAATTATTCAAGGCCCAGTGCATGATGGGAACACCAGTATCAGAAAAGTTGAGTAGTTTTACTTAATTTTATAATGTTGATATTTACGCTTTAATTTCTACAAGCTTAAATTGAGTACTAATATAGAATTTACTTTTCTTGCCTGAACTAACTTTTTCATGAAAAAATTACATTATTTTTTTCTGTAGTATTTACTTCACCATAAAATCATTTTTTACAGTGCATTCTACTAGCAATGTGTGAAATGTTTTGAGAATTTGGTAGCACTATATTTTACAGTCCTGTTCCCCATCTACGTAGTTATTATAATAATTGCAATAACTAGGTACTGACCCTGAACCTACCCCTAAACCTAATCCATGTAGTTACCTTATATTACCCAGTACTTCCTTTGGTAAGTACACTGTAAGTACACGTAAGAGCACGTATTGTAAAATAAAGCGCAACCGAGAATTTTTAGCAAGACAGATAACACTGAAAGAATGTTCTTTTAACATACTGCAAGAAGGTTTGTTTAACTTTGAGAGGAATACCCTGTTCAGAATTTGCGAGTTAAAATGCAGCATACACTCTTAAAAATAACAGCTCTTTATTGTCAGCTTTGGTTCCATGAGTAACCATTAACATCTATGGAACCTTTCCATTGCACAAAAGGTTCTTTATAGTGGAAAGAGGTTCTTTAGATTATTAAAATGTTCTTTGCATGAAGAAAAATAATGGTTCTTTTAAGAACTGATCACTGAAAAGTTCTTTGAGGAACCCAGAATGGAACTTCTGTGGCATCGCAGCAAAACCCCCCTTTTGGAACTTTTATTTCTGCACTTGAAATAGTTAACCCTGGGTCATTCTAAACCCCAGGTAAAAGAATCCTGGGTTATCTTGCTTTACGTTTCACACTGCTCATAATTTACCCGGGGTTAACAATTAATCCTGGGTATTCATAAACTGACGTTTCACATTGTACATTCCTAAACCCTGGGTTAACATTCTTATTTGCATATTTGTGGTGTCAGTGTCACTGACTGGACAAACACAGCACGTGACCCGTTTACATAAATGCTCTAGTATTGCGCATCCTCATATTACACATTGCTGACTGTAATATCAAGTTTTTCTGGGTGAACTTTTCGAACTATAAAGGTAAGAATGAAACGATCTCTTCTTCACTCCAATTGTAGCGTTTTCCATTGCCGTTTTTCCTATCATACACAGAAATGACTGTTTATACATCGTGCGGCCGTGACTGCCCAAAGCGCGTGAATACAAGGCATGCGATTGGTTGTCGGTTGCTAAGCATCTATTTATAACATTCTAACACAGCATCGTTTCACACTGAGCAAGTTTGGCACTGCAAAAGCGGCGCTAACCCTGCTCCAGAGCAGGGTTTCATAACCCTGGGTAAAAAGCGGTGCCAACCCTGTATCTAAATTACAAGTGTGAAACACTTCTTTACTGTGGTTTAAAAGCGGTGTTTAGAACGACGATAACCCGGGGTTAGGTGCAGTCTGAAAAGCCCTTCAGTTTTGCATGATTTAAGAAGAAACAATGTACTTCTGCATCAAACAGAATCACTTAAATTTGACCAGTCATTGGTCATTTGTACATGGCTATTTGATTGCTTGCTTGTTTGTTTACTAGGTCGCTCTTAGCCAGTGGTGAATCGTTGGTTGTCGTTTCACTAGCATTTGACCTGCAAAGGCAAGATGGGTGATTTGGACACAAACATCATTAAGCTTCCATTTAAATCTGCGAGACAAAACGATATGCCTCAAAGACCCCTGGGAAAAGTAGTCCCCATTTTATGGCCCTGTTGAGAAAACTCCTCTTCCTTGATTGTGGAGTGAGTGGGTGCGTGTGTGCTTTCCCTGAGATGAGATGGATAAAAGTGTGGATTGAAGATGAAGTGTGTACACGGCGTCAGCGTGTGTGTGCGCGCACGCATTCCCTTCTATCTCCTGGACAGAGACAAAGGGCAGAGGCGAATGAGAAATGAAATGTGTTCTTACACACATACGCACATGTTGGCCGTGTGATGTTCGGTGAGCCGGCGTGGAGATGTGTCTGTGTGTCAGATGCCAGAGTCAAGGGAGCAGGGCCATTTGTCATGCGGGGGGTTTGATTATGTGCGAGATCCCTCTTGCCGGGGCTGTGTGATCAGTGTTGACCCTCTCTGACAGACACTCCCCCTTCATTATGTCACCACGGCTCAGGTGTCACAGCGGCCACACTCTAACTGTCTCTCTGACAGCAGCACACACTCACCTCATCGCTCTTCTGCTGTCTTACTCAGTGTGTGTGTGTGTGTGTGTGTGTGTGTGTGTGTGGGGTGGGGGGGGAAGACATCTCTTATGTTCACCAAGGTTCACCAACAATATAAAATAACTGTTTTCTATTTGAATATATTTTAAATATTAATTTATTCCTGTGATGGTAAAGCTGAATTTTCAGCATCATTACTCGTCTTCAGTGTCACATGATCCTTCAGAAATCATGCTGATTTGTTGCTCAAGAAACATTTTTTTATTATTATCAATGTTGAAAACAGTTGTGCTGCTTAATATTTTTGTGATATTTTTTATAATGTCTTAATTAAAATCTAAAATCAAATCTTTTTTTGGCATCGGTTTAGTAAATGTAATTTGCTTCATTTAAAGTCCCCTTAAAATAGCTTGAATGTAACTCTACAACCTTGCTTCATTTAGTATACAAGGATCTATGAATATGCTAATTAGCCCCGCCTCCACTCACTCGCACTCCACTCGGTCAACTTACTGAGGTAAACGCTGCACAATGGTATCGCTTTTTACAACGTCAGACACATAACGGTAATTAATATAATTAGCCTTTTGCTTGACTATGTTGTCAAAACAGCTAATAATGTGTTGCTAATGTTACATGACTCCCTTGCTTCAGAGCGGTCATAGTTAATGATATGCTAAAGCCCGCCGGCACATTGACGTGATTGGTTACAAGGTAGTTTGTGACATAAGAAACACCAGCAATTTCAAACCGCATTTTTTGAAACTGTCTTTAGATCGCTGGAGTTTTGAAGAGAAAATACTCAGCAATGAATTTGCACATAATTTGTCTTAAAGCATATTAAAAACTCCACATTGACATATAAACAACATTAAAAACTTGATTTTCACCACAGGGGGACTTTAAGAACATTAGAAGTCAAAGTTAAGTTACCACCATGATCTAAAAACATGTGTTTCTGAAGCAGTCATGTATTTTTTTTCCTCTCTCCAAGACCATCTATTAATTTTCGTGTGTATAAATTGGCAGGGATATTAGCTGGTCACAGCATATGCTCAGAGCTCATTGTCTGTCAATAGCCTGTAATTTTTCAATTAGCTCTCATTAGAGGGCAAGGCTGTTGAAATCCCAACCTATGTATTTAGCCCCTGTGTTGTCCATGTGTGTAAGTGTGTGTGTGTATGTATGATTAGTGAGAAGGGAGAGCAGAGGTGACAGAATTCCTCCTCAAATATTTTGTCTTCATTTTTCTGGCACAAGGTCTCTAATTACAGAGCACTACTTCATTACAGACGCCTTCATGTTTTATGCATTCTGTTCATTTAGAGCCTTATTAACAAGACTGCGACCAGCAGCCGGCCCCTCAACGTGTGTGTGTGTGTGTGTGTGTGTGTGTGTGTGTGTGTGTGTGTGTGTGTGCGCGTGCAAGCAGGAACATGTGTCACCATTTTGTGTAAAGGACTTTAAAAAGTAAAAGTGTAATAAAACCAATCCAAAACTTTGTTTAGCCACACAATTCCAATGTCTATGTGTTAAAATCAACACGAAATCAAAACTAGCCCTTAATACTTTTTTTAATTATCAACCATAATTGACTATTTGACATGAAAATAGTCACCCTCATGTCATTCAAACTTTGGTAACACTTTAGAATAACTCACGCTATGAAGCATTAGTTAAACATTAGTAAATAGTTAGTTCATCATTTATAAAGCATTAATAGACGTTAGTAAGCAGTTTATAAATACACATATAAATGCTTTGTTCTTGATTTATAAGCATATCTATAATGTGTTTAATAAATGTATTTTCATACTTTATTAATGATCAATTTATCATTTCTAAATTAAGTATTACATTATTTACAAACCAGTTCTTTAGGTGTCGTCAGTGGTTCATAAGATCATTTATAAAGTGTAAGTAAATTATTAATAAACAATTTAAATGTACATTTATGCATCTTATTATTTAGACATATACTCCGTGTGTTAATAAATGCTTTATTAACACATATTTCTACTGCAATTCATGATTAATTCAGGTAGTTATAAAACATTTACTAGTTGTCAGTTAACTATTTTTGTGAGCTCATCTAAAGTGAGGACTATTCATGCCTCGTAAAGCTTTTATAAAGGAGATTTAAGAGATACAGAACATAGAAATATTTATTACAGGGAAAAAATGAATCTTTACGATAGGTAACTTGATTAAAAGTAAACCTCTGCAATTTCAAAGAAAATAAAAATCCCTGTACTCCTCCAGGAAACATAACTGCAGTAAAATGAAACTAAGCTTTTGCAATCTGCAAAATAAATTTCTGTAAAGTGTAAACATTGCTGAATAAAAATTTACCAGTGCCAACACTGGATTACAGGAGTGCCAAAATACAATAATAATGTAATAAAATATTTCATAGTGTCAAAACTACCTCAGTACTAACTATAAAACATTAGAGAACAGCAGTGCAGAAGATCACTGAGCCTTTAAATCTCCTTTAATAAACGCTTTACGAGGCATGAATAGTCCTCACTTTAGATGAGCTCACAACAATAGTTAACTGACAACTACTAAATGTTTTATAACTACCTGAATTAATCATGAATTACAGTAGGAATATGTATTAATAAAGCATTTATTAACACACTGAGTAACTATTACTATAGGTCTAAATAATATGTATAAATGTACATTTAAATAGTTTATTAATCATTTACTTACACTTCCTAAATGATCTTATGAACCACTGACAACTCCTAAATAACTGCTTTGTAAATAATTTAGAAATGATAAATTGATCATTAATAAAGTATGAAAGTACAATTATTAAACATTATAGATATGCTTATAAATCAAGAACAAAGCATTTATAGGTGTGTTTATAAACTGCTTATTAATGTCTATTAAGGCTTTATAAATGATGAATTGACTGTTTACTAATGCTTAACTAATTCTTCATAGTGTGCAGTTATTATAAAGTGTTACCCAAACTTTTTCTTCTATGAAGAGCAAAAGAATATATTTTGAAAACTGTTTTTATCCAAGTCAAAAGCGACTTAAACTGTATTTTTCAAAATATTTTCTTTTGTGTTCCACCAAAGAAAGTCATACAGGTTTGGAACAACAAAAGGTGAGTAAATTATGACCAAATTTTCATTTTTTTGGTGAATTATATCTTTCAATTGAAACTTTAAACATGAAAATGGCTTTGTTTTATATTATTTAATGTATATTTATTAGAATATTATATTATATTATCATTACTACATTTCTATTATATACATGTCTGTTTCTAAAACAACTCCTTTTCATTAAGCATCACAAATCCGTCTTTTTAACTCCTTACCTCCAACCACCTGGGTCCATTCCAATTTTTAATATCCAGTGTGTTTCTAATGGATAAAATGCTATCGTGTTCTTGTTGAATATCAGAAATATGTCAGACTGCACTAAAACGGGTTTCAAACTGCATTTCATCTTGACTTTAAACAGTTTGTTTCATAACTTTAACCTCATAGTGTCGAGTTTTGGGATGTTAGGGTCACTGCGGTGCTCATAAGGGCAGTTTGGTCATTAGATGGTGGAGTGAAATGCCGTCACATTGATAGAGGGAGTAGAAAAGGGTGGAATAAAGCACAAAGGGGCATTTATGGGGGCAGATATGGAAGTAAAAGGAGTTAGGGTGCTAAGAGAGGGTCGTACGTGTGTGTGTGCGTGAATAGGGACCTTCAAACCCATCTGCATCAAGCATTGAGACTGATGAGCCCAATTTGGCAGCCCGCACTTCTACACTGAGATTGATGGAGGAAGAGCGAGCGCAAGAGAACGAAGAGAAAGAGCAAGGGCGTGAAACGGCAGAGAGATGAGGAGAAATGAAAGACAGAGGTGAGCGACAGAGTCAGAGAGAGACGAAACGCTCGGGCACCCCCTCCCCACCTTAGCCGTCGGCGACCCTGTTCCTGTGGGGTGAATAAAAGCTAATAGGCTAACGCTAGCGGCCCTGACTGCTGATGCTGATGGATGTGGCGTGTCAGCCGCGTGCGAACGATGGCTCTTTGATAAGACTTATCATCCACCTCACTCCATAAATATTTTATCAAGCGTAATGGAAATTGTCAAATCAATCTAATTGTGTAATACATTACTGGGACATCAAAATTAAACAAAGCACATATGCTATCATTTGGCTTTATGATCGGGCAGCCAGGTAGACGCCCCGCAGGGGCCCCGCGAGGCCCCGGGGCTGGCAGCACCGATGCTGGAAATACGTCTCCCCGGCGATGGCCGTCGCCCTGGCGACGCGCACTCCATCACAGGATCAATTTCTCAAATGTGGACAACTGTGCCGTGTAATCAGGATATGGCCGGATGGCGTCGGCCCACAGTCTGACCGTGTGTATGTGTGCTGTGTCTGTCCTACCTGCCTGTGCTTTGCTCACCTTACCAAAATGATTAAAGAATAACTACAGGGATTTTGTCTTTGTCACGTCATGACAGTGCTTAATGGTTTGTGTATGTGTGTGTCTAAGACTGTATCGCAGTGATTCATCAAAGCACAGGCTGGCTGAACAGATACACAGGTGAGACGGGAAACGTGAGGAGGGACAGGAGACATGGCTGTGAGACTAAAAACAACTAACTGAAAACAGATCAATTGGTAAGCGTGTGTGGCAGGTGACAGACACGCACAGATAGAATGAGATACGTACAGCTCAAACGCTTAAGCTGTGTGACAGTGAGTAGACAAACTCTGCTGGATTAAATCAAGGACGCACACATTTATTTTTCACTTACGGACTAACCTGGGCGACTCATTTAAATGCTCATTTGTGTCTCAATGAAGATTTTTGTGCTGGCCAAGTCAGGCCAATTGTTCAGATTTGGATTTGTCCCAGCAGCCCCACACCCCCACCATTTAAAAAAAAAAAAAAAAAAAAAAAATATATATATATATATATATATATATATAGATAGATAGATAGATAGATATGGACTTTTCATTAAATGTCAAGTTATTTTTGCCATAGAAAAAATCTGCAACACAGTTTTATCAGGGGTTTATAAGTGGTACGCAGGTGCGCATGCGCGGTAAAAACAAACGAAGCGCACCACAGAACATGAAGGGAAGCGCCTTTGAGTACCAACATTTTTGAGGACCGGTTCACATGGACACGTTTACTTACTGGAGTAGGATTTTTCTCCATCTCTGGTAAGATAGCAATCATGATGATAAGTGTGTTCTTTAATTATTAGTTGTGCAACGGATCGCAGTTAATCCATGATCCGTACGGATACGGTCCAACGGTTCGGCACGCATGTGATTCACGGATTAACTGCTAAATTTAACCATCATAGAGTATAAATTTATCATGGACGTGTTTTGTCTCGCCAATTAACACATTCAAACGATTTTAAAAGCGGAAGAAGAGGCGAAAATCGGGACTCTCGAGCTGTTATCTGTGCGCACAGCCTTACACCCCGAAACGCGAGAGAGAGAGAGAGAGAGAGACAGTCAGACAGCACTCTTCTAACACCGAATTAATTCCTCTTTCGCGTTTAGTTGCGCTTAAATTGACACATACACACAAAATTATGTCAAAATACCTGTCTCAGCAAGTATTCTCTTGGTTATGTCATAAGTGAACAGTTGAGAAAGAAACCGGATGTGTGTCAGTTATTCGGTCCGTGCTTTCCTTCTTAAAGTGACAGCAGGCTAATATTCTTGCTGTTGTCTGTGTCATTAATGTTAGTAAAATAAAATTTAAAAAAATCATTATCATCATCTACCATGTTCGAGAGAAAAGAAGATAGTGAGGAGAGCAGTCAGGAGGAAAGTGATGAGGACGGCTTTTAGGATAAGTGTGAGTACCAAGCAACATCTCCAGGTGCTTCCTTGAGAACCAGACCAAAAAAGTTATGTGCACCCCTGCTAATCTATGTCTATATAATTAACTGTTGTCCTCTGCAACAAGTTTTCTGAGAGCCCGTCCACATGGAGACGCGTGTAGATGTATACGTAAAAATGTTGTCATATCAGCGTTTCATCCAGACGGATCCGGCATTTTAGGAGCCTGAAACCGGGTCCCCGAGTGGATAAATCTGAAAACGACACCCTTGCGTTTTCGTGTGTACAGCCAATCCGTATTTTGTGAAACGATGATGTCATCACCTCACGTCTCGACCCTGGTCAGACACGCTACATCACGTAACAGCAACAACAATAATAGCGGACTACAGCTTGTGTTCATGCTGCCTATTAGCTTTACTAAAATAAAGCTTTATTTCTAAGCTTTACTCAAGTTTGTATACAGCGCGCAAGGTTTATTCGCATGCTTCAAGTCTTATTCTCCGTTTTAGTGTATCTCTGTGGCAGAATTACAGCGCCACATACTGGTCTGGCATGTATACTACATCATTTTGAGTCGTATTCAGTGATTTCGTGTGTACACATTTCTTGAGACGAGGAAAAAAAAGATCGGATAAGGAAAGCATTGGCTTCGTGTGGATTTGCCCTTAGAAACAATATTTATTGTCCATTTTAATATTTATTGTCACCTGCATTGATTTAAATGTTTTAGCTCTTCTTATCATTGTGAGCATTTAGATTTAAGCTTTTCTGTCTGTGTGTTTGTGTATTTCTGTGGGTTATTAGTGTGTGTTTTCTGTGAGCTGTGGCAGGTCTGAATAAGCAGTCGACTGGGATTGTGACTCATTAAATCAAATGAAACAGTCCAGCCCTCATAAAAACTCATCTGGCAGAGAGAGAGAGAGAGAGAGAGAGAGAGAGAGAGAGAGCAAGCATATGTTGGCTGTCTGTGGTTTGGGACTCTTAATGATATAAAGTGCTCTAGTTGATATGCGTGCAGTCGTGCTGCTCCGTCAGTGCTATCGATTGTGGTTTAAGATTCCGCCACATTAACCCAGTGTGTGTTTAAATGTGCGTGCATACATTCAGAAAAAAAAAAATAGAAAAAATCTTTTCTGTTTTTTCTCAGTAAACTGATCTAAACATACTTATAACAATATACATTTACTTAAAAATTTGTTTATTGTATTTTGACTTGTCACAGAATATCTTGAAATTGCTTGTTATTTTTATTTTTCCCCCTTTGGACTTTTTTTTTTTTTTTAATTTTTTTAAACAGAAACTTTAAAACAAAGTTTAGTAAGAAACAGAAACAATTGTGCTCAACGGATCAAATTAATTTTATTAAACAAACTTAATTCAAGTTGTAGGCTGTGAAAATGTTATGGAACTATATCTTGTTTTACGGATGTTTAGTTTTTTTTTTTTTTTTTTACTGGAAAGCAAGACACTAAAACATATTAAGAATTATTATTATTATTTAATTTTTTTTGTTGCATTTTTTCATTTAGCAGACTCTTATTCAAAGTGATTTACAAATGAAGAATACAACAAGCGATTCATTTTAATTTTTGGTACATCATTGTATATACTGATTTCATACATATTGGTATAAAGATTTTTATTTTTTACAGGTTCTACATCACACCATTCATAATATACTAAGAGTGAAGAAACCTTTTCTCTAAAAATATCCAACATCCTTCAAATGAACTTAACCTCAAACAACCAAATGTTTTTCTTTCCCACAGAAGTAAATCATATCAACATTTGAAATCAATTTTTAAGAAAACACTGTGAATCTTTTGCAGTTTTTATGCGTCTTTTGTGTTTTATTAGTTTTGTCTGGTAGACACAAGAAAAATGTGTAACATGTCACACACACACACACACACACACACACACACACACTTACATCAGGTCTTCATTTTTTTTATTTTTTTTTATGGGGATATTTCATAGACATAATAATGATTTTTATACTGTACAAACTGTATATTTTATCCCCTAAATCTACCCATCACAGAAAACTTTCTGAATTTTTACATAAAAAAGTATAATTTATAAGCAATTTTCCTTATGGGGACAAAAAAAAAAAAATGTCCCCACAAGGATTTCGGATATTGCCACCTTCGTGGGGACATTTTGTCCCCATAACATAGGATATACCTGAACCACACACACACACACACACACACACACACCTCCCTCTCGCTCTCACTGCGACTCTATCAGCCTCTCGCACAAGCATACATCTTTATCCAGCGCTTGTTGTCAGACAACATTAGATAATTAATAGGTCATTTGTCAGGCTTGTGAGAAACATGTTAAAGTCCCTCTGAGCTCCCAGGACACAAGCAGCTGTCTGCCGCGGTTGCACACACACATGTGCACATGCTCTTTTAATTAATTAGCATTAGCAGTGATTAATAATGAGCCTCTCATGGCTGGGATGTTTGCATATGTGTGTGTGAGAGTTGATCTGTGTGTTTAGGCAGTCACAGCGTGGCTTGTTGTACAGTGTTAATTGGTCGGCTCAGCATTGTGTAATAATGAAGTGTTGTTCCATGCACACTGAGCCGAGAGTCAATGACGATCCGAAACAATGCACTCATTAATTAAGATGCTCTTAGCGAGTCGCACAGGTCACGGTGTGAGAATGGGTATGTTCGGAATGGAATACTGACGTATTGCTTACGGCATACTGCGCACACTTAGCATGTGAAATACAGTAGTTTGCAGTATGCAATATTAAATGTGCAAAATCAAATAGTGGTATGTTTTTTTTATATACTATGTTTCACATTTAATTCAGAAAATGCATTCATATAACAAAAAAAAAAAATGTTGAGCATTTTTAATCCTTTTTTTTATCAAACGTTGGAATATTTGATAAAATAATGCGCCGAAGAAGGTCAATATTTTTAAGTAATTGATAAAGTCAGGGCCGTCCCAAGCATGGGGCGGGGCCCAGTCTGAGTTAGGGGAAGTGGGGGCCCCATTGGTCGGGGTTGGGGGGAGGATGTCCACTATGCAGTTCATACTGTTTATTGAATTCTAAGTTTTTGATAGTATGCAGTATGCAACAATAAATATTTCAAATATCACTCTTTGCACCAGTTGCACTGCCCTAAGGATGGACCTAGCTAAAGTATTGAAGTATTGAAAGTATTTGAAAGTAGTTGTAATCAGTTCCCACTGGAAATGGAAGTTGAAGTCTTAGTTTTGCATTGCATTGTGGGATACAGTATCTAACAAAGTGTGATCTGGTTGTGTACTCTACATTTAGGCAAATGTAGTAGATAATTTGTGTATTCTGTGACAATTTGCATACTGTAGAAATACACCATAAAAAAAAAAAAACTTGCTGCCTTTGAATTTTTCAGTACAATTAACTTCTTAAATTATATTAAACTGACTTAAAAAAATGAGTTGAAAATGGCTTAACTTAATTTGACACGTTAAGGCGAGACACTACAGGTGAATAGGGTAAAAAAAATTAACTAATTCCACCATACTTCCCCAGTGGATTGATTGCAATAAGAATTTCAAACAGTTTTTGAATTACAAGTTTTCTAAAATGTTATGTTTGAATATGCAAATGAGGCATTGTTTACTATGCGCTAATTTGCATAAATGTCTAGTACAAAAATCTGAACATTGGATGAAGTCAGGTTCAGAATTCTTGTTTCATTTTTTTGATATATTAGAGTCAAAGGTTTTTACCGAGGGGATTTTGGGTATCTCTTTTGATCACTCAATAATTCAGAAAATGTGTTGTATAATCTTGCAAATTATATATGAACAAATCCCTCTGTAAAAACCTTCAGAATATAGACAGGAATAAAACTGTAAAGTTTGGTGTATGTAAGTGCTTCTGAAGTGGAGATATGGCTCAGTGTAGGAGAAAAAACTTATTTTGAGAAAACGGCCTTTAAAAATATGTATTGTAATTGAAATCTATTGACACAAATAGATAAAGTGCCTAAAATATGGTTGTATGCTATTGCAAACATACCCAAAGGGAATAAAATACCAACTAAATGCCCGCTATGCAGTTCATATACTGTATTTAGTATACTTCAAATAGTAATTAGCTGTACATGACCATACTTTAATTTAGTGAATGGTGTCCAGTTATCATAAACATTCATCTGGCTTTTTTAATCCAATTTTGTGTAAAAATCATATAAATCTTGATACATTTTTGCAGTCTGGCTGATTTGCATTGCATCATGGGTTACTGTACCCAAGGCTCTGCTCGAATGCTACACATTTTGTCAAATGTATTACGTAATCCGTATTCCATTCATAAGGAGCATTCACACACTGTATGTAGTATGCATACTGCACTGCAAACTGCAAAAATATAGAGCATTCCAAAGTGTTTTTTTCTCATGTGCGAGAAAACGTGTGTGATTGAATGCTGAAGAGGGATTGTGTGAACGGTTGTTGAGTTAATACTGTTCCAGGGAATGTTTATCTGAATCTTAAGGATTCTCACCCTGATTCTATGGCGCTCTCATTCAATTGAGTGTCCGGGTTAATTATGTATTGTGCCGACTGCTCCTCTTTCCCTCTGGGCCGTAGACTTACATCTGCTCTACACACACACACAAACACACACTCTTTTTAAACATCCAATCAGCCAGGCCATTGAGAAGACAAATGTACTCATTTAGTCCAGCCGGTCTCCAGTGGCATGCGAGAGAGCCGAGTCTTAATTCCGTACACAAAGGCTGGTAACAGAGTCTGGAGTTTGTTAGCGAGGGATTCATATGGGGCAGAAAGGAGATTTGAGCTGGAATGTCTCTTGTGCAGTGATTTGTAGGCATGCTGGTCACACACCTGAGTCTGTCTTGAGAGCTGTAGAGGCTTTTCAGTATCTGATGGCATGTTGTTAGGGTTAGAATTAAGGTTAAGGCCTGTTCACATGAAGTTGGATGCAAGTACATGATGCAAAGGTAAATGTTTCCGAAAACGTGTGCACACTCTAAAAAATAATGTGTTGGCTCTACAAAAAGAATTAACACAACAGTTTGCATCAATTTTTTTGAGTTATGACAACTTTGAGTGAAGTTACGTTCAGCCAACAAGCTACGTTGAGTTAGAGGAACTTAATAATTTGTAGCATAAACACAAATTTTTTAAGTTGATTACTCCAAAAAATTAAGTTGCTCCAACTACCAGAGTTGTAGCCCTGAAACCAATTAATCTTATCTATTTCAGTTCAATAGCTATCATAGCACATGCTAACTTTATTTAACAGAGAACAAATAAGATATTACTTGTCCCTGGCGTTAGCGCAGTCATTGCTTACAGAGTCAATGTAGTGTTTACATTCATATCTACTCTTCAGCACAATGGTAACCACAAAATCTTTAACATTACAGAAGCTCTTTTAAATGTCAAACATAACACCATTAAACACTAACAGGTCTTTCTGTTTTTCACTAAAAACATATAAATTAAAACTTAGGCCCTGTCCACACAAACATGGGTATTTTCAAAACCGCAGCTTTTTCTATGCGGTTCGGCCGTTCGTCCACATGTAAACGCAGTATCTGGTCACTGACACCAAATGTTTTTGAAAACTCTAATAAACTTTTTTCCAGGCTTCTGATTGACCAACATGGCTTTTGACAGTGCTTCATAGCATGTTTTTGCGTTTGTGGACAGAATTTTTGTTTGAAAACCGTTTTTTTTAAACGAAGGAGGAAAAACTCTGTTTATGAAAATACCCATGCGCATGTGGACTAGGCCTTAATTTCAACATTTATTCTCCTTATCCAGTCCTATGCAAAGCATGCTGGGAACTAGAAATCCCCTGCCTAATTCCTGAAGTTATCAAGAAAATTTCATTAAGTTACTATAACTTAGTTTTTTAAAAAAGCCAATTAACGCAGAAATTTGAGTTTAAATTGCAGACGATATTAAGTTGATGTAATGATCAACATTATTATGTCAAAAGTACTCAACAAAATAACGTTTGCAACTTAAAAGGTTTAAATAAAACAAATTAGAATTTTTAACTTGAAACCATGCATTTATTTAAGTTCTTAAACAGGTCCTTTTATGCCTTTTTGCATGTTCACTTAGCTAATGGTAATACGTATGGCAGGTATGCCAGGTATTATATACCTCCTCAGTGGTGACTGAGTCTAAACTTTATGTTTGAATGGATTCATAAATGTCTGTTTGAAATGAATTATATTTGGAAATGCGGTAGCACTAGTAATTCGAAATTGTTTGTGCATTGGATTGTGAACATATATTAAACATGAGTAACATGAGTTCATTAACTTCTTTTAAGAATCTTTTTAAAATAAATAAAAAAAAAAAAAAAGCAATTTAAATGTCACATCAACAAGCATTAATTAAAAATATTAAATACAAAATCTCTGTATGATAACATTTTATGAATTTGGTATGTAATATTAAAGCTTATTTTTTTATTTTATAAAATTATTTAAATAATTAAGTGATAAAATTAAATGAAAAATGTATCCAGTATGTAACAATATTAAATATTATCATCTTAATTTATAATATATATATATATAATTTCTTTTATTAAATCAATAGATTATTACATTAAAAAGTGTACAGTTTTAATGAAAAAAAATGTAAAAAAATGTGTAGTTTTTTTTTTTTTTTTTTTTTTTTTTACATTTTTAAAAGAAGATTTGTATTTTTATAAAAAATTATTAAATAAAAAAATCTTTATAAAGGAATAAATTTTATATACCGCAAACACATGCTTGAATATTTTCAGTGTATTTAATGTGGCTTTTCCCAAAGATGTCAACAAAAAGATTAGGTCTGCTGTGGAACAAAATGAAGTTGATATTGATACACCATAGAAAATTCATTTTAGCCGTAGTCTTGGCTGGATAATCTTCAGCTGGGAAACGGGCCCAGTGTGCTTGTAACAGCCATCGTATTGTTTTGTTGCTTATCAGGCTGGGTTTCTCTCAGCCCTCTGGCTGTCTCTCAATGAAGTGATAAATCCTGGAGCTGGTAAAAACGGCTCTTCCTGTTGTCAGTAGTGGCCTGGAGCACAGGGAATATGGCAGGTTCCTTTAAACCAGGAGGATACGGAGTCCATCCCGCCGCAAGAGGTAGAGGAATGGGAATGCTAACGGATGTCTCTCTCTTCAGGTATAGACCTCCCTGTGAATGGTGGCAGGTGGGAGATGTTTATTTGGTTGTGCTTGAGTTGCCAAAAGTAGGAAATGTTGCTGTGTGTTGCTTTGTGGTGTTTCAAACCAAAGGGGTGAGTTGTCAAAAACGTTAAGCATGAAGAAGGAGGTGTGCGAGCAAATCGCGAGAGAGTAAACAAAAGAGAAAGAGTCAAGGAAAAGGGTTGAGCCTTTTTTAGATCTTTTCTATCTTAATCTGCCCTCTCAATCATCATGTTTAAAGACTCTGATCTCAGCGCGGCCCTCAAGAACGCCTTGTTTCTATATTTACAGACTACAGCGCTGCAGGGTGAACGTGTGCATGTGTGTGTGCGATTCGCCGTTTTCGTCCTATAGGTGCGTGTGTCCCGACGTCCGCGGGCGTTGACTGGGTCACCTCTCCATTAGGGCGTGTTGTCATGGTGATTAATGGCTGGTTCTATCATCTTTAATGCTGGTGGTAATGACGCGGGGTCCCGTGCCGCCCACAGTAATCGCGTGATGTATGAGCACAGCAGAACCCCTGGAGCAGAGGTGAACACTGCACACACTCGCACACATACACACACACTCACTGATGTTTACTCACAAAATTATGAAGTAATGAACTGACTTACTTGCCATAAGCGATACATTATACTTCATAATACACTTGGAATTAGTATTTCATTTAAAATTGAGATTTTTTCTCATTTATATATTTTTAGTTACAAATTATATTATCAGCATAATAATTTGAATAAAAAGTTGAATTGAAACATTAACATAAATTTATTTTTTATTTTTTTTTGTATTTGGTACATGCTCCTTTGTAATGAAGCAGCATTCAAGCTACATGAACTCTACAAGTAAAAATAAGTAATAAAAATAATATTTTTTAAATAATAAAATAAATCATTATTAATAAATTTTATTTATAATTTTACTTATTTTAATTAATTATAACTTTTTTTCATATTTCCTAAATCCTACAAATGTAAGTAAAATTACAATTACAATTATTTATAAACAATTAAAAATATTTAATATAAATAATTATTAATAATAATATTTATTTATAATTATACTTATTTTTATTTTTAATTATAAGTCATTATTAGAATTATAGATAATATTAGAACATATTAGAATTACATGCTTATTTGTTTGAAGTCCCCATGAAATCAAAATTGAATTTTTGTTTTGGCTTTTAGTATGAATATGTGAGCCTGCTATCTATATGCAAATGTGCTCCAAAACAATGACAAAATTCGCATTTAGAAGATATAAGCATTCAAAACTTAGAGCCTCTCTCTCACTCGATAATTTTGATGACCACACTGCACTTCAGCTTCTCATCAGATTTTCTGTCCAATCAAATACTCTCTAGAATCTAAAGCGTCCCGCCCACTACTTTATAAATAGATGCTGCTGCAGCTGAAATCAGTCACTTGTTCACACATTTACTATTTTCTACATGGTGAATGGCACATAGTGCACTATATAGGGGATAGGGAATGATTAAGACAGTGTAAATATGCTTTCCATTGGAGCAAATGAAGTCTGTTTTCATATTAGTACCACTCGAACCACCACAGCGGTCCAGACAGGGTGCGAACTACGGAGGAGCTAGAGGGAGCTCGGCTCCCCTTAATAAGACATGGGCTCCCCTGAAAATGTGATTTGTGAAATTTTGGGGAGTCTCAAAAAATATTGACAATGTGTTATTTTGACATGCAATTTCAGTTTTGTGTAATGTGATCATTGTGGATTATTATGTGTAAAATTGCAAAAATATAATTCATTCATGCATGACGGCGATTTAAACCTAATTCACTTCAATAAAGAAAATACATGCCATTCTTGTCATGAGCATCAAGTTGTGGGGGCGCTGCGGTGCAAATTCCACTCATGTTTAGTACATGTTAACTCAGAGATTCGTAGAAAAAATATAAACATTGGAGTTTGTGGTCGATTCTATGTTAAGGTAAGGCATGTTATTCTGTGTGGCTGGGTTTGTATAGGTCTGCGTGACTCTCGATGTCTTAGGCGGAATTATGGTATTCTTCTGTAGCCTGACGAAAACTTTAACCGTTGTTCATGTGAACTCAAAGACAGCCTGATGCTTTGTTTATAGACTATTTGTGGGTGGCTGTTTGTTGTTTCACCTACCAATTCGTGTCGATAAAGTATAATAGGGTAAATCCTGAATAGTGATTTATCCTATATAGTGCTTGCATAAAGCAAGTGGTGCATACCCCCCCCCACGAAGTCCACGATATAGGTTAGAGACACGAGAGCACAGAGCGGATCATATGCGCGAGTCGGCACAGACCAGAAAACGTATCAGACCATTTGAATTCTGCACAGAATGCTGTATTTTAAAGCGATGTGGAGGAGAAACAGTTAGAGATTAGAAGGAAACTGCAACTTTACCAAACTCAACGGCTCTGGCCGAGCTACAATATAAATGAAACGTTATTGGCTATTTTAAAAAAGGGGAGGGGCTGTTCTTCCTGTTTCAGTGGAAATTACGTCCACACATTGAATAATGCTGCCCCCTTCAGGGGGCCTCACAAGGGTTAGTTCACCCAAATATGAAATTTCTGTCAATAATTACTCACCCCAATGTCGTTCCACACCTTCATTCATCTTCGGAACACAAATTACGATATTTTTGATGAAATCCAAGTTTTTTTCATTCAAGGTCCAGAAAAGTAGTAAAGACATCATTAAAATAGTCAGCGTGACTACAGTGGTCAACCTTAATGTTATGAAGCGATGAGACAAAACAAAAATAACGTTTTGCGTGTGATGCTGACACAGGCGTTCGTAAACACGGAAGCGCTGCACTGCGTCAACTGCATACGAGTCTGACAGGGTAGAGAAGATATAGTTGAATAAAGTCATTATTTTTGTTTTGCTTTTGCGTAAAAAAAAAGTATTCTCATCGCTTCATAACATTAAGGTTGAACCACTGTAGTCTCGACTGTTCGTATGTTTTAACAATGTTTTTTCTGGACCTTGAATGACGGTAATTATGTTGTTTTCTATTGGGGGAAATTTTTTTTTAAAAACTTGGATTTCATCAAAAATATCTTAATTTGTGCTCTGAAGATGAACAAAGGCCTTACGGGTGTGGAACGACATGAGGGTGAGTAATTAATGACAGAAATTTCATTTTTGGGTGAACTAACCCTTTAAGTAGAGCATGGTGCCTGCAATGACATGGGTTTGATTCCTTAGAAATTCAACTGTTAAAATATATGAGTGCGACGTAAGTTGCTTTGAATAAGTGCATAAATATAAAGAGACTGATTATTTGAGTGTTTTCACCTCGCATGCACCGGTGTATGTGTGTGTTTTGTTGAATACATCTGTTTTAATATCACACTGTATGAAGTCTGTTGCTCGATATCGTCCCTGCAGCTAACACAGCTGGTGTATGAATTAAACACGCTACACTAATGAAAAGTTTAAGGGGATTGATTTGATAGTGTGTTACGCTGATCTTTATGTATGTAAACTACATCCTTCAACCAGTGGTCGCCATGTCATCAATCTCGTGTCCCTTCTATCTATTTCCATTGCTCCATCCGTCTTGTTTTCTTATAAAGCATATCATAGTAGGGAAAAATAAACATTAACAATGAAAGTCTTTATATACGCACACACATGCTTGTTCACCAGTGCTTTAAATGCCACTTTAAGGGTGGAACAGGAAGTGATGAGTTATGTTCTGTATTAAATGACAGGAAATGCTCCTATTCTTTTGCATTTGCAGATTGTGATTGTTGGGTGTAAGTGACATCATCGTGGAGACATTTATAGGTCGTGTCACTGTTCTGTTCTAGAATGTCCCATTCTAATCAGGGATGTTCTATAGGTGACTTTTCCCAGAACAATAATATCCATTTATCTCAATGACATCATAATTGCTAGTTTGTGTCCACACTGATGTTATCTGCTCAATTGAAGGTGTGGTACTTTTGTTTGGAAGGATCCACAGATCAAGATTACAGGAAATCCTGGGTTTCTCACGGGCTTTAAACAAGATTCTGATTTACCTACGCGCACCGTTCGTTTCCACCTCAGTGGTTGATAAATTTTCTTATCCTAATCGAATCAATTAATTCTAAGCAAATAAAACAAGAGGGAAGTTCTGCAAAAACCTCTCCGCTAACTCATGCCAAACCATATTCTTTATCTGCAATCTAATACTCAAACCACGGCCGTTTTTAAGAAACAGACCACATTCTGCATTTCACTTCGGTGTATTTTTCTTGAGGGACGTTTACCTTTCAGAAATATATATGTTTATAGACCAAAAGAAATCCCCCATACTGCTTTTGAGTGTCCTGTACCGTAGTGTTTTTCCCCTCGTTTCTTTAACAGGCAGGATGAAGCCGATCAGTTAGAGCCGCAGGAAGGGAGGGATGGCAGAGGAGGGATTGAGTTACCTTTAAAAGCTCAGGGTTTGAAGACTGAGGCCAACTAGCTTTCACTCTCTCTGTGGGCAGGGGCAATTTTAAATGGCACGGCTCAGATGATCGTTATGGCCTCTCGTGCTTAGCGGATCCACAGGCGTGCGGTGGAGGCCTTAACCAGGTCCTCAGCTGTCATTTTAAAGCATGCAGATGCGTTTGCGTGTGTGCGTGTGTGCAATGCCACAAAGTAAAATATTGTAAATGGCACAAGACGACATCTGGAAAGACTTAGCGCTCTCAGATCACCTGTGATTCAGAGTCAGGAGTTTGAAAGAAATATGATTTTAGACAGTGTCTACACCACTCTTGTCTATTTTTTATTTTAATACCTTGATGATATTATTACCATAACAACTTGCATGAAAAGTTGTAGTATCTGAGGTTTTCTTACATTCAAACATGTCACCCAACCATCTTACTTTAGAATTCACTTCTTGTCTTTGCTGTAAATCATAGGAACAGAAGGAAAGATGAACTGTTAATGATTAGCGAGAATCTTTAATCTGTCAGATTTCTTCCTTCTATAAACCACATTGAAAAAAATTCATCCAAATCTGCCATCTCCCCTACTGTAATATGACTATTAAAGTCAACATGATATCAAAATTGATCCATTTACTCCCATAATGCACGTTCCTGGATTTGTTTGTCTTTATAATCTTTTTTTGAAATACGCTACCCTTCAAAAGTTTGGGGTCAGTAAGATTTTTTAAAAAGAAATTAGTACTTTTATTCAGCAAGGATGCATTAAATTGATCAAAAGTGACAGTAAAGACATTTATAATTTTCCAAAAGATTTCTATTTCAAATAAATGCTGTTATTTTGAACTTTCTATTCATTAAAAAATCCTGGAAAAATGTATCAAGGTTTCCACAAAAATATTCAGCAGCAACTGTTTTCAATGATTTCTGAAGGATCATGTGACACTAAAGACTGAAGTAATGATGCTGAAAATTCAGCTTTGCCATCACAGGAATAAATTACCTGTTTGTTTTTTTTGTTTTTTGTTTTTTTTACTGTATTTTAGATCAAATAAATGCAGCCTTGGTGAGAGACTCAACAGACATTAAAGTGGTCATGAACTGCATTGTTTTATAATGTTTCCTGGGGTGCACTTATGATGTTAGTATGCTTTTTACATCAAAAATTTTCATAATTTAGAAATAAAAGGCATTTTTCCTACTCTGATTTTAGCCCTCTTATTTGTACGCTCTGTCTTAAGGGGTGTGTCAGCTGTGAGACTTCAGTGTAAACGCCCACTGCTGTGATTGGCTAACATCTTTGCAATATAAAATAGCTAAGTATTACTCTCTCGAAAACTTTTAGCATGTTTTTACTATTACAGCTCTCAAGGTTAAATAATCATGAGAAGTGTTGATTATAGCATTACACTTAAATATTAAATAATAAAAATTACTTAAATATGCCGTTATATTTAGATTGTGGCATGAAAGGTTGCAGTGATGAACAGTGAAGCCGATCACTGACATGTTGTTGAGCGCATGAAAGCAGTGATCTCGTCATTGCAACTCAGTTTCTGCACACTAACAAATGCTTTCATCATAACTAACATTGCAAATGTGATTTACCTAAGAGATTCGTTGAATAAAACAGGAGTTTTGTCGAAGTCCAGAACTCAGTCACTGATAAACTCACGCTGTTTGATTGACAGCTCCAGTGATTGTAAAGGGAGCGTTCTTTGTTCGTTTTCTTTATATAATTTAATCACAGTTTAAATAACAGATCATTTTCATCCTACTAAGAGAAACAACATGAAGTTGACCGTTTAGTCACTGGTTTGATTTACTGACACATAGACAAAGAACATGTGACTGTACATGAATCATTACATACATTAGAATTAACACAGTTACTTACATGTTGTCACATTACTGTCGAGTCCATATCGTAAAAGTCTGTTTGCAAAGACTGCGCCGAAATGCAGCTGATTTACTAAAGAATCCACAGTGAAATACCGAATACAAATAAAAAAAGCTCAACTGAGACATTCGCATTGTTGAAAATAAATAACCATATTTGTATTAAGATCCTTTGAAAGGTAATGTTATTTTTATCCTGTATCGCTCTTCTCTCCTCTCACTAACTAACGCTAACATTGCAACGATGAAGTAGGCGTTGATTTCTTCTGCGGAGGTGGTGTTTCACCTATCTGATAAATAGGCACATTCCATGATCAGTCGTTCGCGGGGCCTGGTTTCAATAAAAGCTTTTATTGGACAAACAAGGAAGTTTTCAGTTCTGAAACTTACAGGATATTCTTATAGTATGATGACCTCTTATATATCAAAAGCTCAAGGAAAAGTTGATTTCTCAATTACCACTTTAAAACATTTTACCGACCCTAAACTTTTGAATGATAGTGTATAATAACTCTGAAATTGCTTTCACGTTCACTTTAATTGCTTATCTAACACTGCAAACATATCTTAATGTGGAATGTGAAGGATTTGTCATATATAATATGTAATTTTTCTCAACTTCCTCAATCAACATTTCCTTGTTCATGTTTCATGTTTAATATGCATAATGTTCCAATGAGCTTTCGTTGTAGACGGGGCTAATATGAAAACAATTGTCACACCTTGTTGGAGTACATTGTTATGGAGAATTTGTAATGTGAGTGTTTATTGCATATTTATCAATCATCATTTGTCGGATAATCTGAAGAAAGGTGAGTAGGACCAGAGCATGTCCTCCTTAATATTTTTAACTCTAGCCTTTATTTATTATCTTTTAATACCTTCAAATTACACTATTAGTGAAATTTATGCTCTGCACTAGTGAAAAGAAGAGTAGGAGATGCTCATTAATGTGGCGTTGTGAACAGAATGACCGTGACTCTGAAGGCACCGTGTAGCGTAGATCCCCACTGAGTGTTAGGAATGTGAGGAGACAGGAAGATGTGCAGGAGCGCCGGCCCAGCCCTCATTAGCACTCACCACTACCTGTCACAACACGTTAGCCACAGCATGCTAGCCACAGTATGTTAGCCCCGCCGTGACTTACGCACAGCAGGTTAGCTCCAAGCGTGTTAGCAACGGCACATTAGGTAGAGCATGTTAGCACTGTGTGTTAGCTTTTAGCTGCAGACTCTCAGGTCCCAGTGCGTTAGTGATACCGGCGGTTCAACTACCATATTTATACGCATTTGCCGAAAAGGTTTTGTCTCAAGAATTTTAAGTAAAAGCAGGTTTTATGTCAGAGCTCAAACCCTTATCGCTTTGGGAGCACCATGTTAACAGCACTTGTGCTACCACTGCACCATGGCCTCAATAAGAGAAAAGTGTTTTCTGAAGCTGAAGAATTGATTATCTTCAAACAGGTTTCCCAAGCCCAACACACGGCAACACTGACTCAACCAATGGAATGAGTTTGGGGCGGGACTATCTTTTTTTGTCCATTCAATAGGAGCTCGTCTCTCCTATGATGAGCTCCTATTGAATTAGAATTACAGTTTTTACGGGTGCTCGTGAAGGCATCAACAGGCTAAATGTAGGCAACTTTCAATAAAAGGTCAAACAAGGAATACTTTCAGCTGTGTTGCTATGTGTCATGAGAGTAAGCAACTAAGCAGCTATTACACTCAAATGTATCTACGCCAGGTGCATTTTTGATATAACGCGCCACCCAGCATACCCGTTTATAAAAGTCACCGCTTGCCACTGGTATACAGTATTATATACTTGAAACCCAGAAGGAATGGTATTTAAGGACAGACAATATGAGGACATCAGCCACGTGCAGGTTTTCCTCTCCGAGTAGAGCAAGAGGTCACAGGACACCAGACGACATCCTCCCTGTATTCAACTCATAATTAACCTAAACATCTACAGCATCTGCTGTTTTCACACTGAATCCTCTTCACTAGGGTCAATGGAAAAAAATGGGGAAAAGGAAGCATAAAAGTGTTGGGGGCTGCATAGTGAGTCCAAGGATCGGTCAGCTCTTCCCACTGGAGATTTCCCCCTCCCTTGTATCCAAACAATCTGAAGCGGGCCTCAGGAGGAGGATGACAGGGTGTAACCGGCGAAGCAGCGAAGATGATTATCGCCCCAGACACCTTCTTATCCAGACTGGATTAATTGTTATCACAGACACAAACCACTTTCCCCTGTGTTTGTTTAACAGCTCTAGTGCTCAAATATTTTTTTATGCCACTATGTATATTTACTCATATCTGCAGAGGTCACATACATGGGCTGGTTGTGGTTTGAAAGTGCGGGTTTTCAAAAACAAATAAAAAGTAGTAGGCTTACTTAACTTTTGAATAGTGCTGCAACTGTACTGGTACAATACAATGTCTGAAACTGTATTATATTGGTTGTTGGCACTTGATAATTAGTCTTAGTGTTGAATATTTATCTTTTCATTTACATCCAGGTAGGCTACCTGTTATCATTTTTTGAAATTCCTATAAAGACAATAAATGGAAAAAATACTTGCAGATATTATTTACTGATTCATAAGATGGAGAATTTTGTTAAACTGTTTTCCTGTTTATTTCTTTAAATCTGGTTTAAAGCAATCTAGACTGAATAAAGCACTATTTATAAATAAACTTGATTTACAATCCCTTTGCAGTTACTGCTCTTATTTTATATATAATTTTAAAGAATTTTAAACCTAAAGTTAATGTCCAACATGGATGATGTCTGTTTGACAGCTCACTCAGTGAAGTTATTGACGTTTGAAGTTTTGTTGTTGGGACATGCCTTTTCGCATGAACTTTTTACATTTACATAAGGATATAACTGTAAAATGTAAGTGGGGAAAAGCAGTAAGCGATTTCTCAGAAAGATGTTGATATTTGAAATCTCCAAAACAAACACACCCCTACCCAAAAGGATCAAACCCCTATCTTGATAGCTCTGCCCCCAAATTCATGAAAATGCTATTCAACATGCCCCCCCCCAATTCATTTTAATGTGCTTATAATGACATGCGAAGGATAAAACCAGTGGGATTTATGAACGCGAGGTCCCAAAGTTGAAGCTGTAATACAATTTGTTTGCCACTAGAGACACCAAATAGAATAGGTTGTTTGCACATGATAGCATTGCTGTGGCACGAAATGCGGCTGGAGGGCAGGAAGTGATTTTTCTATATAGGAATCACTATCACAAACTCAAAATTCCTATGTTTTGCATCATTTATGGCTGCTCAAATCGATCAAACCAAGAAACCACAAGGATCTTTTATCGTTTACGTAACTTATATCATTTTTTTTACTTTAAAAGTTGTCGCCTTTAATAGCATTTTGTGACTGCTGATAGTGAAATTAATATGGATACCCTGAACAATTATGTGAGTTCCTATTGCAATTCTTGATTCAAAATGAATGACCTACAATGGTGACATTTTTCACACTCACGACAAAATCAAAAATACTGCCCTTAACGTCACTAGCAGAAAGGCAGAATAAACAAACCAGACTAGAACTGAACACGGCGTGACGGCAGCTTCACATTCTCTATATCTACTGCCTTGATGGCAGGCAAGTCTTTCAATTCAGTAGAAAAATTGCTCCTCTTCATAACATATGGATCACATCCAACATATGTGGTGATTTTTTTGTTTATATCTATCTTTTGAAATAGTGTCTAAACCGCTACAATACAGACTTTCCTATGTCTTCCATTCTGTTTCTTTACTTCCTGCCCTCCAGCTGAATTTCGCGCGTCATCAGAACCACGTGATTGCAAACAAGCTATTGCTCAAATAAATGGCTTGTCCATTTCCATTCGTTTAGTCAGTAGGCCGATTGTACTAAATTGTACTAAATTGTACATTTAACTGCTAAATTCTCACAACATGAAATATGTCTATTCTTGTTTAGGAGATGGAGAGGACTTTTCTCTTTTTGCCTCTGATGACCTGGAGGAACTTGGCGGAGTGTCTGATGCAGATCCAGTCCCATCGGCCACTGCTAATGACCTTCCTTCCCCTGGCCTATCAGGTGATACGGCCTCCCCAGTCACCCCCTCCCCCTTCCACCCATCGTTCCACACTTCAGTGTACCTGGCCGGGGATGGGGTCGAATCGGTGCCCCCAGACTTTGAGGTCCGCGAGTCAGCCGTTACCAGAGGAAATCTGGGTGTCTGGAGCCGGAGGAGACTGGAGGTGGGAGAACATCTTGGACCCTACGAGGGAACTTCAAGACACAGCCCAGAAAATGCCACCCAGGCATGGGAGGTAGGATCAAACAATACATTTGAGATGTGTTCCTCTACAGTAGTCTGATAGCAGCCTTTTTCAGATAAGAAAATCCTCACACGGTTGGAGACAAAGCGTGCAGATAACATGGGCTCATGGGCCGCTGTTATGACTGAGGGTTTCGCTGTCATCAGTAGCGAGGTAGTGTGATTAACCCTGGCCCTCATGTTTTATGGTGAAGCACCTCTACTCGGCTCTGTGATCTTACACTAACCCCAGTTAGAGCAGTTGCCGTAATCCCATTAGTCACAATTACTAGACAGGCTTTTGGTCAATGTTATGCCAATTACATAACATAAATGTCCTTAAGTCTTTTTAATGCCACTTAAGTCTAAAAATATGTACAGAAGATTTCACATGCTTATTTGTCACTGCAAAACAGGGTTGTGTGCCATTCTGGACTGATTTGAGAATGGCTTTTAAATTGCAGCTCAGTTGCTGAATTTGGATTGAGGTAGAAAGCAGGAAACAGAATTGCAAGTTGAATTTAAATGCAAGGAAGCAGAATTAAAATAAAGTGAAATTGTAAAACTAGAAAAGTAAAGTTTGTGTAGTCTGACTGCTGTCTGCATGTATTGCTTTAGTCTGTTTTTTAGTGCGATGACCTTGTTCAGACACTAGATATATTTTATTTACCGACAGATTAGAGTGGCCAATTCTCTCCCTATGCGATGGGGTCAATGACGTGACAGGTCATTTTTTTTTGTCCAAAGGCCTTAATAATAATAAAAAACAAAGATATGACATCCAAAGTATGTAAGGTAGTACAACTTGATCTCTTTTATTGAATCCAAAAGGTTTTAATTATATTTTGCTACATATAAAGGTATTTTAAAGATTTTGAAGTGTCAAAAGGTCATTCGGTTTAACCGTCTAAAAATGTAGTAAATGTATATATTTTTTATTCTGGCATGATTTTATAACATCATATATCAACATAGTGCAAAATTGTATTAAAATTATATTTACAAGTCATTGCTTTGTCATGAGAAAGAATGTCCGGAAAAATGAATTTCATTGATGTCATTCGGAGTAATCAATATTAAAGGGACCATTTTGGATCAAGTCATGCGGTCAATATCATGTGACAGGATGTGACATCATTCAGACACCTGCAAAGGACCACATAGTCGTGAAGCAAAGTAACTAACTCTCCCTTCAATTTTCAAAATTCATGTTTTCACTTGATCATACGCATGTCCCGAAACATCAGGTCATTCAGTACAACCGCTATAAAACATGGAAAATGTTGTAATATTTTAAAAACATTAAAAATGTTTGATTGTCCTTTTGCTAGCTAGCTAGATATCAGTCTGTTAGCGTTGTTTGAAAATATCGTCATTGGGTATAACCAAAAGTGTAATTTGGTAAAACCGAAATTTTGGTTAAACCGAATGACTTTTTTGGTGACAAATTTTGTCCATCTTGTAATAAATGACAAAAGCAGTGTTAATTGATTATAAAAACCACATAATCTCATTGTTAGCACTTAATACAACTTCAAAATAAATTATATCTTCTTTATATTTTTTGACACTTTTGAAAAACCTTATTCGTCATCGACCCATTGTCATCATAGTGGGAGGAGTTAGACTTTCCAAACTCAATTAAAACCCGAGGCTCATAAATCCTACTTTTTAGCCAGGTTAAAGACCGCCCCTACTCGTGACTGCCCTGTCTGTCAGATATCAGTCAGTCTACTCTCCCAGTCGAAACCAGGTCACAGGACAAGGCCAGAGGTCGAGTGTTGTCTTAGTCAGGGTCATTTTAGGCTAATTTCGCCTGGCTGGAGAGGTCGCAGGAGGAGTATTAGGCTAATTGAACATTTAAATAGACTCGTCCTGCTCTGATAAAGAAACTCTTGAAGAACGACCATTCAGTATTAAAGAAAAGGTTTATGATATTGACATTATCTGTAAAGTAGTAGCTGTAAGCACACCTTGCAGTATTTTTAAGCAATAGTTTGAGCACTACTAAAGCAGAACTGCTTGTACACACTTTAGTGCCCTGTGAATTATATGTGTTCAGCTTTTATGATATGTTTATTTATGATTAATTCTGGTCTGCTCGGGTCGGATTTTGGTTCTGTTTGTATGGCGATGATTTAAACGTTAATAACCAGTTCCAGGCTGTTTTTTAGAGGCGTTTTTGTCAGGACGTGGTATTATGGTTTAAGTTTGGTTGGCATATGTAATTATGGTTAACTTTGACTAAATGCTGTTGAAAGGTTTGAATTTGTTCTTGTGACTGTTCTTGTTGGAAAACAAAATGGTTAAACTTGCATTTTAATCTGACTTTTTTCACTTTGTAAGTTGTCTTTTCCCTCCTCAGCATGGCAGAAATCTTACATGTGCAAACATTAGGTTTTAATATGATTGAAAAGGCAGCTGTCTCCCAATGGTAGATTTACAGTCTCTTGAGCAAGCACTCTCTCTCTCTTTCTTGCTGTCTTTCTTTCTTGTTCATTCTCTATGGAAGGAAACGAAGGAGAAAAAAGGGTTTCATGAATTTTAATCTATCTGTAATTTATTGCATGCTTGAATAATATGTATTTAAGAAACTGAGAAGCTACAGAGAGAGAGATGGGGGACGGATGACAGCGTGGCGCGGCAGTGCTGTATCACTATGTTTAATTAGCTGGCTGACAGCGGCCCATAACTCTCTCCATTAAGTAAATAAGTTGTAAAGAATGTATGATGAAGTGCCGCATTATTCAGAGGGGATATTCAATGATGACATGGACACATTAAATATGGTAAATGGCATTAAGCGTATCTCCCTGCCTTTCCCACTCATTCTCCTCTGCACCCCCCTCCCTCCATCCCACCGAGTGAGAAGCCGTCAATATGCCAATATGCAAGAGACTGTAAAAATAAAATTGATTTGGTAAATGCGAGTTAAGATAGATCTGTTTGCTTTCATCATCAGTTTTGCCGTGTGGAAGAGTGATGTCACCGGCTGGGGTACGATAAAGACCGAACCCATCTGGAGGCTTTGATGAAGTGCGTGTGTGTGTGTGTGTGTGTGTGTGTGTGTGTGTGTGTGTGTGAGGGAACAGACGGTCAAAGCACAAGTGCTGTAATGTTTGTACGCATCTATATGAGCCTGATTGTGTGATTGTGTACAGGTGTTTGATTGTAAGTTTGTGTGATTGTGTGAAGGTTTATGCTTCTGTGATTGTGCCCAAGTGTTTTTGTAATTGTGTACAAGTGTTTGATTGTTGGTTAGTGTTCCGATTTGGGGAAAAAATCCAATTGAAATTTTTCTGGTAAAATATAAGCAACCCAGATGCAGAGATGAGTTCTTGTGGAGCAGCGTTTACTGTGAACCAAGCCGCTCTGAGACACAGAAAACACCAGATCATGAGCTGCACGTGTAAAAGAACACAATGCTGCGCTTCACGCAGCGCATATATTAAACTGAAGCCTTTGCCATTCGATATTTGCACTAAGCCATATTATGATTTTTGTTTTGTTCAAATTATTTGTGCGGTGCTTAGTGCTTGCTTGTTTGATGTGTTTGTGTGATTGTGAACAAGTATTTGATTGTTAGTTTGTGTGAAGGTATTTGCTTGTGTGACTAAAAATGCTGTATTACCATGCCAGGTCAGTAGTTGGCGATGTCACTTTGTAAAGAAAGACTACGCGCCTGCGCACATACGCAATCTTTTACAGATAACTCGCACCAAACGTGCATGTCTATACACTAAACACTTAATAATACTCATGTGCGTGCTGTCACAGTTTCACAGATCCACGTTTTTGCTGTTTACACAGAGATGATAACGGTATCGTTTTCAAAAACGTGCACTTTGAAACCGTTTTCAAAAGTTTGCGGTTTTAGGCCCCCAAAATGCCATTATTGTGTAAATGGATGGCTAAAACATGTAAAAAAAAAAAAAAAAAAAAATGTCTGTTTTTAGTTTAAAACTGCATAGTGTAAACAGCCCCTTTGTTTGTGTGATGGTGTGCAGGTATTTATGTGATTTTGTACTGGTGTTTCAGTGATAGTACACATTTATATATTCAACTGTGTGCAGGTTTTTATTTATGTGATAGTGTGTATGTTTTTGTGTGATTGTGTGCATGTATCTATTTGGGTTGGATTTTGTCAGTGGTGGAAAGAGTACCTAAAAGTTGTACTTAAGTAAAAGTGATAATTTCAATCATGACAACTCTCAGAAGATTGTTAGCATGGTAATGGATATGACAATGTTAAAGTATTTGGTCTTGGCGGAATAGATCTGCTACGCTGCTGCTGAATTGCTGCTGCTGCAGAGCAAGTACAGGAACTTGCTACTGCCAATACATACGCCGATATGCTGCTGCGAGTAAGACGTAGTGCTGCTGCACAAATAGCATATATCAATAACCCATAGCAGATCTACACAGGTGGAGCTGGGGAAGGTGGAGGATTTTAGAGGAACTCTGAAGCGCGCTGCAAACTGCTATAGTGAATGTAACCAGCCATTTAAATGTGTGAGCAACAAGCTCATTGGCTGCAGATGTGACATGGACCAATCAGCTTGTGCCAGTAGTTAGCGCTATAATTATCATCAGCTTGCATTACGGTCCCATCAGCCTGCGCCCTCTAGAGTTTCATGGCTGAACTATGTATTTACTTGAGTACAAGTAGAAGTACTGAAAAATAATGACTCAAGTAAGAGTAAATAAGTAGTTTGCTGAAAAACTACTCAAGTTACTATGTTACAAAGTACTTTACTATTATTTTTCTATTTTTACCCAAAATGAGGCGATGTTAGCAATATGGAGCAATAAATACTCTCATGTAATTTCTGTTTCATTCATACTGGAAGTCGGAGGGCGCCCTTGCGCAAAAAGCCCACAAGTGAGATTCATAGAAGTATTAAACTTATGATGTTCCAGGAAATCCCTTATATGGACATCAGATATCGCTACAGCTGAATAACATGCAGATAGAGACGTCTTGACTGATGAAACACGAAGACAATAAACACACGATTACGATGATACATCTGTGTTTATCTGTGTTCTTCAAGCCATCTCGGGTATTTTCATAAGAATGATGTATGTATATCTATAATGCAACATTGACAGTCTGTATCACAGTATAGAATTTTATAAAATAATATATTTTCTGTCTCACTCTGTGTTAAGAAGCAACATGGAACCACAGAAGCAAGTTATTTCAAACACGACTGATGTGCATGTGATTTTGGAGCAAAACATGATATTAATCTCATAAATTGACATGTTTGACTATGCTAAGCAAACATACTAGCTATTCCTGTTGCCAAGAGCGATTGTTTTATTACTAATTTTGAAAAGTAAGTTCATTTAAGATCATCTGAATGTTTTTTTTTAAAAAAAGCAAAAGCAAAAAAGGGTAAGTGAGAGGGCTGGTTAAAGAAATGAGGGATTAAAACAGTATGAATAGAAAAGTGCCAGTAAAAAATAAAGGGAGGTATGGGTTAACGTTAAATAAGATGCTCTTTTTTTCATTCTACCGAAAATGTGCTGGGAGTACACTGCTGCTATAGTAATGAACTACACTTTTACGTGCATCTGAATGACAGATAAATCATGTGCTCTTATTTCTCTGCAGTTGATAATGTTGAGGTTATTTCCATACAAAGTTTGCTTTGTACATTTAGTTTAACTGCATTGTTAAAGAGGGCAAGTTACCATTCAACTTAACTGTGTTCAAGCATTTTAAACACTGACATTGTTGTTGCTCAGTCCATTCAATAACTGAGTTCTTGTATGAGCCGAGTTTTCTATTTACTTCAACTGCTCAGTGCTATCAATGGTATGACCCATTTCAGGAGCTGCCAAAATTATAATTTAAATCAGAACATGAGTATAGCTAACTTACATTCACTAAAATATTGAAACGTTAGCGATACTGATTCAAAACCAGTGATTGAATGTCAAAGCGTGGTTTGAACGCCCCACCCCCCAGCTGAACTGGAAGTTTTGATTGGTTTTGCACCCAAGTCAGACCTATCAGTTATTGGCTGAAGCGCAGGGCTTCACCGCAGTAGTCTGAAAAGTGCCAGCTCGTCCTGTTGCTCCGTCAGCACCTTTGTCTAAGTACTTTGTACTTTTGGTCAAAAATAAATGTACTTTATTTTTATTCAACTCAAGTAAAAGTAAAAGCAGCACAATTTAATTATTTAATTTGAATACGAAAGTATTTGTAATTAGTTATTTTCCACCTCTGGATTTTGTGTAGGTGTTTGATTTACAGCAATGTTTTGTTGATTATGCACCAGCTTTTGTTTGAGTGGTCAAGTGCAGTTTTTGTGTGATTGTTTACATGTATTTGTTTGGGTGATTTTGTGCAGGCATTTGTTTGATTATGCAGAGGTGTTTGTTTGTGTGATCGTGTGCATATATTTGTGTGTTTGTTTTGTGTCTGTATGCAACTAAAAGTATGTGTGCGCATGTGAGTTTTTGTCTGTAATTGTGTGTCTGGGACAACTTTTTATGTTTGCACAGCTGTGTGTGACATTGTGGATGATATATGTGTGCCAAAGTGATTTTTTTGTGTGTGTGCAAATTGTGCATATGGATTGTTTGTGTATGTGTATGTGTGTGTATTAGAAGGTCCATAACTGTCCATGAGGGAGGTTTGTCACTGAAGAGGTCAGAATCTCTCTGAACCACCATCATAAATTCAAACCTTTACTCCTTGTGTTGTGTGTGTGTGTGTGTGTGTGTGTGTGTGAGTAATGAAAGCTGGTGAGTTACGAGTTGAGATGACTTCAGTAAATAAAAAAAACACCTGCCTCACCAACACAAACACACATACACAACGCACAAAAAGCCATTTTGCGTTGAAGTTTTGAAGCAGTCTGATTTTTTAGGACAGGTCACTGTGTGCTGACCCTGCAAAGGTGTGTGTGACCTTATGTTGTATTTGTGTGTATGAATATAAGTGTATATGTGTGTGTGTGTGGCAGTGAGGGGGTGTCCAGGAGCTTTTGTGCACCTTTTGAGTACAGGGACATAGATGGAGGGGACGTAGGAGATTAGCCCCGTGTGTGTGTGTGTGTGTGTGTGTACGTGGCTGGAGATTAAGAGTGTGTGTGAATAGGGGTGAGGGATTAGGCCTCCTCAGCATGCCTGTCCCCACACTCCTCTGTCTTTTCATCCCGCTATCCTGCTCTCCAACTTCTCTCTCATTCTGTCTGTCTCTTTTGTGCTGGAACCTTCTCTTTCTCTCTCTCTGTCCCTTCTGTCTGTCACTCTCCCGCTCCCGTCCGCTCAATCTGTCAGTCTTCCTCAGAAATATTTATCCGCTCCTTGTCTTCCCTCATTCTTCCCTTCCGATATATATTCCTCCTCTCTTTTTCAGGGCCCGAAAGGAAGTTTAATCCCTGTCTCAGGGAAACTGACCTCACACACACAAGCCATTCAGAAAGACTTCTAAAACTCATCTCATGTGTTTTTATGAAGCATTATGTTTTAAAGTATTCACTGAGAACGCTTCCACTGTTTCACCCGCTCATTCTCAGGAGGATAGAGAGAAGGAGCGAGAGAGAGAAAGAGGCTTCCTGTATTGGGACTCGACTGGCCTACAGTACACAATACTGGCACAGTTTCACTGCCACTCTATTTAAAGACAACATGAAATCAACACTGACTTTATTTTCTTGCTGTACACAAATCAGCAGTGCACATTAATCTGCATAAAACAGGAAATGTTAGTTTCTGTAATCTTTCAACAAAGTTTAATCATTTTCTCCAGGCCATGTGAATGGGGAAAAGTAATTTTAACCAATAATTTCCCAACATCCTGACATTCATACTTTGCAAATACAATTTGATGTGGTTTTTAAAGCGTTAGTTCACCCAAAAATGAAATTTCTGTCATTAATTACTCACCCTCATGTCGTTCCACACCCGTAAGACCTTTGTTCATCTTCAGAACACAAATTAAGATATACAATATATCCAAGAGTATTGGGACACCCCTCCAAATCATTGAATTCAGGTGTTCCAATCACTTCCATGGCCACAGGTGTATAAAATCAAGCAGCTAGGCATGCAGACTGATTCTACAAACATTTGTGAAAGAATGTTTCGCTCTCAGGAGCTCAGTGAATTCAAGCGTGGTACCGTGATAGGTTGCCACCTGTGCAATAAGTCCATTCGTGAAATTTCCTTACTACTAAATATTCCACGGTCAACTGTTAGTGGTGTCATAACAAAGTAGAAGCAATTGGGCACAAAACTTCGTGTGGCCTTCAGATTAGCTCAAGAACAGTGCGTAGAGAGCTTCATGGAATGGGTTTCCATGGCAGAGCAGCTGCATCCAAGCCTTACATCACCAAGTGCAATGCAAAGCGTCGGATGCAGTGGTGTAAAGCTCGCTGCCACTGGACTCTAGAGTAGTGGAGACGTGTTCTCTGGAGTGACCAATCACGCATCTCTGTCTGGCAATCCGATGGACAAGTCTGAGTTTGGCGGTTGCCAGGAGAACGGTACTTGCCTGACTGCATTGTGCCGAGTGTAAAGTTTGGTGGAGGGGGGATTATGGTGTGGGGTTGTTTTTCAGGGGTTGGGCTTGGCCCCTTAGTTCCAGTGAAAGGAACTCTTAATGCTGCAGCATACCAAGACATTTTGGACAATTTCATGCTCCCAACTTTGTGGAAACATTTTGGGGATGACCCCTTCCTGTTCCAACATGACTGCGCACCAGTGCACAAAGTAAGGTCCATAAAGACATGGATGAGCGAGTTTGGTGTGGAGGAACTTGACTGGCCTGCACAGAGTCCTGACCTCAACCTGATAGAACATCTTTGGGCTGAATTAGAGCGGAGACTGCGAGCCAGGCCTTCTCGCCAACATCACTGCCTGACCTCACAAATGCGCTTCTAGAAGAATGATCAAAAATTCCCATAAACACACTCCTAAACCTTGTGGAAAGCCTTCCCAGAAGAGTTGAGGCTATTATAGCTGCAAAGGGTGGGCCAACTCCATATTAAACCCTATGGGTTAAGAATGGGATTTCATTAAAGTTCATGTGCACGTAAAGGCAGGCGTCCCAAAACTTTTGGCAATATAGTGTATATTTGATTTTTTTTTTATCCTCCATAGAAAGCAACGAAATTACCACATTCAAGGTACAGAAAAGTAGTAAAAACATAGTTAAAATAGTCAATGTGACTACAGTGGTTCAACATTAATGTTATGAAGCGACGAGAATACTTTTATTGCGCCAAAAACAAAAAACAAAATAACAACTTTATTCAACAAATTCGTCTCTCTCCAGGTTCTATGTTAAAACGCCAGCTTTTTTGGTCCGGGCCAAAAAAAGAAAATAATACATTTAGTCCTGGTTTGCTTAGCATTCACACTGTCATTTTTAAGACCGAACATAAAGATTAAAAAAAAAAAAAACGTATTTTGCGACGGAACTTACGAACATCCAAAACAATGCTGTGTTCTGGGCTAAATGCGCTGGTTGTATGTGCGTACATATGGTGTTTTGACCAGCAGAGAACTCGTGAAGAGTTTATAAAAGAGTCAAAACAGTGGCAGGAAGTGGACCGTGACTCACCTTTTCAGGAGTCTCGGTCCACTTGTTTGGTGCACACCAGGGTTTGGATGGCAGCATTCACACTTAATCAAATGAAACGCACTAACAGAGTAATCACACTAGAGTTTGTTTTAATCGAACCAAATCTGCTAATTGTGAACACACCCTAAGGCTGTGTTCACATTGTCATTTTTTGGGGATTTGTGAGTCTCGAAATGAACAGTTCAAACAGCAACTTACAGTGGCGTCTCGAAAATGTCTGTATGAATGTGCAATGGGAGTCAAGCCATTCTCTTACCAGTAACCATAGTGAATAATCCATAAAAATGAAAAGTCATCACTTTTGATACGAGAAGAGTCCGCAAATAAATCCATCAAATCTTCATTAACTAACAGAAGCTTTTATATCAGGTGGAGAGCATTTGAGTCGCGCATAGAACACAAAACTGATGGGAGCAGTTCCGTTGGAGAACAGTGACTGGATCTAAAACCTTCCGAAAGTTACCGAAACAAAAGATGAAAAACTGCACTACATGGTAGACATGCGTTTGTGCAGCACAGAGCTGCTCTCTCGCACTGTATGACGTGACAAACATCTAGCTGTGCGATCCGGTTCCGTTCACACAGTGCAGGTTTTCCGAGAATGCAGTTTTGAGTCCTGAAAATTTATGGGCGTGAGTTCGGTTATAGAATGCGGTTGTCACTACTGTAAATAACTGAACTGTGTGTGAACGTGACCATATTAAGGACTCAAATACAGAAATGACAACTGTATTTTGTTGCTGTGTGAATGTGGCCTTGAGCGACAAAAAGCGAAAAAAAAAAATGAAAACGTTTACACAGTCTTTATCACAGTTTATCCGTTTTACTCCACAGACACCATGTGATGACACAAATGTGGAATATTTCTCACATTAACCACCAAAATTATTTCAATTAAAATTTTTGTGATAGGTGCAATTTCTGAGAAACTGAGATTTGCTAATGTAAACGCTGTTTGTCACAAATATATTAGCTACATATCCCCAAAACAAATATAAATCTAAATATGTCATTCATTTTAATGTGTTATATTGTATTATTTTGTTACTCTTCAGTCACAAACAAACCAACTGTATGAGAAAGCAAAAATAAAAAGGATTATGAAAATCAGCTGGCTTACAAGACAGCAGTTTTTGCTTCTCGCTCTCTCTCTCTCTCTCTCTGTTTCTCAGCAGGGTGGGGAAGCCAGGGCTTAAATACTTGTAGAGATGGTATACAAATGATTGTGGGACGAAGGCACTTTTATAGCAAGGTAAGATGTGTGCGTGTGACACAATGGCAGGTGAGGGGGGTGTCTCAGAAGGTCGTGACCTCATTAGATGTGTAAGAATGGGGGTGTATGTTTGGGTCTGGGGGGTGTACCTGGTCAAAAGCTCTGTGGGAAGGAGAAGGTGGGCTTTCATTAAAATGAACCCACCTCTTCCTGTCTCTCTCTCACTCGCTCTACACAAAACAAGAATGGCGACCTGCTGCGGGGTCTCCAAAAGACTCACACACACGCATAAGGAGACGCACATCTCTTCACACACTCATGAGGTTTCCATTACAAATGTGGGAAACATGGGCAAGTGTATTTTGTTGCGGATCAATGAAACTTCACTATGCTGATATCAGCAAACTTTGCTTGAGGAAATCAAATTTAGTTGTTTTTAACCTCTGTTTAAAACCCAAGCCTTCTGCTTCGACCACAGAGTGGCTAATAACATGTTTATCCAAAATGTGTTTTGCTAGATATCATACAGTGTTTTCATTGAAACGCAGTTGTACTCAGGATTTCCTTTCCCATAATTATTTTCCCCTCATCAGGAACACATACGTCTTAAACCAAGCAAACGTTAAAGCGACGTTCCAGACATTTACATTGGAAATCTGTTTACATCACATTGTCAAGCTGTCAATCACTCCGCCTGATGATTGCGTCAGGGTTAAACGTAAAACGTGATCGCCAGTCATTTCTGGGGTAATTTACTAATTTACAAAAATAGTTAAAATCTAAGCAGATGTGTACTGGTGACCTGGAAGCTGTTCAGTTTTTCAACAGGCATGTTTGAGAAGTCTTGACAGCGTGTTTTGATCTGCGGGGTTGCACTGGAAAGGACTCGTGCCTCTCAACGTCATGTTCATATAGCGTGGCTGAAAGCTGATGGAGAAAGTGCCGTTAATGTGAAGAAATTAGATTTTATTTCGAACATTCTTGGTTTTTGCTGGATTGTATCAGCCCACACCCTGTCCTCGCTCACTGTTCTGTCTTTTTCTTTACAGTTGTATTTTTCTGTCTCTTACCATTTTTTTTAACTATTATAGATTATAAAGTAGAATCTATTGGTGAAGATAAAGCTGAGGAATAAAAGATTGTCTAATATAGTGTAAATCATTCATAAAAGCATTTTTATGTAAATTGTCATATTCAATTCAATGAAACTTTAAAAAAAAAAAAAAAGGTTGTAGGAAAAAGAAATGTATTGTTTCATGAATGAGGCCCAATTTCTTGTATGGTTTTGTTGCCCAATTGAAAGGTGAGCTGTGAAAATTAGATCATGCTGAACGGACTGTACTAACTGTTTTAAACTTCATTAGTTTTTAAACTAAATTAAGGGTAGACATGTTTGTTAACCTTATCTGCTCACTCAGCAGAATCTTTATGTGACCATGAGGTCATTGCATGTGTGCATGTTTTCCATAAAACCGGAACATTAGTCTGGAAACTTTACAAATTTTATGTCGTGGTGGGGACATTGACTTCTGTGATTGAACTAACAGAAATGTTTTCAGCATTGATGATAATAAGAAATGTTTCTAGAGCAGCAAATCATCATATTAGAACAATTTCTGAAGGATCATGTGACACTGAAGACTAATGATGCTGAATTCAGCTTTGCCATCACAGAAATAAATTACATTTTAAAATATATTCAAATAGAAAACAGTTTTAAATTGTAATAATATTTCACAGTATTGCTGTTTTTACTGTATTTTAGATTAAATAAATGGTGAGCATAAGAGACGTCAAAACATAAACATAAAAAAAAAATCTTACCAAGCCCAAACTTTTGAAGTGGTGTAAATCTTATTATATTTACTTCAAGCTCTAACCATAATCATAAGCCCTAAAAGAAAACATTTAGGTTTTTTTTATTATTATTATTAAAAACACATTATTTCATTCCCTGAATGTTTTTGAGACAAATTGTTTCTAAAAGTAAACCCACGTGCTTGAAAACGATAAGTGAACCTTTTTACATAAACGTTTTATATTTTATTTGCATATACTTAGTTCAGATCTCTCGTTTAATCAATCTGATTTTTCCTCTAGTTTGTCCTGTTTTACCTGTTTAATCCAGTTCAGAAACCTCACACACACACACTTTCTTTGGCTCTGTGCGGATCTCTGGTTTAGTTTTGCACATTATTCTGATTTAATATTATTCTGATTTAAATAATTTTCTCGAGACATCTCTCTCTCTATGACTTCTCATTCTGTTCCTCTCTCGTGCAGACTGATACTGTTTATGAAGCACCTGAATGAGAGGAAAGTGTGTGTTTAATTGTGTGTATCAAGAGTTGTGTTTGTTGCTAAAGAGCAGTGTGTGTGTGTGTGTGTGTGTGTGTGTGTGTGTGTGTGTGTGAGTGTGTGAGGAGAGTGTGATTGGAGCTGACACAAGCTGTATTATCATGTGTTTCACGTTAGCCGGCTCTAAACTTCTGTGTGGGGTAGACAGTTCATACATGCCACTCAGTCTTAACACACACACACACACACACACACACACACACACACACACACACACACACACACACACACACACACACACACACACACACACACACACACACACACACACACACACATATACTTACCTCCTCAACTAAGAATAGAGCTCAGCAAAACAGATAGAGTTACTCAAACCTGAGGATGGAGGGAGGTGGAGGGGCAGAGAGTGAGAGAAAACGAGTGTTAGCCAAGACCTAAACAAGAAATTAAAGGAATCATTTCTTCATATCACCTTCATGTTGTTCCAAAACCTGTATGACTTTTCTGAACACAAAAGAAGACATAAAAAATGTACTGGACATTTTTTCCCCATGCAGTTACCATAAATGTGAAGTAAAGCTTTTAAAAAGCATCCAAAACCACCATAAAAAGTGGTCCGAATGACTTGTATGACATTATTCCAAATTTTCTAAAATCATATAGCTTTGTGTGAGAAACAGGACAAAATTTAGATTATGTACTGATAACTTTCTTGAGCAGTTGAGTCAGTTGAACAAATCATTCAGACTAAAATTCTGATGAGAAGCCAATGAGAGATTTTCATTATTTTATTTTATTTTATTCCCCATTTGTTGAAAAACAGCAAAAGAAATAAATTCACATAATGAGATGGAGTGAGTAAATTACAGCAAAATTAAATTTTTGGTGTGAAAGTATTCATTTAAAACAAAACCAGAATGAAAACACAGAGCTGAGTAGAAAAAGGGGAAAATAAACCATGAAAAAGATGAAGGAAACATGGAAGAGAAAGCAAGACAGACGGAACGAGAGGAAACTTGACCAAGAATTAGAGACGAAAGAGAGAGAGAGAGCGAGGGAGTAATCAGATTTTCCGGGTGGCAGCAGGTAGTCGGAGTAGGACTTTGTCCCTGGTCATCCTCTCGGATAACGGGTTAACACACACACATCCTCGCCAGTCCTTTTGGTTGGCTGTGTCAGCCCTGATCCATCAGGCAGGATTTTTCCTGGTCCGTGTGTCAGTAATGTTAGGACAGAGATCTGCTCTAATTGTTGTGGCTGGTCAAGACGAGTTACCATCTCGGGCCAACCACAGGAACAGTCTCTCCATCGGTTACCCCGGCAGATTATAACCCTGACATCCTGCCATCCACAACCTTCAAAACAAACCCCCTAAAGAGACGGGGAGAAAGAAAGAAAGAGAGAGTGAGATGTTTTTGTGTGTGAGTGAGAGAGAGACTTCCAGGGTTTCTTCTTAAATAGAGCGAGAACACATCCATCTTCCCTCGTCTTCAGATTGTCCGGACTCTCTTTTTCTCCTCCATGGCGGCGCCCTTCTTTCCTTCTCTTACTTTTCTTTATGACAGCCATTGTAACCTCTTTAGAGGGACGGGGGGAAGGCGCGCCATTGGCCGTCGCTCCTGAGCCCTGTTTGATTGACAGCGGGAGTCCGGCCAACTGCCACCCAGGACACCCAGCCATAAATCATCAGCTATGGAGCGCGCCCACTTCCTGAAGCGCTACCGCTGCCTGCAGGGGACAAAAAGCCCTTTGTGGGGGATTTTATTTGGGGAAGAAGGTTTAGGAGGTCTCAGGACAGTTTGCCAGGGCCAACCACACTGCCTGCCTCTCTGAAAAGTTGGAGCCAAAAGTAGAGAGAGACTGTGCTCATTGGCCACTCTTTGCACTCTACTGACACCAGCAGCTCTTCCAGGTGGCCCCCCTCCACGTCTGCTAAGCGTCAGACCGACACACACATCAGTCATCCAATTAAAACACACAACACAAGCACCAGACCTCTTTAGAACAAGAACAGAAAGAACTAGAACTGAAGAAAGTTCAATCGGACTGCTTTCTTTCACTTTAAAATGGGGAAAACAGGCATTTTTATCATGAAAAACAGGATAGAATAAACAATTTAGTACAGTATGTCCGTGTACTTTCACAACGCAAAGCTTCCTCTCCAGACCATTTGTGACCTGCTCTGTCATTTTGAGCCAGAAACACATTTTGAGTTGTATGCAAAAGAAAACTGTCAATAAAAACGTAATATGTTTTTCTCCAAACCGCTAATGTGATTGAGATTTAAATAGTATTTTAAAATAAGTATGATATATGATATACTTAGACTCAATTCCTCCTGTGTTCACAAGCACATCGGGCGACAAGTTTTCTCCATCAACTTTTCTCCATCGCAGTGGCTGCAGCCTTATCCCACGACAGCTGCGAATGTGCAGCAGGTGATACAGGGGGGATCACATCCACATGTGCCACCTGGTGGAATCCGGTTCATAGCCACTTGAGGGGAAGATATGTCCTGCCAAACGTGGCCGGCGTTACGCAACTATTAGGTCCAGCCTGTCGAATCCACTCCGTTGCCACACCAATTCATTTCGGATTTGGTCAGTGTAGCATATCTTGAGGATACTTCGGAGGCATCGATGATGAAAGGAATTTACCTTGTTCCGAACACAAGCCGACATGCTCCATGTTTGGCTGGCGTAGAGGACAGTTAACAGGACAGTATAAATTTGACGTTGACTGAAATGGTCGTCAATGACCATATTGGCTGCAGTCGGCAAAAGACAGCAAAGGCTTTTCCGGTCTGCGAGTGTTTGCTTCGGTGTCTCCGTTAGTGCAGACAATGCTCCCAAGGTATGTGAAGCTATTTGCAACCACAAGGGGCGTGTTGCCGACAGTCATGCACCCCATTGGGCTGACTAGGCCTACTGGCATGGATTTTTCGGCATTAATTCACAACCTGAACTTTGCAATGTCAAGATCGGCCAAGCAGTCATGGTCGGTCCAAGGGATGCCAGCCCCAACATAGTCAGTTGACTTTCTCCTCATGAATTCCATCACTGCGAGAAACAGCATGGGGATCAGAGTACATCCTTGTCGGACACCCGTCTTGATGCCGAAAAAATCTGTTCGGCCCGATTTGGTCTTAATGCAGCATGACGATTGAAAATAAAGATAAATATCTTTAAATATGTTGAGGAATGGCTCCTGTACGCCATACAGCCTCAGGATGTGCCAAAGGGAGTTGCGGTGGATACTATCGAATGCTTTGGTGAAGTCGACAAAATTAATCGATGGTTGGTTTCGATATGCAACGCCTTGTTTGATGTTTCGGAGGATAAAGATCTGGTCGCAGCATGATCGTCCAGCATGAAAACCAGCTTGTTCTTCTCTGAGTCGTTTGTCGAGGGCCACTCAGAGTCGACGAAGCAGGCTGCCACAGAACAACTTCCCAGGGACAGACAGGAATGTAAAACCAGTTTGCCAATTTGAGCAGTCTTGTAGACTCCCTTTCTTGAAGAACTGAACAATGATGCCTTTTTTCCACTCCTCTGGGACCTGTCTCGACCTCTAGCACACATTGAAGAGAGCCATAAGACGTTCGACCATCACACTGCCTCCTGCCTTGAGCATCTCCGGGGCGATCTCATCCAGACCTGGCGCTTTCCCCGAGCGCAACCCGTGGAACACTGATTTTGTTTCTTTGGGCATGATTCCGCCGGTGTCAACAACAAGATCTTCTTGAGCTATCTCCCCGTCGGAAGTCGTATCGGGTCAGCAGGTCAGGCTGGTTTAGAACCTCTCAGAAGTGCTCAACCCAACGTTGATCCTGTTCGGCCTGGGTTAAAAGGAGCTTTGAGAAACCGGGCAGTGATTATTCAGTCACTGACAGGCTTCCGTCCATCCAGAGAGGCAGTTGCATGATTAGAGAGGACTAGCCAACAGCCTGCTCATGCCGTTCTGGGAGGCACGAGTATAACACAGTCTTGCCATCTTTGACAAGGCTGCCAGTTCCATTCCATCTGACTTCTCCAAGGCCCAGTATGTCGAGTTGGTAATGGTCAAATTCCTTAAGGAGTTGCACTAATCGGCTTGCTTGAAATAACGTCCGCACATTCCATGTTGCGATACACGTAGTTGACTTGGCAGTGAAGATCGATTTCTTAATTGGACATCGGACCCCATTACTGGTTTCCTCCGACGCCATCATATTGGGTAAAATCGAACGACCTCTGGTCGGTGTATTAGTTGTAGAGATATTTGTCATTTCTTTGGCCATCAAGGTTTTACGGGGCCAGGTTGCCAGCCCAACACCCAACCCTCCTCCTTTTTCCGAGCTTGGGACTGGCACTGTCAGAGTTTCCTCTTCTAGTGGCTGAGTTCCAACTGATATAAGGAGTTCACTTAATTTACAAATGGTCAAAATACATTTGGTTTATTTTGTGTTTCTACATAAACGGCTCATAGCAACTTCTGACTAAAAATGCTGAAACAAGTCACATTTATAGAAACGACATGGTCCACCCTGATGAACAACAGTGTGCACTAGGCTGGTACATGGAGGTTAGTCAATTATTAGGTGATTTACATCTAGAAGTCTTAAATGTACAGTAGCAAAAACAGCCTGTTTACTCTAGAGGTCAGATAGAGAGTGGAAAATGGCCATGTATAATAAAATTCTGACTTTTTGGTGCAAGACTCCTTCACTAACATTGTAAGTGGACTTTAGGGATGAAAATAATATACAGAAGTGGAGAAAACACCCCTTTTAATACTTTTTATTGTAGCCAAAAAATAATCCCCTCTCAGTGGCATACTTATAAATGCTGTAGAAGTTTCAGGAACATTTTCACGCAACAATTAAATCCTCCATTGAGTTGAGCTGATGCCTGACGGTCAGGTATCGCTGGAACTGAACTGATTGTGAATTATCTGCTGTTGTGGTCAAAATCCATGTGACACGGAGGTGAACTTCCTTCAACAACAGCATCCACACCGGAGGAGATCTCCATCCCTATGTTTTCACTCATCTCTCCCTCCTTCTCGCTGTCTGTTTTTCTTTTTCCGCTACGTTGTCAGACAGAAGGAAAGACGGGCCTGTTTTCTTTTTCAATATAGATCTGAAAGAAAAGGGATACGAACGAGGGAGAGCGAGCGAAGGAGAGAGCGAGATGTGACCCTAGAGAGGTACAGACGAGAAATCCCTGACACCTCCGTAAATCTGGACGTCCCGTGTCCACCCTCCACTGCAAGTGTGTGTGTGAGTGTGTGCGCCATGAGTGTCAACCAGCCGCAAGAGGAAAACATTCCTGTGTGGTTCTCACACAAATTCAGGAGGTTTGCTCTGAAAACAAGGCCTTTCCTCACTGCTTCAGCCTTTCTCTTCCCCTCTCTCTCTCTCTCTGGCTTCAACTGTCCTCCACAGACTAGGCTGGTAGAGGTGAGGATGAAGGTTTTCATTGTGCTGCTGTTGATTCTGCATTAGGCTCGGTGTTTAGCTTTTATGATGAATATGTGCTTGAGTCTGTGCTGTTATTTTGCAGTCTCTCTGGGTCTGGCTCGCCCTCGCTCATCTCTCTCTCTCTCTCGCATACACACACGCACAAACACCTAGAGTTAGCCACATTAGCCTGATTTTTCACCCAAATGGAAATGTGTGCTGTCACATGGCCATCGCCCCTGACGATCTGCTGTCCAATCACTCACAAGCAGCCCGCCGGCCCCGCAAATAGGCCTGTCACTCTCCCCGTCGGCACGGTAAAGGATGGCCCATCATTAAAGGGGTGGGGGGTGGGGGGTGGAGGAAGGTCCAGCGGGTGATGAGCCCTCTGCCCCATCAGGTGTGTGGACACACACACATAAACACAAGTGTGTGTTCATGTAGGGTGTGTGTATCATATTATTTTGGACATTTACTATGGTAATACCATGTTTTGTGGACATGTACTGTAGTAATATCATGTTTATTTGGACATTTACCATTGGAATAATTTGTTTTGTGGACAATTTACAATGGTAGTACTCTATGTTTTGCACTTTTACCATAGTGGTATCGTGTTTTTTGTGCATGTATTACCGAAATGCCATGTTTTTTGTATGGTTTTTGGCATGTTTTCATGGTATTACCAAGTTTTTCCAAATACACCATGATATTATCATGCTTTTTGGACATGTACCATAGTATTTTTTATGTTTACCCTAGTAACAACATAGTTTTTGGACATGTTCCATGGAATTACAAATTTGCCATTGTAAAACCATGTTTTTTGGACATGTATTTTGATAATACTATGTTTTTGAGCATGTACCATGGTATTGTTGTATTTCTTTTACATTTACTGTGGTAACAATGTGGTTTTTGGACATGTACCATTGTATTACTCTGTGTTTTGCACTTATACCATAGTGGTATCATGTTTTTTTTTTTGTGCATGTACTACCATAATGCCATGTTTTTTGAGTGTGTGAGGTATTACCATGTTTTTTTTCCAAATATACCATGATAATACCATGCTTTTTGGACATGTACCATAGTATTTTTATGTTTACCATGGTAAAAACATAGTTTTTGGACATGTACCATTTAATTACAATGTTTTTTTGCCATTGTAAAACCATGTTTTTTGGAGATGTACTTTGAAAATACCATGTTTTTTAACAATGTACCATGGTATTATTGTATTATTTCTTTTACATTTACTTTGGTAACAATGTGTTTTTGGACATGTACCATTGTATTACCATGTTTTTCTGCAAATTTACTATGGTAATACCATGTTTTTGAAATGTGGTAATACCGTGGTATTCTTTGTTAAAATAATATTGTAGTCATTCAGTACTGTGGTATATACCAAAGTACCATGGTTTTACAATCTGATATCATCTATGTACCATACCACCACATTACTTTTCTAAGGGAAGTTCGCTTGTATGAAGTGTGTGTGTGTGTGTGTGAATGGTGGCCTTTGGTGATCGTAAATAAAAGAGCTGTAGTTGAGGAGGAGATAAGGCATTATGGCTATTTACACTGAATCACACTCACTATCCATCAACACACACACACACACACACACACACACACACACACACATACAGATATGGGTGCGATCCAGCCGTGTCACTCTTATTTATGTGTGGAGCTCTCAGTAAGGCTACACTGGGGTGTTATACTCAATGGGGCCATCCGTTTCTCACTGTGTGTGTGGATGAGATGATGATGATGCATTTTGTTGTCAGGGAAACAATCAGCAAGGCCGGTCGTTACGGTAACGGGATCACCATGGATGCCTGCTCGGTAAATAACACCTCCATCGGCCCGCCGGTCGTCACAGAGACAAATGCCGGGCTTTTAATTAGGCTAATAAAATAGGAAGAAAGGGCTGACGGCTCGGAGTGGCTGTCAGTTACTGAAGATACATCACAACACACACGCACACACACACACGACCAAACCTCAGTGTGTTTTGCAGTAATACACACACCAAACTATCTGGTGCTTATTGAAAACACACATTAGATGTTACTAGTTTTTTTCAGACCCTCTTGACTGAAACATTTTAAAGTTCCTCCATTCTTTTCGTCTGTCACTTTTACTTTAGCTCCGTCCCAATTTGCATACTATCATCCTAAATAGTATGCAGTTTTACAATTTGAAGCTTACAAATCATAGTATGCTGAAAATAGTATGCATACTACGCATTGTTGACATATTATTTGCATTGGATTTTTGAAGCGTGAATGCTTTTTAGGCTAATATTACCCACAATCCTTTGCTCTGCTGAAAGATGTTTGTGATGGTTCTCCATTGACATTTTAAATTGAAGAAAAATGGCAAGGAGAGTGAGGCAAACGCTGCCACAGCAGTTTTTAAGTGTATGAACCTGAAAGTTAAGTATTAATGAATTTAAATGAGATGAATTTGGCTAACGCTCACATGCAAACGCAAACAATTTGTGACAAAGGCACTTAAGATGCAGTTTTTGGACATACTGTAGTGTGTTCCAATACTAGCATGGTGTTGCATACGTCATACTCAAAAGTAGGCATTTCCCATAACCAATGAAGTACATAGAGTATGTAAAGTATGTAGTATTGGTCTTTTCAAACTTTTAACCTTGAGTAAACAATCCTAGGCTGTCTTTTTCAATTTTTCATACTATTCATACTTCATCTTGGGTCAGTAATGAATCAAAGTTAAAGTGTTAAAGCTCTTGTTTGCATATTTATTAGCTCGATAACATTGATTGGACCAGTTCAGTGCACAACCGGTTTTACAACTGTACAAAGCTCATGAATATTTAATGAGGTAGACACTGAGGCAGTTTGTGATTGGTTGCTTAACAACTCACTGCAACATTCCATCATTTCAGACTGTATTCTTTTTTGCCATTATAATTCTGTTCTGGAGCAGAGCTTTATGACCAACTACAAGTTTGAAATGTTTCATAATCTAGTCTGAAATTGGCCTTCACTTAGGCTTTATAAAGACGTTAAAAGCGCTTATGTGAAATAGGATTCAGCCTTTCTCTCTCTTTTACTCTCAGTTTTTCTCTCTCACACACAGACGTCTTGTAGTATTTCCAGACCCAAGTTTTTTCAGCTGCTTCACTCTAGACCTTCATTTACCAAAACTAATTGAAATAAAACTCTTTCCTCCTCCTGCTTATGTTCACAACACTTCACTTGTCACTATGAATGACCTAGTGTCTTTCTGCTGTGTTCGTCAAAAGCTGCCCGGCTAAGTTATAATGTATGTCATCGGCTCATGATATTTTTTCGAGGACTAGAATATTTTAAAGGTGATAAAATAACAGTTACAGGTAATAATAGAGCCAGACGGGCTCCAGATGCCGCGGTGAGAGAAGCCACTTGGGCGGATTTCTCCAACGTCTTCCCTCAATGTTCTGCTTCATTTCCGCAAAGTCAACTAAGGTGATGAATTCAACTCGAGAGGTAAAAAAATGATGTAGTATGGAACAAGGAATTGAGTTTTAAAGAGAAGAAACCAAGATGACTACATATAAAATGCATCTGACCTCAACATCTTGCATAGCCAACAATGACATTGTGGTTCATGCAGATCTTGTTCCATAAAACAACTTTAATGCTCTTAAACCACGAAAGCAGCATCAGAATACAGGCCTTACTGCAGACAGCTAGAATGGGAACATCTGTCATTTACAAAGTTATACTCCTGCACTCCCAACCACTTGAGTGTTTGTTTAATACTTTGGTTAAAATGGTAATTCTTTCAGCTACCAATATACTGAATTGTGTGTCTGCATTATATTGGTCATAGGCCAGCCTGTTGCCCTGGAAGATTTGTATAAAAATAATTTATTTTTATTCGACTGCAGAATGGACATATGTAGAGTTACTGTAGAAGTATCGGCACGATAAATGAAGTGAAAGAGAGAGGGAAGTGTTGTGATAAGTCGAAAGCAGAAGCAGGATGGTGTGTTGCCAGTCGTGAGTTTCTTATAAAAGTTCTGATAATATGGCGAATATTAGTGCAGGATTGGCTATGGCCCAAATCTCTTTCTTTCTCAGTCCTGCTGTACTAAGTCCCCCACAGCACACCCCAGATGCTGGAAAAGAAGGAGCGAGGGAACGTAAGAATGGAGGAGTGGAGCTGCCTAGTCCTGATAACAGCATCAGGCTTTAGGGCCGTAAACACATGGGCTGTTTGATGTGCTCTTATCGAGAAAACTTTAAACACTGAACCAGCCACTCCAGCCACATCAAATTCAGCCATTAATCTACACTTTTATTAAATTATGAGTTTTGAGGCGAAAACATGGGGGAGAGGTGGCGTGCGTATATTCAGACACTAATCAAAACCCCTAATGGCTGTTAGGCATTAAATGGTTGTTTTTTTATTTTTATTTGATGATTGTTTTTCCTCTCTTCACACGCATTAAAGCAATCACACACGCTTGGGACATGCATATACTCTCTCCAATGGCTCTTGATTGAATTTTAAGAGCTCTGTACTGTGGTATTAAAGCAGGACCAGATAGAGTGTGTTTGCAAGGCTTAAAGTCTAATCATAAAGTGATCAGAAACTGGATAAAGCCCAACATCATAAAGCAGCTAAATGTTCCAAACCCGTAAGAATTTATTTATTTTGTGGGCACAAATAGAGTTTTTTTTTTAATTAGCCTTTATTTACTTTTATTTACTAGTACTTTGAGGTCCTGCGTGTTTTTTTTTTTTTGTTTTTTTTCTGTGGTAATCATTACATTATGTCAGGCAGGAAATCCAAACGTTCGCCTATCATCCATCTACCTCAAATATATCTTATCATTTGAAACATGTACGAAGTAGCAACTTCGCAACTTGCTCGCTCAAACGTTAACCTAGATAAATGTGTGCTATTATTAGGGGCATATCTGAGTGTTTGTGCGAAGTGTGGAAGCTGAAGTATAACACGCTTACTGCAATGGAGGCGTCGACGCGATCACTTTTTTCTGATAACAGCGGAAACAATTTAAAATACTTAGTCATTTTTGGTCATACAGATAAGAGTAATACATCATTCGAAACTGTACTTTTATTTGTGTGAACTCACAATGACAAGAAAATGTTGTGCCTTTGTAAAATAAAGAAAACAAACATGATGCGCTTTCTGCCGTCTCGGTCTCCGTGAACTTGAGCGAATCACAAAAATGAACCGTAACTCAGTGTATGGCTACTTGCCTCACAGACATGAGAAATATATCTATAGAAAGCTTGAAATGTCTACTTTTAATAAACAATTCAAATCGAAAAGAAATACTCTCTGTTTATGTAATCCGTGTGAAAGTTGCATTTCTCTCTATAGGCACGTCTATACTGAGGAGATGTCGAGTCAGCATCGTCAACTTCATCTTTATAGCTGACACTGACTCAGAAAACACTAGTTTATTAATAAATAATTAAAATGTCTCCTTGCTGTTTGCTCCGACACATTCATAATCATTACTTTTGCCGCTCATCATGGTTTAGTATTCTCCTCAATATATATTTAAGTAATTAAATTAATATAAACGTACAATTAGTTGACTATTCCCTTAAATGAACGACTTATAGTCGACTAGACTATAAGGTTCCAAAACACTACTCCATTTTGATTAATTTGAGTAAAAAGGTGTTTTCTTTACCAAGAAAGTGGCAAGATGAAAACCACTATTTTCTGTTTCAAACTTTCACATAGCATCTTTTGGTTATAAAAACATTAAAAGTTCAAATCTACATTTTGATTTTAAAAGGTTTATTATAAAAACAGATTATTTTTTTCCCAAAATGCAGTAAATCCATGACACGTTTTTTTTTTTTCAAAATGCAATTAATCCATCAATATAAAAGTTATTTTTCATATTGAAAATACACAACAAAGTAAGTTGATTCACATGTATGACAGCCTCTGAACTTTGTCGATACTAATCTTATATACAGGCATTTTACTAAAAATACATTCAGCCGTCGCTCCCAAAATGAATTCAACGAGTCATCTTGTTAATGTTATAAATGAATTATGTCTCCGTTTGTCATTACTGATTAAAGAGTATCTGGCGCCACTGCACGGTTAAAACAAACACATTTACAGAGTACATTGGTATTAAAAACAGCTTTTAAAAACTGGAACAAGCAACAGCCAGCATTTTTTTTCCTCCTCCCAACTCGAGCGCCTCATCTTCTTAATCTCCTCACGTAAATGACTACACCGCAGAAACCACCACAGGTTCATCAATGCTGTCAAAATTATTCATTTTTCTGTTTTTGTTATTCACAAAGTACAAAGCAGATAAGGAAAACTATGATGCCGGGTGTATTCAGAGCGCCGCCATTACTGTTTACAGTGCGTGGAATGGTGCACTGTGATTGGTTGAGTGGATATATCGTATTCTGCAGAGAAGGGAGACATTTGGAAAGAAAGGGAGAAAATATGACAGAATAACACGACAGATATCGCATTTTGCGCAAAATTAATAAATGATTTTTCAATACCGACCAGATACAATACTGATTTTGGCAGAAACTCAATTTGGCGTTTATCGCGTTTTGGAACCAAACTCTTCATATATTGCTTTACAATTTTACCTGTGAAGAACTTTGAGGTCCCAGGTTTGGCCGGATTCATATTCCAAGTCTTCTGAAGCCTTATGACAGATATTCATTAAGAAAAGATGGAAATTTAAGGTTGTTTTTCAGTTTTCTGTAAACTGTTTCTTTAATGAAAGCGAGAGAGAGAGACTTCTTTTACATTCTCACAATAAAAACAGGTTGGTATGGGGTCATGTGAGGGTCATGAACTCGTGGTGGCACTGTTTAAATCGTGTTCAGAATTCCTAAGTGATGTTACATTATTAATAATATGAATATTGTCACCAAAATTTTATTTTACTAACGACAGAATTATCACATTGTAATCTTGTAAGTCATATCTATGTAAATTTCAGCAAATTAGAAGAATGTTTTTGCAGTCATTGACGTTATTGTAATGTGAACAGGGATGCTCTGTATGTTTGTATTATTTCACTGTCTGTGTAACAGCGCCTCTTTAGCATCTCTTTGACCTTTGACCTTTAACCCCACCAAAATGGGCTGCACAGTCTGAAGTCACTGCCATGACAACAAACCAGGGTCATGACTGGGTCGTTGTGGCCAGCGTACAGTAGCAGGCAACGTCTCTTCTTGACAAACTCGCACATAAACACGCTCTTTACACTTTCAATACACGACACTTGAATCCCGCAGTAATGATGATTCCCTATTATTTCGTCTGCTCTCATAAATAATCAAAGCATCCAAAGAACCCCTCGTCCCCCCGTTCCTCTTCTCTTGTCTCTTGTTCTGTCTCTTTTGTTAGTGAGGTGCGAGAGATAAATCAGATGGTGTTAAAGAGCGCATGAGGAGAGAGATTTAGTGCTGGAGACATTCTCGCTCCTCTTAGACGCTCTGCGCACAGCGGAGGGAGTTCATTAAAGTCTCCGCATGGAGATGGGCTTAATGCTGGATTTACCACTGACAGGTCAATACATCCACACACACCCATTATCTCTGAAGAGGGCTAAAGAAGCGATTGTGCGTAGGCCTCATTGCTCCCGGATGGTGAGAAAGAGGACATCAATGCAATATGATGCACCTGTTATGTTTGAATGAAAGACGGAGAGAACTTGGTTTATTTTGTGGTGTGTAAAGAGCTTTTGAAATGTCTCAGTAGGACCTCAGGATTTCAGAAGTCCACTGTAGTGCTGTAGTGTCAGAGGATGACTTCATTAAAATATGATGTGTCCTCTTTTAAAGGCACGTTTAAGTGTTATCTGTGTGTGTGAGTGCATTTCTAATCCAGCCATGTTTTTGAGGACATCGTAATTAGGGGGAAAGGGTTAATGGAGAGATTAATTTCTTTTTATTGATTTGCATTTAATTGTTTAATTTAATTAATATGATTATTATTAGGGTAGTGAAGAAAGTGTTAAAATGTACAATATAAATAAAACATTATACACTCTAAAAAATGCTGGGTTAAAAAAAAAATTGACAAACCCAGCAACTGGGTTGTTTAACCCAGCGGTTGGGTTAAATGTTTGCCCAACCTGCTGGGTAGTTTTATTTAACTCAATTATTGTTTAAAAATTACTCTATTGCTTGCTTAAAATGAACCCAAAGTATTTTGGAAAATATGTGAAAAATAATAAATGAACATTTATTAATAAATGTAATGAATAATAATTAAACAATAAACATTTATTCAATTAAAATGGGTTAATTTTAAGCCAGCCATGTAGTCATTTTAAACAATAGTTGGGTTAAATAAAACTGCCCAGCAGGTTGGGCAAACATTTAACCCAACCAACTAGGTTTATCCATTTTCAACCCAACTTCAGTTGTTTTTAACCCAGCATTTTTTAGAGTGTATATTATGTTACATTCTATAATATTATATATTTTGTTATATTATGTTTTATATTATATTAATAATCATAAGAGTAAGAGAGATTAATATTAAATTACCTTTATATATTATATATTATTGTTAATTTTAGAAATTCCTTCATATGAACTACCTCTTACAGTAATTCTTCCTTATCATCACATTTCGTTTTAAACAGTATGGACAAGTGAAATTCTCGCACATAAACATATTGACTGTCTTTTATTTTATAATGCAAAAAGTCAACATGAAATTAAATTGACCTTTTTTCTTAGTAAATATCTTTGGTTTTATTGTGCACAATTCACCAGTATAGTTTATCTATAAATATAGAAAATATTTTTTTATTTATACAACTGTATTTAGTAACTCTGTATTCTGTATGTATTTTCTCCTGATGCATGGGCACAGAATACGCGGGGGACAGGAGGGACGTGTCCCCTCACTTTTAATAAATCGTAAAATCGTCCCCCGCACTTTTTGCATGACCTGGCGTTTTATTCTTAACTAAAATGAGGCGATCTAAACATTATGGAGCGCTCACTCTTGTGTAATATATGTTTCATACATACTGGAAGCCGGAGGGCGCTCTCTCGCAGAATGTCCAAAACGGTTTCGTAGAAGTAATTCAGATGAAACGTGAAGACAAACACACGATTGCGACAAGATATGGTTTATGTGTGTTTTTCAAGCCATCTCAAGGTATTTATTGACTATAAAGTATATGAATAATACAGTGCTAATTGACAACCTTTTTAATGTTTTTGAAAGATGTCTCTTAGTCTCTTGCTCGCATAGGCTGCATTTATTTAATTAAAAAAATACAGTAAAAACAGTAGTATTGTGAAATATTATTACAAATTTAAATAGCTGTTTTTTATGTGAATATACGATAAATGTAATTTATTCTTGTGATGCAAAGCTGAATTTTTAGCACCATTACTCCAGTCTTCAGTGTCACATGATCAATGTTGAAAACAGTTGTGCTGCTTCATATTTTTGTGGAAACCATGATACCATTCAAGCATTTGTGGTAAGATAAAAAAAGAGAGATTAATACTTTTATTCATTAAGGATGCATTAAATTTATCAAAGTGACAGTGACAATAAATGCAAATAAATACTGTTCATTGAACTTTCTATTCATCAAAGAACCCAGAAAAAAAAAATGTATCATGGTTTCCACAAAAATATGAAGCAGCACAACTGTTTTCAACATTGATAATAATCATAAATGTTTCTTGAGTAGCAATTCAGCATATTAGAATGATTTCTGAAGGATCATGACAATGAAGACTGGAGTAATTATGCTGAAAATTCAACTTTGATCACAGGAATAAATTACACTTAATACTATATATTCACATAGAAAACATCTATTTTAAATTGTAATGCTATTTCATAATATTACTGTTTTTACTGCATTTTTGATTAAATAAATCCAGCCTTTAGAGCAGAAGAGACGAAGGCCCATTTCAATTGTACAATTACAATTGTAATGTTTCCAAACTTTTGATAGGTACTGTATTTTCTGTCTTAATCTGTGATCTTTTTTTTTTTTTTTTTACATTGTATAAAATCCATAAGGACTTAATGCACAAGTGTTTGTAGTACATAAACCAATCATTAAATTGTCATAAAAATATAGGGGAAAATATTAGATATTGGTTATTGTTCAGCAGTGTATTTGATTTCTTATTAAAAGCAAATTGATTTTAAATTAAAAGCAAGAGATGAGATATAAAAAAATAAAATCTATCAGTTAGACAAAGGTCAGATAAAAACTGGCATTACACCCAACATTTCTGTCCACCTCACTTCTGAAATGATGGCTACGCCCCTGTCCTGATGTAACCAAGACAAAGTATGTGAGGAAAAACTATTAATATTAAAGCTGCAGTCTGTAAGTTTTGCCTCTTTGTCGCCATCTCTGTTTGAAACCTTCAATTACAGTTATTTGCGGAATTTTATGTTGATTGTGTATCGGCGCGGCTCCTCAGCGCGGATGCATCTAATGTTTGCTGTCAGTCACCACATCAGTGTGGATACTGTGCTTCAGATTGTAGTCTTGAAGTATGACCAAAATAAGAATTTTCACCAGAAAATGTCATCTGAACATGACTGAAAAAAAAAAAATTACAATAAATTGCGCTACCAATGGTGAATAAATCTAACGATCGCTTAGCTCATATCACATCAAACCATGCAAATTATTAATATTGTTATACTTTGTTCTCAAATTGTTAATGTTAACAACATCAGCATTGCGTGACTATGTATTTAGTGTGCATTAGTCTAATCTCTAATGTTAATTTGTCATACCATACAATCCACCATCAAAATAATAAGTTTAATTATTTCAGCTGCTGTGAGAAAAGGCTATAAATGATCCGCAGCCTGCAGCATCCTCCACATGCCATATAGCCTACTAGCTGGAACTCGTTCTTTCTGACAGACTTGACGTAATGACACAAAGACGAGCGGTTGCATGCTCGAATTTCCCACGGAAACCCACCAGTACCGCTCTTATTATAAAACATTATTACAAGCTTACCGTTGTGAATCTGGCTAAGGAAAGGAGATAGTTTTGAACACTGGCTGGTTATGTACTTGCTCAAAAATGGAAAATTTTTAACCAAAAAAAAGTAATGGACTGCAGCTTTAAATATTAAAATGTTGACTGATAAAATCTTAGCATGACCTCCATGATCCAGTGAGTCTAAAATCTTGAGTCCCGCCCCATATTCCTGAAGTATTCCATTATGCCTCAAATATGTCACATTACAGAAGTTAAATGTGTTGCCAATGAGATTTCATGTTGACTTTGCACATTATGGATGTTAAGTAAGTAAGATGTGAAATTATGAGAATCTATAGCAGAACACACATGAAGGGCATAAAAAAATGAAGGCATCATTAAATAGTGAAGCTGTTTATACGGCCAGTGTGGGTGTGTGTTTATATTTGTGTGTGTTTTATAAGGTCACTCATAGGTTACATTTTATGCAGCATTCAGCTTTGAGGTTTCCTCATGTCTGAATAACACCACCAGCCTGGCAAACACACTCACACACACTCTTCTGCTGGGACTCCCAGTGTGGTTGGGCTTCATCCAGCTCTCTTCGTTCCAACTTACCATTCCCGTCAAACGTACAGCGTTCCCGGGAACATCAGCCCTAAGGGAGACCCTCACACACACACACACACACTGAGAGAGCTGAGTGAGTCACTCCTTTTACAAATGCAGCATTTATGACTCTGGCTGAAACTCTTGACCATAAGAATGTAGTGTGTGTGTGTGTGAATGAAAGTTTAAAGACGATATAAAGTTGTGTAAAACACAAATCAAAGTCTTCACGTCTCAGAAATTGCGAGTCAGACATGAGAAGAAAAATAATAGGGCCAATACATTCTGCTTAATTTATGTGGATGATTCATAGCTTCATAAATTATTGAATTAATACCAATAAGTTGATAAATATTATGCTAGTTCATTGCTCAGAGTCACACACCCCCTTTATTGCAGCTGTCCTGTCGTGTTTATTTGTATCCTGTCAACGTGTTTGTTTATTATTTAAAACGACTGCAAATTAATATTCTAATTCAACGTCTTCTTTATTCTTTTCTATGATTGGATGAGGCTGTTGTGTATCGTGTGTGTGTGTGTGTGTGTGTGTGTGTGTGTTGGAATGCTTTGTCTCGCACGTGAGAGTGTTTTGCTGTCGGCATGTCGCTCAAGGCTTTAATAATCGAGGCCCTCATTAAGCTTGTTAGCGCTCTGCTGTATGAGTGGATCTCAGCGCTTAATTACAGCTCGTTAGGAGAATGCCAGTCAGATGGATGACTTGGTGTGACATCTGAGCGGACAGGAGATCTGCTGCCCACTCAACACATCCAGACACGCACATTCAGTACTTAACATCACTTAACACTCCCAGATCAGAGGCAGAGTTTTATGGCATCATAGATGTGCTTCAATAGGTAGACAATTATTAATTATGCTGTCTTTTAAAGTAACTTGATTTGGCCAAATACTAAGGCAACATCATTCAGCATCGTGTGTGTGTGTTTGTGTGTGTGTACATCATTTTTTTCTATTACGTTATATATTATTATTTAATATTATATAACATATTATAGTATATATTTTTTATTACAGAATGGTGCAACATTCTAATGTGAAACTATTGAAATCAAGTAATCAATAAATTGGTGCCTATCACTCAAAACACAACTATATTGAGTAATTTGTACAAATAACAATTTAGTTGTATGAACAAAATAAATTCAAATAAAGCTGACAAAATTTCTTTAAGTAAATACAAATTATTTGAATTTGTCACTGTTACATAATATTTATATGTGCAGTTTACTTAATAATGTTACGTTAAATTTATAAGTTTATTACGTAGGGTGAAGACATTTATTGACTTAATTTACCTTATTAAAGGGTTAGATCACTCAAAAATGAAAATTCTGTCATTAATTACTGTCGTTCCACACCCGTAAGACCTTCGTTCATCTTCAGAACACAAATTAAGATATTTCTGATAAAATCTAATGGCTCAGTGAGGCCTCCATTGACAGCAAGATAATTAACACTTTCAGATGCCCAGAAAACTACTAAAGACATATTTAAAACAGTTCATGTGACTACAGTGTTTCAACCTTAATGTTATGAAGTGACGAGAATACTTTTTGTGCACCAAAAAACAAAATAGCGACTTTATTCAACAATATCTAGTGATGGGTGATTTCAAAACACTGCTTCATGAAGCTTCAAAGCTTTACAAATCTTTTGTTTCGAATCAGTTGTTCGGAGTGCACGTGTCTATGGGAGTGCGTATCAAACTGCCAAAGTCACGTGATTTCAGCAAACGAGGCTTTGTTAAGTCTTTTGTGTTTCAAAATTTCAATGGTTCACCACTGGGGGCGTGACTTTGGCAGTTTGATACACGCTCTGAACCACTGAATCGAAACAAAAGATTCGTAAAGCTTCAAAGCTTCATAAAAAGAAGTGTTTTGAAGTCGCCCACCACTACATATTGTTGAATAAAGTCGTTTTGTTTTTTGGTGCACAAAAAGTATTCTCGTCGCTTCATAACGTTAAGGCTGAACAACTGTAGTCACATGAACTGTTTTAAATATGTCTTCAGTAGCTTTCTGGGTATCTGAAAGTGTTAATTATCTTGCTATCAATTGAGGCCTCACTGAGCCATCAGATTTTATCAAAAATATCTTAATTTGTGTTCTGAAGATGAATGAAGGTCTTACGGGTGTGGAACGACATGAGGGTGAGTAATAAATGACAGAATTTTCATTTTGGGGTGAACTGTTTTGCTCTACAAAAAACAACTCAGTTAAATTAAGTTAATGGTAGTTATATGAGTTTTTTAAGTAATGTGAACAAGGATGTTTTAAATGAAACTAACAACAGTGAAAGTTCACTGCAAATCAGGCTCTTATGAGTTTCCATGATAGTTAGGATGCAGCCTTAGAAGTCAGTTGTGATCGGCAGTAGACAGCGAGACAGCTCACTAAGTTTAGGAACTAAGCTACAAACATTCAGTATGCACACAATCAGTACTTGTAACATCACTTAACATGGCCAAAACTACCTCAACATACACATGCACACTAGAGGCTGACATTTTTTCGGGAAACCCACAGGATAGGAAACAAATTCACTATTAATCACGTGATTGGGACGTGATGGGAAAAAATGTTAGCGGGAGTGGGCGGGACCGGGAATCGTAATAACAATACACAAATATAGTTTATATAAATAAACTATATATTTTAATTTTGAACTCAATTCTAGTTGCCCTGTCTTTTTATGCTCTTCTGTTTGCTTCGGTGTGGGTAGAGGTAAGTACCGAAACCCGGTATTAAATGGGCCCCGTGGCTAAATTAATGTGTAGCTATCAATAAGCTCTGACGTTAACGGTTCTGGAGAAATTATGAAGAAAATACACATACATTTATTATTGCTATATAGACATTATCTTGCTAATTCGCCAGCTGTTTCTATATGCAATAATATTAGGACATTTGTCAATGACGCATTTTTGCTATTCGCAATCCAGAAGAGAGATCGCGCTCACGCAGAGGAGCTACAGCGCGTGAACAACATTACAGCCCTGTTTAATCGTGACGATGGAGAGAACTAAACATTCAAATGCCTGCGTACACTTTAGGCCTGTGATATTAAGCTAATTTTATTTTGATGGCTTCCAAGGATCATCAGAAAGAAGATATCTGAGGTAAAACTATTAAAAACTAGCTGCGTTTCGTCTAGCACAACTTCCTTTCACAGCAGTGTGCATTCGTTCCTCCATAAACCCAAACTTAACGTCAGAATTAGCTCAACCGGTCATTGTTGTAAAATGCAGTCTTTACTGTTGCTAAATTGCGAGACATGTTTGATAATTATTATCAACGTTTTAAAAAGTTGAAAGCACAATAATCCGCGCAAGAGACGCTGTTCCCCAAGCTGAATTGTATGTGCGCGCTCCAAAACGGATCGCATATAGATGAATTACACTTTGGGCTTCGGGTGCACGTCCAAACGATCAAATACACACAAAAAATATCTCTAAATACAGAAGAGAGATCGCCAAAAAATTCGGACAAAAAAACACAAAACGGGATGAGTGGGAGGGAATGGGAGTCAATTTTCTGGGTTTAGGACAGGACGGGATTTTCCCCCCGTTTTTTCGTGTGATTGAGATGGGACGGGAAATTTTTTTGTGGGAGTGGGACGGGAGAGGTTTGAAAATCCACTCCTGTGTCACCCTCTAATGCACACACACGTTTACTACTTAACATCATTTAACATGCACACACATTTATTATCTATGTCAGTAACTTTGCATGAAGGTCATTTTCTATGGTATTTTACTACTGTATTGAACGTGTGTGTGTGTGTGTGTGTGTGTGCAGATGTTCAGTGATCATATGGTTTTCATCACATTACATTTTAAACAGTAGTTCAGTTCTGCTGTCTCTCTCTCTCTGCCTTTTTATTGTTATTTCTTCATTCTCAAACTTTCTGATCAGTTTTTCCCTCTGAACCTAACTCTTTGTTCTTTTCTTCTCCTCTCCTCCCTCTTTTTTTCTTTCTTCTGGCCCTCATCTTTGAATCTGGATGGTTTATAGTGTCTGTGTGCCAGTCCTCCATTCAATCTCTCTCTCTCTCTCTCTCTCTCTCTCTCTCTCTCTCTCTCTTCTAATCACAATGTCATGTTTTCAAACTGGCTAAATGGATCCCTGACTCCTCTTTGTTTTCAGCCTCAAATATTTACAGCGGGAGTTATCTAAGAGTGTGTGCCAGAGTCTGCGAGCCAAAAGTGTGTGTGTCTGTGTGTGTGTGTGTGTGTGTGTGTGTGTGTGGCAGCAGTGGTGTATGGTGTTCTGGGAGCTTAATTGAGATCTCAACGTGACAGCTCTGAACACTCATAAATTACAATGTGTTGGCCAGACAGGCCTGTCTATACTGTGCTCTCACAGTCTGTGTGTGTGAGAGTTTGTGTTTTAAAAAACACACTGACCAAACCTCCATCTCAATAACTCCTCCTACCACGCATGTCAATGTCTGTCTCACCACCAAAGCTCCACCCCCACATAGGTACATAGTCATTCATTGAAGTTTTTAGCTGTATATGCTTTGTAAATGGTTGTTTGGAATTTCAAGCTCCTGAAAATCTGAGGGTCTTTTTTCCATTTAATTTATTCATAATTTATTATTTATTAATTTTAGGATTTAAATGCATTATTTCTAGGTCACTAATCAAAAAAATCTAAAATTTTGTTAAATTTGTTATATTTTTATTCATCATGTTCCTTTATTTAATTTTTAACTTTGTATATATATATATATATAATTGGTGAATAAAAGTTATAAGAGGTCCCAGTGTTCTGTGTTAATATAAAGGATGCATTTTGTTGGAAATGTCCATGAACTTAGTGGATAATGTCCTGGCAAAAAGAAAAAAAAAAAGGCAGTACTTTTTACGTTGTTCTACAGATTTTTTCCTTACACTGTATAAACTAACACAAATGTACAAACACTGTGCACACTTGTATGTGTGTCAGTAAAGCCGAGTTGTGTGTTTAATTTTAGAAGCTGTAACGAGAATGATGTCATCAGTCCGTGCTTCTGAAAACAATCTGGAAATCTGGAAAATGTCAATCTCTGTCTCTCTACATGTGTTTGTTAAAGTGGGTAGTGCTTCTTAACTACCCTCCACACATGAAACACACATGGTACACAGACAGAAACACACAGCCAAACATGGAAAGCTTCATACACACCTCATCACGGCAGCCGCGACACCTCTCCTGAAACCTGCAAAAAACCTCACCCACATTCTTAAATCTATTAAAATTCAACAGTTCTGTTCATTCTTTTTCAGTCACATATCTTGTTTCAATGGCTTTTTGTCCTTGTAGCTTTAACCTAAACGTTTCATCAGCGCTAGCCTGTTAGCGTTAGCCTAAGCTATCTGACTTCTTATTAGCATATATTAATCAATTACCACTGATTATTCCTGACTTTCCAAGAAGTCCTCCACTGAAGCGGTAATCCGTGGCGAGAGAAAGCATAGAGAAGACAGCACTACAAAGTGAGCGCTGGTGCGTTGGGCGGTAGCTATGTCCTTGTTACGTATGTTAATGCGCTAATATAACTTGCGGGAACAGGAAGCCAGCGCTTTATAAATGACTAATTAAGATAACGAGGAAAGATGTAGTGGCCATGTCATTTCAGATTAATTCACTTATAGAATAGATTAATCTCATGCTCAAAGGCAAAGATTGAGACTGAAGATGATTCTGGAAGATTAGAGCTGTCACATACATGCTAATGCACATCAAGTAATTGTGTGATAGATAGCAGAAGATCCTGTCATCCATCACGCTATCATATTACACAACTATCGCTTATTAAATAGGCCTGTTACCATGGTAATCATGGATTGTTTGTGGTAAGTGCAAAAATGAAGTGCTAAATTCATTTGAAGCACCACTGTTATCAGAAAGAAACTAACAGAATGACAGAAAGATATTATAAAGATATCATATCACATTATTGTGATTTTTACACTTCTAACTATGGTAGTACAATGAAACATTTAGAGTCACAAACAAGAGTTATCTTTGTGTGTGTGTGTATATATATATATATATATGTATAGTATGTGCACTGTAAAAAAAAAAATCACATTGTTTTTACAAAAGAATAGTAATTTTGTCAAAAAAATACAGTAAAAATGTAAACATGTTTACAGAACAACCTGTAATTTTAGAGTATAAAACTGTAATATACAAACAAAGTGTAGAAAGTGTAAATTCTCGCAGTTCAAAATGCTTATGCTACATCCTACGCCTTCTGTATTCAAATTACAAAAAAAACATAACTGACGTGACGTCAGCAGAGCTGGGTAATAACGGATTACATGTAATCTGGATTACGTAATCAGATTCCAAAAATCAAGTACTTGTAATTAGAGTAAACTACTTTTTAAAATACTCGTAATCAGACTACAGTTACTTTTTTATGAATTACATGATTACATATTATTTACACAATGGCAGTAAGTTGTTCACAATTCATTGATTCTCCTAATTTTTCATTTTTTTTATTATTTTTTTTCCATAATAAACCTGCCGCTTATATACGTTCGTGATTCTTTGAGTTTTCCCGGCGGTGAGGGGGAAATATAGATGAATATATATGAAATATAGATTAAATATATATATGAAATAATAATAATAATATATGAAATATTTGATGTAGCAGTGATATTGCTGTGAATTTCATGGTTTTCAATATATGTTTTTGTAATGTTGCTGTTTTCTAAATTTACTTAATTTTAAGTAAATATGTTTTAAAAACATAAGATGTGATTTTGTTTTTTTCTGTGTTATTATCAGCAAACACTAACAGGTACATTAGTGTCAGTATTTTGAAGTATTAACTGTTCATACATTACACTTTAAAAAGAATCTGTTGAGGCTCTTGTTGGTGAATAGAATATATTTTTTGGAATATATATATATTTTTTGTATCTGTCAAAATAGTACAAGATTATCCTACAATATATGTGACATCAAATAAGGGTTAGCACAAAAGTAATCTAAATGTAATCCAAAAGTAGTCAGATTACATTACCAAAAATGTGTAATTTAAGAGATTATATTACTGATTACAAATTTTGTCATGTAATTTGTAATCAGTAACTGATTACAATTCATAAGTAATCTACCCAGCTCTGGACGTCAATTACACTTTTTTCATAATTTGAATACAGAAACCCATCGCTTCGCCTCAGAAGGCCTTTATTAACCCGCCGGAGCCGTGTTTATGATGGATGGATGCACTTTATTGAGTTTCATACTCGTTGGTCCCGTTCACTACCATTATAAAGCTTGGATGCGTCAGGATATTTATTAATATAACTCAGATTGTGTTCATCAGAAAGAATAAAGTCATATACACCTAGGATGGCTTGAAGGTGAGTAAAGCTTGGGCTAATTTTCATTTTAAAGTGAACTAATCCTTTATTAATTAAAAAAAAAAAAAAAAAAAAAAAGTTTTTTTTTTTCATTACCTGAAAAAGGATCTTAAAAGGATGGTAAAGGATGTTTTTGGAGATATAAGGTTTCTGCTCGACAGCGATGATTTATATATATTTTTTATATAATTATGTATTGATTGATTACTTTATTTACTTAATACCTAGTGGGTTAAGAGATAAACAGCTAGAGAAGAACCAATGGAAACTTTTTTTTTGCATACATACGAATATTGCCTGACATAAACACACATGAAACCATATTATACATATGTATTCACACTCACATATGCTTCTTTACCTATTATACACTCACACACAATCACACACATGTGTTCAGCCACTCAGTCTCTCTCTCTCTCACACACACACACTCAGTCTCTCAGACTGCTGCCCCGGGGCAGGCAGTGTAATGGGATCCTGAGTGTTATTTTTTGCAGAATAAAATAAATCCCACTAATTAGCATGTTAAAGTGATTGATGGGATCGCAGGGCCGTCTGTGAGCGGGGCCGCTCCGCTTCGCGAGAACAAGAAGGGGGAGAAAAAAGGGAAAAAGCCAGAGAAAAAAGGTTTAGGAATGAAAAGAAAACTAAATGAGTGACTAGTAATGGGAGAAAATAACACAGAAAGGAAATACAAAGAGGAAATATACTGACAGAGAGTAAGAGAGAGGTTATCTGAGAAAGAGAAAAAGATCTTTTTTCTAATCTCCACAGTTCTTCTCTTTCTCAGCTTTGCTGTCTTTGTAAATGCGTCTGACTGAGAAACGCAGAATGGAAGGAGAAAACTAGTCGTGTACAAGTAGAATGGGTTTAATGAAGGGAGAACGGGAGAGTTTGGGAATCTGATACGGTAACTTGATCGAGTTTGTCATCTGTATGTGTGTTTGTACATGCACCTGTGTTTAAAGTGTCCAGAAAAGGACTGTGATTCCCTCTCACATTAACACACGGCTCACGTTTCTCTGCTGCCTTTATGCTGAAGGTGTTAAGCTGTGTTTAAAAAGCACATATCCACTTTCTGAGCTCAGGCTCACACACACACGTTTTTTTATCTTTCTACACCTGTGTTGTGTTTTTACACATTTGTACTGTAATTTAAGTCTCTTTTCCTCCTGGTCTTTCTCCCGTCTCTCTTGAGTATTTAAAGAGATAATTCAGCTAAAAATTCTGTCACCGTTTACTCCAAACCTGTATTGATTTTTAATGTAAGTCAATGGGGACTGGGTCTGTCGGACTCCAAATTTGTCAAAAAGCAAAATTAAAGCAGTCTATTTGACTTACAATTGTTTTTTGTGTGGGGAACAGAATGAAACTGATAGGAGACAATGTTTATTCTCTCATATCTCATGACCAGGCATCATTAATATCAATAGCTGTATATTTGTTTTGCAAAAAGAGACATTTTTCTGTGAATAATGTCTTCAATTTTGGTCTGTTTCTCAAACAAAACTATTGTTTTGCTTTAGAAGACATGTAATATAGAAAACTAGTCTAATGGATTCCTTTAATGATACTTTCATGGTGCTTTTTTGTCATTTTGGAGCTTGACAGGCCTAGTCCCCATTCACTTTCATTATATGAAGGAAAGGCTAAGGAATTTTTTTATATTTTTTTAACATCTTTTATGTTCTTCAGAGCAAAGAAAGTCATATAGTTTTGGATTGACATGAAGATGAGTAAATGACAAGAGAATTTTCATTTTTGGGTGAACTGTCCCTTTAAAACTGATGCCCAACAGTAGCAGCTGAAAAGACATGAAGCAGACCAGGGATGGGAAAAGAGAGAGAGAGATAAAAGGGGCAATAAAGAAGAGAATAGAGCAGATGAAAGGATAGATTAGGTCAAAGGTCAAGTGCATTCCATCAGCGCCCACTTGACTTATTGAGACACAACAATAAGCCAAATCACTGAGAACACACACACACTTAAAACCCTCAGCGCAAATTGATTCTCGACTATATGAACAGCTTGGAAGAGCCCTGCAAACCTTCTTTCTCTCTCTCTCTCTCTCGTCATTTCTATAAACAGTCTGAAGGCAGGGAGCTAATGCTCTGTTTTTCTTTTCAAATCTTCTTTTTTGCATGTTGCTGCAATAATGTATCTTGGCAGAAAACATGGTTATCATGGTAGGTTTTTCTGTGGGATGTCATTTTCATATTTTAAATTTAAACCATATACGTGTATATATATATATATATATATATATATATATATATATATATATATATATATATATATATATATATGGGTCAATGACGTGACAGGTCATTTTTTTGTCCAAAGGCCTTAATAATAATAAAAAACAAAGATATGACATCCAAAGTATGTAAGGTAGTACAACTAGATCTCTTTTATTGAATCCAAAAGGTTTTAATTATATTTTGCTACATATAAAGGTATTTTAAAGATTTTGAAGTGTCCAAAGGCCAATACAGCCATTTCATTAGTGATTAAAATATCTTAAAGTGTAATAAATATATATATATATATATATATATATATATATATATATTTTTTTTTTTTTTTTTTATTCTGGCATGATTTTATAACATCATATATCAACATAGTGCAAAACTGTATTAAAATTATGTGTAGAAGTCGCTGCTTTGTTATGAGAAAGAATGTCCGGAAAAATGAATTTCACTGATGTCATTCGGAGTAACCAATATAAAGGGACCATTTTGGATCAAGTCATGTGGTCATTATCATGTGACAGAATACGACATCATTCAGACACCTGCAAAGGACCACATGGTCATGAAACAAAGTAACTAACTCTCTCTTAACTATTTGAAAAATTCATGTTTTCACTTGATCATATACATGTCCCGAAACATCAGGTCATTCGGTACAACCGCTATAAAACATGGAAAATGTTGTAATATTTTAAAAACTTTTACTAAATATAAAATGTTAAATTGTCCTTTTGCTAGCTTGCTAGATATCAGCCTGTTAGCATTGTTTGAAAATATCGTCATTTGGTATAACCAAAAGTGTCATTCGGTAAAACCGAAATTTTGGTTAAACTGAATGACTTTTTTGGTGACAAATTTTGTCCATCTTGTAAAAATGACAAAAGCAGTGTTAATTGATTATAAACTAAAACCATAAAAAATTATTTTAAACTTTTTATTTCAGCAACGTTTCTCATTTAGTTAAACTTGATATACTAAAATAATGGAAACTGAAACCAAAAATAATAAAAACTATATAGACAAATTAAAACACTGAAAACTAATAATGAAAAAATCCTTTAAAAAACTTTTTAAAATTAAAACAGAAAATATAAATTATAAACGTATTTTAGTTATATTATATTATATTTTTAATACATATTTTTTGTTCATATCCACAAATCCATACAAACCTGTATCTTTCCTTTTGTCATCATCATCTCTCTCTCTCTCTCACTCTCTCTCTTTCTTGATTAAACAGTCAGATGGCAGGAGGCTCATCCTTCTTTCTTTTCAAACACCATCTTCTTATTTGCATTGATGCTGGGTTAATGCAAAAGGCCAGAGAGAGTGAGTCAATGGAACTCTTCCAAACACACACACACACACACAAACACTGAATTTCCCCTTGGGTCCAAGCACACTTAGAGACCTCACAAATCCAGCATCACTGACAACGGTTAGGTCAGCCTAGATAAAGAGGATCCATTAGGGCCTGAGAGAGAGAGCGAGGGAGGGTGGAGAGAGAGAGAGAGAAGTGTCAGCATGCTCATAACTCTAAGAGAGAAAGTTTTGTTGTTGGGGTCCACATCACATGTGTTTTAATTAACTGGTGTCATTAACGATCTCATTTGCATAGACAACACATTTGGATAGTGTTGGTCTCAAGGGTCCTTTAAGTCATGCTGTACATTAGCCCTCTCTCTCATTCAAGTTACAAATAGCTTTATTGGCATGGTAAAAAAAAAACACATTATATATAGCCTACAGTACACATTTACAGACATATAGACACAATATGATGATAATGACTAGAAAAGAATTTGTTTGTCAAGACAAGCTTTAATGTTTCCTGACAAAGCCTTGTTGGAAAGTTTGAAAATGTACTAAGAAGCCTTTTTACTGAGGTGTTCTGATTAGTTGCTAGGTATTTAATAGGCTGTTGCTAGGGCATTCAGAACAGGCTGAGTATGATAGACGGATTGAAAGCTTTAGAAAGAGTGACAGTCTAAACTTTTCAATAATAGTTTGTGGGATTTATATTTCCTTTATTTTATATCTCACAGGATTGAATTACACAAATACGAAACTACTTTAAATTGTAATAATATTTCACAATATTACTGCTTTTACTTTATTTTTGATCAAATAAATGCAGCCTTGGTGGCCATAAGAAACCCCAAACCTTTGAACAGTAGTGTATAGGGCCTATGTAATTAAAGTGCTCCTATTATGCTTTTTCTAATATTACCTTTCATGCGTTGTGTTATATAGCTGTTTGTGAATGTAAAAGGTCTGCAAAGTTTTAAAGATCAAAGTGCACACCAAATATAAACTTATGAATAATCCAAGGCACTCGAATCATGTAAAAAAAACTATTTTAAAAAGCCTTTATTTCATCTTGGCTAAATCTTAAAAACAGGTGACACGTACAGACTGCACACCTACGCGTTGCGGCTAGTATTGCCTTCGTCAGGGTGTGACAGGGTAAGATTTAGCCAAGATGAAATAAAGGCTTTTTAAAATAGTTTTTTTTACATGATTCAAGTGGATTATTCATAAGTTTAAAAGCTGAATTATCCCTTGCATCCAAAGAGCCCCGAGACGGAACTTACACCCCGTGCAGCACTTCTTTGGCATTGTTTTGCTTTGCACACCAAATATAGTTGGGTCAATGACGGGTCATTTTTTTGTCCAAAGTCCTTAAAAATAATTAAAAAAAACAAAGATATGACATCCAAAGTATGTAAGGTAGTACAACTAGATCTCCTTTATTGAATTCAAAAGGTTTTAATTATATTTTGCTACATATAAAGGTATTTTAAAGATTTTGAAGTGTCAAAAGGTCATTTGGTTTAACCGTCCAAAGGCCAATACAGCCATTTCATTTGTGATTAAATTATCTTAAAATGTAATAAATGTATATATTTTTTTATTTTGGCATGATTTTATAACATCATATATCAACATTGTGCAAAATGGTATTAAAATTATGTGTAGAAGTCGTTGATTTATTATGAGAAAGAATGTCGGAAAAATGAATTTCATTGATGTCATTCGGAGTAACCAATATAAAGGGACCATTTTGGATCAAGTCATGTGGTCAATATCATGTGACAGGATGTGACATCATTCAGACACCTGCAAAGGACCACATGGTCATGAAGCAAAGTTACTAACTCTCTCTTAACTATTTGAAAAATTCATGTTTTCACTTGCTCATACGCATGTCCCGAAACATCATGTCATTTGGTACAACCGCTATAAAACATGGAAAATAATATAATATTTTAAAAACTTATAGTAAATATAAAATGTTTGATTGTCCTTTTGCTAGCTAGCTAGATATCAGCCTGTTAGCATTGTTTGAAAATATCGTCATTCGTTAAAACAAAAAGTGTCATTCGGTAAAACCGAAATTTTGGTTAAACCCAATGAATTTTTTGGTGACAAATTTTGTCCATCTTGTAAAAAATGACAAAAACAGTGTTAATTGATTATAAAAACCACATAATCTCATTGTTAACACTTAATAAAACTTTAAAATTAATTATATCTCCATTTTTTTTTTTTTACACTTTTAAAAACCTTACTCGTCAATGACCCAGTTATTGTAAGAAAGAATCGATTCTGAACTGCAGAAACGAGTCGTCAGCAATTCCAGCCTCACTTCCTGTTACAAACCTATTAATGTAACAAATTTGCATAATAGCAGTCTGTTGTCTTCATTGGCTGCCCGCGAACAATGTCAACTTTGCCTCGGCCTCAAACAGTGTAGTTGTAGCTGAGGCCTGCAGATTTTGATTTGTTGTCGACATGTCGAAAAGACACTGTTTTCTGCCTGCGAATAACTTTGCATGTACTTCAAAAGGATGAGGACTCATGCTAGAATTGATACAGACAAAAAACAGACGGCATCTTTACTGTTCGTATCTCTGTGTATACAAGCGCTGAGGAAGGCTCCAGAGCTAAATTTCAGATATGGTAATCTGTAAGCGGTAGACCAATCACAACAGACTGGGCCGTTTGACCAATCAGAGCAGAGTAGGCTCTCGGAAAGGAGGGGTTTAGAGAGGCTGAATCTTCGAACGAAACGTTTTCATGCTGTTTTAGAAATGAGGTGATGTGCAATATATACATATATTATGAGAAATTTAAAGAAAAAAGTGTTTTTTGACTTTCAATGCATGTAAACCTAGGAGACCTTCAAAACAAAATTAGGTATACTTAAAAACTGCATAATAGGGGGACTTTAATAATACAGCAAATGTTAAAAAGGTTTCACTATTTACAAAAATGTTTTCAAGCATTTTATGCCAGTTGCACGCTCATTGGTCATTTTCAGGTTGGTGGTCTTGTCCCAATGGCTACCCCCAATGTCTCTTTCTCTTCTCCCTTTGATGATCATTCTTGCCGTCTGCTCGCTTTTATTCTGTTGTGTTTAAAGTTATAGCTGTTATGCTAGAAAGGTTGTGTATGTGTGTGTGTGACTGCGGCCATGTGGTTTAAAGGTTCAGTTAATAGTTCACTCATAGCTGTGTGTGTGTGTAGCTGACTCATGGTCATGCATGGTTGTGGCTCGTGGTTTTTCTAACAACTGATGCTACAGTAGCATAACGGCTTGGTCAAATTTCTGCTAGGCAGCCGTGAGATTAAATGTAGAGCAAATGGAGACTTCGGCTGGAGTCTCCTGAGTTGTTTTTTTCTGAGATAAAGGACTACACTAGAGTTTCACAATGTCTCAAACTGTGCGTAGAATGACAAAGATAGCAAAGCCTGCTATCAAAACTCAAAGGAGTTCATATGAAGATGTCAATATCATTCAGAACAATAAAATGCTCCTCTGGGTCTATTTGTCTTTCTGTCCGTCTCTGTGACAGTTTGAGTAAGGATTGATTACCTCAGCCTCAAAGTCTCAATGGTCTCAAAGTCAGATAGAGACATGAGCGAGTGTGTGTAGACGTATGTTAATCGATGCGTCTGTAGGTAATGTCCTAAATGTAGAGCAGGCGGGTCGATAGATGCTGATTGGCTGTAAATCTGGCGAGTAGACAAGTTGCATCATCGCTCGTAATCAAACTCTTGGGTAAAATGATTACAGACGGAGTGTGTTGATCCACAGAATTCTCTATTTGTCATGCCAATAAAGTTTCAGTGAATTTGATATTGCGAGACGAGGATGACCTCAAGAAACGAAGAATGAATGCAAAGCAAACAATTGAATTGACACCATACAAACGAGAACCATCGGACTCAAAACTCACATTGGTTTCGTTTGAATGTTCAATGTTAAACATAAACACGGAACACAAGAGTTGATTTGCACTTCAGAGAGTGAGTTCACAGTCAGTGTACTTGAATCTCTTAGAAAGGTGTCGGTGTGGCTCAGCTTCTATTAATCATTAAATAACCTGAGTAAACACTCCAACTGTTGAATGACTAGATTTAGTTTTATTTTGACCTTTACAAAGAGGAAATCACTCTGAAAGATGCCTGTATTTCTATATACGACTTTAGTTGCTCAAAAAAAAAGAAGAAAAAAAAGGTTTTTGTGTACAGAGCATGTGTGTTTTGAAAATGCTTGCTAAATTTAAACTCTACTAAAATGAATGCTGGATCCAAAATCGAATACTCATGGAAGCTTGTTTTCGCCATGAAATAAAAAGGTAATTGTGGTTTTTTTTATCTCACAATTCTGACCTTTTTCTCCGAATTGAGACATAAACTCACAATTGCGAGTTATAAATTCAGAATTGCGTGATATAAAGTCAGAATTGCGAGATATAAAGTCAGAATTGCGTGATAAAGTCAGAATTGTGTGATAAAGTCAGAATTGTGTGATATAAAGTCAGAATTGCGAGATATAAAGTCAGAATTGCGTGATAAAGTCAGAATTGCGTGATAAAGTCAGAATTGTGTGATATAAAGTCAGAATTGCGAGATATAAAGTCAGAATTGTGTGATAAAGTCAGAATTGTGTGATATAAAGTCAGAATTGCGAGATATAAAGTCAGAATTGTGTGATAAAGTCAGAATTGTGTGATATAATGTCAGAATTGTGTGATATAAAGTCAGAATAGCAAGATATAAAGTCAGAATTGCAAGATATAAAATCAGAATTGCGAGATATAAAGTCAGAATTGCAAGATAAAAAGTCAGAATTGTGTGATATAAAGTCAGAATTGCAAGATATAAAGTCAGAATTGCGAGATATAAAATCAGAATTGCGAGATATAAAGTCAGAATTGTGTGATATAAAGTCAGAATTGTGAGATATAAACTCACAATTCTGACTTTTCTCACAATTCTGACTTTTTTCTCACAATTGTGACACAAACTCACAATGTTGAGTTATAAAGTCAAAATTTCTTGATATAAAGTCAGAATTGCGTGATATAAAATGTGAATTGCGAGTTTATATCTCACAATTCTGACTTTTTTCCTCACAATTCTGACTTTTTTCCTCACAATTCTGACTTTTTTCTCTGAATTGTGAGATATAAACTTGCAATTGGGTGTTATAATGTCCATTGTGAGGGGAAAAAAAGACTGAATTGAAAGTTTATTTCTCGCAAATCTGACTTTATAAGATGCAATTATGAGTTTATATCTCAATTCTGAGAAAAAAAAAGTCAGAATTGCAAGTTATAAAGTCAGAATTGTGTGATTAAAAACTCACAAATGCGAGAAAAAAGTCAGAATTGTGAGATAAAAATTCACAATTACCTTTTTTATTTTTTATTTAGTGGCAGAAGCAAGCTTCCATAAATACTTCCCTATATATAGTATGCGAAAAACAGTAGGCAAAAAGTCCCTGGATGACCTACCACTTCTGCCAAGATTCTGCAGAATACATTCGATGGACACTTTACTATCACATGACGCCACGGAGTAGATTTATCAATGGAAGTGAAGCGATGCAACTGGCGCTGGTAGGTCACGTGACAGTAACGACATGGCGGATGTATTACATCCAAATTTCATTCATACTACACCTATACTATATAGAGCATCATTTTTTAATGGCCGCAAAGTAAATTTAAATTCAAATGTAGTACCTATTCAGTATGTGATTTCGGGTGCAGCAAAAGTCTCAAAATAATAATATTTTTGTGGACACTTTCTGGTGCTGAATGTATGTAAAAATGATCAAAACTCCTAATTCTGATTATAGTCCCTCTTGGTCCCTCTATAAAAAAAGATCTTTCTTTTTTGTTGTTCATTGTTCTGAGCAGTTCTTGGCTGATTAAATCAGTCATGTTCTTTGCCAAATTGAACAGAATTTGTAACAACTGGGAATAAATTTGATTACAAATGAATCTATTTGTAGTTCATATCGCTCTGTTTATATGTCACCCTGATCTCTTTGTACTTCACAGATGTGTTTGTCATGTTACACATGACGGCTTTGTGTATTATGCATGTGATATGATTTTCATTTGCGGTGGGATATGTTTTAGATTTACCGCCCATCACATGTGGACACGTCTGACCCGTGTGTTCTGTAGAGCAAAGAGGACAGCCTCAGGCAAACGCACACGCACCTATCTCAGATTACACTGTATTGATTAATATTTTTGTAATCATTTTTCTGCATGGCTCATAATTTTGTTTCTGTAGAGGAAATTGTGTTTTAAAATGTTTGCATGACGAGTGTGTGTGAGAGCAGTAATGCGTTCGGCCGGCGTAACTATTGTCTGTGCATGTACCATTGTGTACCAGTGTGGGCCGGGAACTACAGGCAATGAATGCTGGCACAAAGTAAGGTCACCATGTACCTTCTCACACACACACACACACACACACACACACACACACACACACACACACACACACACACACACACACACACAGTGTTCTCTCTCTCTCTTTTGATTCTCTCACTGCTGTGTGATAGTTTATATAATGTTCTCTCTGACTTTGCTAGAAAAGTGTCTGCCAGGAACATAAATGTAAATGGAGGAAACGATGTTGAGATCTGCTCAAGAGTTTACCGTCGAGAAGAACTTTAAATCTATCTATCTATCTATCTATCTATCTATCTATCTATGTATCTATCGTTCTATCGTTCTATCTATATCGTTCTATCTATATCGTTCTATCATTCTGTCTATCTATCTATGTATCTATCGTTCTATCTATCGTTCTATCTATTGTCCTATCATTCTTTCTATCCTATCTATCTATCTATCTATCTATCGTTCTTTCTATCGTTCTTTCTATCCTTCTATCTAAATATCTATCTATCTATCTATCTATCTATCGTTCTTTCTATCGTTCTTTCTATCCTTCTATCTAAATATCTATCTATCTATCTATCTATCTATCGTTCTTTCTATCCTTCTATCTAAATATCTATCTATCTATCTATCTATCTATCTATCTATCGTTCTATCATTCTTTCTATCGTTCTATCTATTGTTCTATCTTTCTATTTATCATTCTATCTATCGTTCTTTCTATCCTTCTATCGTTCTATCTATCTATCTATCGTTCTATCGTTCTTTCTATCCTTCTATCGTTCTATCTATCAATCTATCTGTCGTTCTATCTATTGTTCTATCATTCTATTTATCGTTCTTTCTATCCTTCTATCTATCTATCATTCTATCATTCTATCTATTGTTCTATCATTCTTTCTATCCTTCTATCTATCTATCTATCTATCTATCTATTGTTCTATCGTTCTATCTATCCTATCTATCGTTCTATCGTTCTATATCTATCTACATCTATCTATCTATCATTCTATCTTTCGTTCTTTCTATTGTTCTATCGTTCTATCTATCGTTCTATCTATATATCGATCATTCTATTGACCAATTTGATCTATCTATCTATCTATCTATCTATCTATCTATCATTCTATCTTTCTATCGTTTTATCTATCATTCTATCTATCGTTCTTTCTTTCATTCTGTCTATTGATTGTTCTATCGTTCCTTCGATTGTTTGATCTAGCATTCTATTCTTCTGTCTATCTATCTATCATTCTATCGACTGTTCATTATTGTTTTTTCTAGTATTCTATTCTGTCTATTGTTCTGTCTATCATCAGAATACGGCAATATTCTTAATAAGGTATGATATACATTATATTCACTGTATTATGTGTGGTGTTCATCCATCCATCCATCCATCGTTCAATATATCACGGTCTGTTGTTCTATCTACCGTGTGTTGTTGTTCTATTAACTTAAGTTACATCTATTGCACTTTTTGTTACATTTAACTAACATGACACTGTTTTTCGGGACAATTTTCAGCAATTATGTACCCAGAAGTATCAGAGATAGATCAAGCTATATGTACTGTCCGTGTGTGTGCTGGAGTGAGTTGTCAGGGGGGTATGGGTCATTAAGTTGGTGTCCTTTGTTTTGTCAGTTTGTTTTGTTGAGCCCTGCTGTACTGAGTAAAACCAACCAAGCTGAAAATTGTCTGCAGCATGTTCAACCCCCCCAAACACACACACGGCCTGGAGTGGGAGGGTGCCCACTTCCCCTCATTCCAGCCACTTCACCCTAGATTGATCACAGATCAGCCTGCACCTCTCTCTCTGTCTGTCTCTCTCTGTCTCTCAAGTCTACATCTAATCAGGTTGTTTTTGTGTCACACTGTAGCAAATACAGTGTTTACAAAGCACTACAATTAAAAAAAAAAAAAAAATTGTGACATAAACAAAGATAACTGAACAAATAAATCCTTAATTATTCAGCTCAAATGTCTGATTGTGACAGTGTTTATTAAAACAACAAGCCACATGAGTGATTTCATTCTAATGAATTACATCACAACATCATGTATCACCATGAATGGCTGTCTTATTAATCATTAGTCTTATTTATCAATGCAAATATAATTGGTAGATATTTTAAGGAAATACTGCAAGTCTAAAGAATTAGTCTAATCAGATATGTAAGCTGTAACGTGGATAGTTTATCAGAGAACTTCTAGAGAAAGTGTGAACATCGTCTCTAATGAGATGTTTTGGAGGACAGCGCATTTTCTGTTGCTTAACACATTTCTTTGAGTTTGTTTATTGATAAATACTATATCAAGTTTTTAGTCTTAGAAAATCAGTGTTGTGGATTCATTTGTGCATGGTCTTGTATGGATTTTGGCTATTTGCCTTTGACTGGAGGCATTGAATGTTTTCTGCTCTGCCCTCTGCTGCTCAGGTGTCTTTTTCGCCTGTATCTCAGCTATAATATTGTCTGGACAGGATTTTTACATTTAATAAAATATTTGTGTGCGTGTGTGTGTAATTTTTCTAAAGAAAGTATTTATGTGGTTTATATATTGCATACATTTTATTAAAAGTGTTTCTCATTGGTTTTCTCCTCTATAATGTTATTCAGTGTAGTAATTATTTAGAAAAATATCCCTCTATCACCCAATTACACTTTGACACACCAATAAATCAAAGCATGCTGCTAATAACAGGACTTTAATTTTGGCTCGTTTTTCTGAGCGTCCATTTCCTCAATACTTTTCTTTTCTAATCTTTTTCTAATGAAGTGTTTTCACCTGTTGAACCGCACAAAGGACACTGCCCCGGCATTCTGGGACGCCCTGAAGGTCCTGCTGTGAGCCAATGAGAATTTGCGGAATCTGCGAATGATCTTTATTGTTGCAGAGCAGCAGGCCTGTTACCGTGGCGCTTTGATGTGCCGCCAATCAGAGTGCAGATTTTAAATATGTGCACATGTCCAACAAACTAGAGCACAGGGACCTGGAATACATCACTGTGTGTGGAATAATTAAACCCGGATTCATGAGCGGGAGCAGAAAGTGCCAGAAGTGAAGAGAGAGAGAGAGAGAGAGAGAGAAAAAGAAACATAGAGTTCAATCAGCAATATCTGTCTTGGTGACACTTGGCTTCAATTCAGTTGGCTATATATCCAAGTGGGCCAGCCGATTGTATGTAACCAATCTTCTCGACATGTGCAGGCATAACATGGCATATGGTATACTTTTAAAACAATATCATATAATTTTAAAACAATAAAAACTATTTTAATTATTTAGCTCATTATTTTACATTGAACATTATTTGAATAGTAATTTCCAAATTGCAATAGAATCATTTCTTCGAGTAGGTTGTTTTTCAAAAATATAGTGAAAAACAACAGTATTTAACTAAATTATTTGAGTCACACACACAAATGATGATTCAAATTAATAAGAGAATCTTTTTCTAGTTTTAACTGGTTCATTAAAGGATTAGTTCACTTCAGAATTAAAATTTCATGGTAATTTACTCACCCCCATGTCATTCAAGATGTTCATGTCTTTCTTTCTTCAGTGGAAAAGAAATTAAGGTTTTTTAGGAAAACATTCCAGGATTTTTCTCCATATAGTGGACTTCAATGGGGACCAATGGGTTGAAGGTCCAGATTGCAGTTTCAGTGCAGCTTCAAAGAGCTCTACATGATCGCAGGCGAATAAGGGTCTTATCTAGCGAAACGATCAGTCATATTGTAAAAGAAATAAAAATTAATATACTTTTTAACCACAAATGCTCATCTTGCACTGTTCTCCGATGCGTACTCACGTGTGTAGTACCACGGTAGGGCGAAAAACTGCATACCGACATCGTTGTTTCACCTTTTTTTGTAAAGTCCGTTTGACTCGGTCTTTGCACGTTCGCTTTGTAGACACTGTATCGGTACTTCCGCCTACGTCACATGTGACTTTTCCAACGTGATCACATCATGCGTGCGCATTGCAGAGCAGTGCAGGAAAAGCATTTGTGGTTTAAAAAGTATATACATTTTTTTTTTTTTTTTTAGTAAATAACCAGTTGTTTCACCAGATAAGACCCTTATTCCTCATCTAGGGTCATGTAGAGCCCTTTGAAGCTGCATTAAAACTGCTATTTGGACCTTCAACCCATTGGTCCCCATTGAAGTCCACTATATGGAGAAAAGTCCTGGAATGTTTTCCTCAAAAACCTTAATTTCTTTTTGACTGAAGAAAGAAAGACATGAACATCTTGGATGACATTGGATTGAGTAAATTATCAGGAAATTTTAATTCTGCTAATCCTTTAAAAGTCACAAAGTGATTCGAAAAAATGAATTCCCAACTCTAAATAAAAGTATGCGAGAACCGCTGCTGAAAAATAAACGTGTGAGAACTTAGTTTACTAGTAGTTGCCAGTTTTACCATTTGAAGAAAAGGTCTAAAAAGAAAACAGGTACTTTACTCTCTTAAATTTCACTTTTGCGAGTGTGTTTTTCACCCTTTTCTTTACGGGGTATATTCACAGGATGATAGTGTGTGTGTTGAAACTCGAGAGGATGTTGCTGAGTGTGAAACTACTACAATTTCACAACATTTAATTACGGCTTGCGGAGTGAGAGGTCAAAGTGGAGTGGATCTTCCTGTTTGTGTCGGTGTGGGTCAGACTCTGACCTTGCATTTCTTTCACTATCTATGTATCTATCTATCTACTTTATTTCTCTTCAGTTTTAACTCTTTATTTTAGTGGTGGTTTAACATCATGTCTTGTACTTACATGATCAGCCATCATTTACAAATTCTTTTTCCATATGTCAGACTTCACGTCACACGTCTTTTTGTCACTCCATTATGTCTCTCTCCATCTTGGTGTCATTCGCAGCAGCTGTTTGTGATATTCTCTATGGTTTAGCCCCGTCCTGTCCGGGTCGAAAATGATGCGGTGTATCTTTACACAGGGTTTAATTTAATTGCCGTATTTTTCTCATATAAATGCTTAATTGAAGTGCCCAAGGCAGCGCTGCTAAAGTCAATAAAAGACTGAGAATAGGCTTTATAGGGCCTGTCTATGCCTGTAATTAGAGCCTCCAGGCACAGCCAAAAATCTCTTAAATAAATGGTTATGCAAGAAAGACCTGCTGAGAGAGGGGAGGCAGGGAGCGAGTGAAAAAACCATTAGAGAAAGAGAAAGAGAGAGAGAGAAGACAAATCATCATCTGTACAGACACTTCAGGGATGGCCTCAACCTGACAGCAGCGTTACCACACACACACACACACAACTGTGTAAATAAAACAAGTGAAAAGTGGGTAATTCATAGTCAAAGCAAAGGACTGAGAGAGTGAGAAAAGAGAGATAACAACGCAAAAACCTTTGTAAATATAAATGAAATATGACAAGAGGGATATGGGAAAACAGGAAGAAAGGAAAACTGTGAAAAGCAGGAATCCCTGGATGATAACTTCATTGCGCAAAGGTTGCTCATGGGACTTAATGGAGTTCTCAGTTATTTTCATTTCAATATTTTTCTAGCATTTCAATATTTTTTATCAGTCTTCAGGAGACAAAAATTGCTGACAGTGCTAAGATTTAGAGCTATAAAATTAGCATAACTCAGATTATTTGCTCTTTAAAGAAATATTTTTGGTATCTTACAAATCTAAGCTCAGTTTGCAACATTAGCCACGTTTCCATTACAGATTTTCGCAAAACTTTTGCGATATTTTATAAATATCGATAAAAAACTATTGTGAAATGACGCGTTTCCATTAACCGAGAGTTATGCGCCTAAAATGTCTTTTTTTTCCTCTCGTGATAAGTCATTCCAAAAATCATGTTGGATGTTGGTAGGTTTACGTACAGACAAACCAAAATGTATTCAGACACATTTCATTCATTAATACAGTTTATTCACTATAGTTAAAAAAAAATGGTAATAAAATATGACAAGATCTCAGAGTCAAACTGTGTCAGAAAATATTAATCTTAATTATGTCAGATAACACTTAAGCAAAACATGGTCAGGTCAAAGTGTCTGAATAATTTTTGGTTCCAAATTTTTATCAATTTTACTGGTAGTCCACTTTTGGGTATAATATGTCACAGTTTACTTTATTTTGCTATCCTCACTTACATAAATGAACTATAGTGTCCTGCACCCACTAGTAAAAATATATCAAAAATGTCTGAATAATTCTTGGTTTGACTGTATATCCCAGCCACTGCACTAGCCATTATTTTTAATCAAAGGAGACATAGGCATGTTATCCAAGCATTCATGGCAAGGAAAACCCCTTATACTTGGGAGTGGCCACATATGAGGTATTTCTGGGTGTTTCTCCCTCCTATCTGCTTCGAGGTCTTGATAAATTCAAATTGTGGCGTTTCTTTGTTGTTTACAATCCAGTAGTCCGTAATACTTTTGTCTTTTATGAGTTTAATGAAGAACTCTCATCTTCTGTCCGAACATACTGCATCCTCTTTAAAGAATGATCGACTTTTACATGCGGCAGGTGACCTGAAAATACAGAAAAACTGTTTCCATTGCAGTTTTACAAAATATTCCTCTTTCGAATTGCCTGAAAAACCACCTCATGCGAGCGTAAAAACTTTTTTGCGATATATGGGAGTTTTTGCAAAATTGACGTGTTTCCACTGAGCGTATTTTCAATTTGCAATTTCAATTTGCGCAATTTAAAGGGTAATGGAAACGTGGCTATTGTTAAGGTAATTTTTGAAACTCCAGCAGAAAACTCAAAAGTCTTCATTTGCTATCCAGTTAATATCATCACTGTCTAGGAGCTATAGATGGATATCTTGGAACAATTTGATGAGAAATTGAGAATTTCTCAATTTGAAATTCCTTCTGAAACACTAAAGGAGAAAATCTAAAGTAGCTGAAAAGTCTCTCGATTTAATCTCACTGCTGTTCAGATATATAACAGAGATCTTATTTGTGATCTTTCTTTCCTAAGCGTCTTTGTGTTTCTGTGACATTTAAAGTGACCTTGATGTGTGTCCACATCTCTGAATGAGTTTGTTTCTCCTTAATAGAAACGTGTGTGTTTCTGGATCACTGACATCTCAGAGTTAATTGCCTGAAACGGTGTGTGTGTGTTGAATTCTTGTTCACTTGAGGGAATACAGGTTTCAGGGGAAGAGGGTTGAACCAGTGTAATGTGTGTGTGAGTTTGTCGAGTTGGGTTTCTAAAGCTCCCGTATCCACTTACCCTGATTGGAGCGTCTCAAATGTGGCCAGTGGAGATGCTAAGATGAGATGAAATGCTAATTTTGATGGCCATTTCAAACGCACCACCAGCTGCTCTGCAATACATCACGAGCCGAGCGGACAAATGAACAATATTTCTGTTTTCATCAAATTGAGTCGCACATAACTCAACATTTGCAGCAACTTCAGCTATTTATTGACGACAAATAGACCTTGCTCTGCAGCTAGCCTATATGTGTGTTTTGATGATAGATGATAGCGTTTGGAGCAGATACCTCTCCAGGAGACTCGAGCAGAGACCAGCCAGGCCAAATTCTGCAAATCCCCACAGACCACCCAACACTGCTGCCTCTGTTCGTGTGTGTGTGTGTGTGTGTGGTGATGTGTGTGATAGCAGCGCTGGTCTCTACATGCTCATGTCTCTTAGCATCTGCGTCGGTGTGTGTTTCTGTGTGAGTGTTCACACTGTTGTCTGGATGTTTGTTTTTTCAGCGTTTTTTGTGAGGACGTGAAAGGCTGTGGCCCTCGTGCACACATGGACACACCGTTTGGCGCCAGACAGGCGCTGTATCTCCTCTCAGGGATGTTGGGGTCCGTGGGGATGGAGGGAAGGCTTGAACGAAGGAGAGGAGAACAAGGGAGGGACGGATAGTGGGTCAGATTGGCATGTAAGAGCAGTTCTGTTCCGTTATCAGCTTTTAAAAGTCTGCCAGAGACCCGACTGCACATTAGAACCTTTGTCTGGACTGAGATGTGGGGTGGGGGGGGCCTAAATTCCAGAAAATGTCCTCAAAAATTTGGCAAAACATGGACTTCTGAGTTCTTACTAAAATAAAATATCAATAAAATAGTAAGTATAGAAATGTCCTAAAGTGTGTGTAAGAGTTGGGTTTAGGGTTGCAGTGTCGCATATTTAGCTTAATTTACAATAAAAGAAATGTATCAAGCATTTTATAAAGATTTTTGAAGCAACATGATTTAAAATAAAACACAATTGTCAATCGATGTCAATTGATTTTGTCATCACTTGTTGCTTTTTTTGTGTAGTTTTTAATGTTCTTTTTTTGCCATTAATTTGTATTGTTTTGTTGTGTTGGTTATACAATCATCAAATTATCATATTATAATGATTTCTGAAGGATCATGTGACACTGAAGACTGGAGTAATGATGCTGAAAATTCAGCTTTGACATCACAGCAATATATTCAAATAGAATACTGTTATTTTAAGTTATAATATTTCACAATATTACAAATTTTACTGTATTTTGATCAAATAAATGCAGCTGTGGTGAGCAGAAGAGACTTTCATAAACATACAAAACATCTTACTGACCCTTACTTAAATCATAAGTTTTTGTTTGTTTGTTTGTTTTTTTGAGAAATTTGAATATTGGTTATTACTGACAATTGTAGTCTCTTTATGTTGAGCTTTTTTTGTTTTTTTTACTTCCAAAAAAAAAAAATCACCTTCTAATAAGATATAATCACTTTTACTTTCATTCATGTAAACTTTTTCCAAATATTGACGAAATCTGTATTTTACAATATGTAAATTAGTAACTGTTCTTGTGTAATACATAATTACTAGTTCTGGCATGAAACTCTAGATGGCGCAGGCTGATAGGTCTTTAAAGGGTTGGTTGATTATGATTTCACTTTTTTAACTTTAGTTAGTGTGTAATGTTGCTGTTTGAGCATAAACAACATCTGCAAAGTTACGATGCTCAAAGTTCAAAGCAAAGGGAGATATTTTCTTTTAAAGAATTTGCTGTTTAAGGACTACAACAAACAGCTGGTAGGGACTACAACGAGCTTCTTCCCAGGTTAGTGACATCACTAACCCTAAAATTTACATATACCCTGCCCTCGAGAATACACAACAAAGGGGGTGAGGCCATGTTATTGCAATATAGTACGTAACACAAATGCAATACCATGTCATAAATGCAAGATGACAACATGACAAGTTATAACTGTAATTAAACTAAACTATACCTGTTCTATCTTCATGCAGCATATATTCTCTGGCTCTGTAGGATCTTACAACAGTTCCCACACGAGCGATTTATAGATTATCATGACAGAATATGCAATCAATAACTAGTTAATTCCACATCAGCTACATAAATTCATCAACTAACCATTCAGAAATGTCCTGTTGCATTCTACATGTTGTCACTTCATCATTGTCCGACTTCGGTTTGAACATAAAAGGCTGAACAGTTTCTGACATTTTCAGTGAGGTAATCGGCGCTGCTAACAGTGCTAACATGAGCTCTTGAAACTCCACCCTCTTCTTGAGAGCAGCAGCTCATTTGCATTTAAAGGGACACACACACAAAAACTGAGCGTTTTTTTTCTCACCCTCAAAAAGTGACAAATTTAACATGCTATAAAAAAAATATCTGTTGAGCTAAAACTTCACATACACACTCTGGGGACATCAGAGACTTATTTTACATCTTGTAAAAGTGGCATTATATGACCCCTTTAACTTTGGTAGCGATCATGTCATTATCTACATAGCACAGCTGATTGGTTGCTGTTGCATCAGCGGCCAGTGAGCTGCGGCTCAACATTCAAACAAATACCGGTAGTGTTGCTGTTAGCAGTCTGCAGTGCGCTTTCAGAAACCCTCCACCTTCCCCAGCTCCACCTGTATTGATCTGCTACGGGGGTTAATTCACGTATGTTACATGTGCAGCAGCAGATGTCTTATATGCTCACAGCAATGTCTGTGAATGTATTGGCAGTAGCATGTCTCGGTACTTGCTCTGCAGCAGCAGCAGCGTAGTCGATCTATTCCGCCAGCACCAAAAACATTAACATTGCCATATCCATTACCATGCCAATCTCTATTACCATACCAGTCTCCTGAGAGTTTTTAGTTGAAAATTCAGTAAAAATCTTTCTTTCTTTCAGACTGATTTAAATGCTTTTGCTTCATCAGCAGTTTGCATTGTCATACATCTCTTAACGTGTGTTCACGTGTCATGTGCCTGCCTAGAACATCTGAGCATGTAGAATGTTGGAGTCTGTGGATGGCGAATGGAATGCTCTGGTCATGAGGAATGCTCTACAGGAGTATGCAGAATGTTCCTCTGTATTCCAAATTCTATTTTCTGCGCTCTGGCAGCATGCTGTGGTTTACACACAGAGGAGTGGAGCTTCTCATTAGCCGCACTGCTCCGCCTGATTGCCGTATAATGACGGACAAGAGCAGCTCACCCTCGGCCACTGACCTGAGACCAGTCCTGTAAGTTCGCTGGATAATCTTCCAGGTTGGGCTGGATGATCCCAGGTCAGCATCTCCCCACGACTTGTAATGACAGCCCTCTTTCAGAACACTGAGTTTCTATTGGCCGGCATTCAGGCTTAAGGGGTTACGGAGAGTTCCCCTGGCACTTACACAAACACACACTCACACACACTTTTGGACCTGACTCACAGTCGCTTTGGTCCAGTTACAGTGTGCCAGGACCAATGAAGTGTGTGTGTGATTCATAGCACAGAACCTGCAGCAATTCTGCATCGTACTGTGAACTCAGATCCTTCCTGCTTTAAAAGACTGTGCTTATTGGCCTAAGCATCTCAAAGCTTTACTGTGCTGCAAAAGGTTAAATGAGTTTCATAAACTGAAATATTTGAAATTGAAAAGGGGCAAAAGAACATACTGAGAACCAGGAGCATAGCAACCGTATAACTTTTCAATTACATATTTTCTATGTTTGTCCCCCCAATTTCTTAGAGATAATCTTAAATCGTTATATTTTTTAAATGACTGAGCATTGTTTTGATGAACAAGATTACCAACCAATTTTTCTTTCTGAAAATCAGTTTGGACTGATATCAGTCAGCGCTTGAAGTGGAAAAATAAATGTACCAGTACTTTCGATGCTCGGTTCAAAACGTGTTACAGAAGAAGGGAGGGCGCGGCGGGCTTCAGTACGTGCAACATGTCGGAAGTGCTGGTATGCAAGGAACACTGGCAACCACTCAAAGCACTGATATCAGTTAAATTGTGTCCCTCCCACTTTGTATATTGTTTCTACACCCCTAAAGAGAACTTCACTTGTTTTTAGGGAAAGATGATGTAAAATTGCATTATTCTGGTTCAACCCACCGTGAGATTCTCAAAACTTCACTAAAGGGGTAACTAGGCATAATTCTATAACAATATTTTTTTTTTTAAATCATCCTAACTATAGCCATAACTTCATCAAGACATTTTATTGGTTTCTGTCAGTTTGTGCTGGGTAGCAACACCCACAGCAAAAACATATTGGTTCAAAAATCTCACTCAATTAGCTGCATATTGAACATCAAACATATTCTGATTGGCTGTGATCGGTCCCTTTGTGTAGTATTTCATTTTCAGGGGTGTAAGGAGGTTCAGAAACGTTGACAGGGCACATTATAAACCATATCGCCCTGGCTCATGAATATTATTTAGGTGACATAACATTCAAACAGTAGTTTCAGCTTTGTTCTACTTTTTTCTTGACATGAAACTCTTAACATCTAATTTCTATGGAAGCCGATTATAAAGTCAGAATTGCGAGATATAAAGTCAGAATTGTGAGATATAAAGTTGCAATTCTGAGTTATAAAGTCAAAATTGCGAGATATAAACTCACAATTGCAAATTATAAAGTCAGAATTGCGAGATATAAACTCACAATTGCAAATTATAAAGTCAAAATTGCGAGATATAAACTCACAATTGCAAATTATAAAGTCAGAATTGCGAGATATAAACTCACAATTGCAAATTATAAAGTCAGAATTGCGAGATAAAAAGTCGCAATTGCAAGTTACTGAATTCTGAGAAAAAAGTAAAAAAAAAGTTTTATTCTGTGACGAAAACAAGCTCCCATAAATTTTCCATATTTTAATATGCAAAAAAAAAAAATTAATAAAAAAAAAATATTTCACAGAAACAAAAAGGAAATAATAAAAATATTTTTTTTCTTTGGAAAAAATAATTTGACTCTCAAAACATGTTGCATCATGTCTTGTTCAGACAGTGTGTAAAGAACATGCTCTTTGGCTTCATGCGTTTACTGCAGCGGTTCGTACGCTTGTCTCTGTTTATTGATTCTGTTTAGCATGTGTGAGTGATCTTTTTTGCGTGTGAATCTCTTTTCCTTTCGTCCAGTGCTGGCCTCCGTTTGACGTGTCAACCTTTGAATTTATCTCTTCACTGTACTTTAATCTGTCCTCCAGGCAGGGAGAGGGAGTGACTGACGCAGAGATGCCCACAGAAGGAGCCTCCCCGCTGGGCTGAGCGAGGGGCAGGCTGGGGCGTGCTGTTCTGTTTCTCTCCTCCCACCTTTGTGCGGCTCACCAGGGGTCCGCTTACTTTACCCGCCTCCAGACGCAACCTTTGTGCCCGCAAGACGGAGCCCCCTCCGGGCCGGTCTGAGCCAGAGTGTCAGGATGTAAAGGATGCGTCTGTATATCTGTATGTGTGTGTGAGAGAGAGAAAGAGAGCGGACAGGAGATTAGGTTCTGTCTCTTTGCTCTAAAAGGCCAACTGCCAAAACATATAAAAATCGGATTCTCCACACAGTGCCATCTTAAAGATCCTCTCATTCACTTAGATACACCGCCAGTACCATCCCACACTTTCACAGTCTTTTAAGTAACGGCCATTCACTCAGATAAATACCCGTGGTGCCAGCGATGCTAAAGATTTTCAAACATCCCACTGGAAATACATCATTACAAAAGATTTCTATTTCAAATAAATGCTGTTCTTTTTCATTTTCCATTTTATCAAAAAAAAAACTGAAAAAATGTATCACGGTTTACACAAAAATATTAAGCAGCACAACTGATTTCAACCTTGATAATAATAAGAAATATTTCTTGAATATCAAATCAGCATATGTATATGCCCATACAATGTATTGGCTATTGCTACAAATATACCTGTGCGACTTCTGACTGGTTTTGTGGTCCAGGGTCACATATTAGAATGGTTGAATGGCTGCTGAAAATTCAGTTTTGCCATCACAGGAATAAATTACATTTTAAAATATTACAATAAGAAAATATTACTGTTTTTACTGTATTTTGATCAAATAACTTGGTGAACATGACAGACTTTTTTCAAAAACAAAAAATATTAGTTTTTTGGTAAAACTTCATTTTACTGTGTTCTTCTTACACATGTTACATGTACTTATTATAGTAATAACTATACTATAAGTTAATTAACTACGCTGAAGTAAATTATGCATAATTACATGCAACTAACCCTAAACCAAACCCTATTCCTGTTCCTAAACCTAACCCCTATAGTATGTACATGTTATTACCCAGCACTTAAAGGGATAGTTCACCCTAAAATTAAAATTGTGTCCGAATTTTCATTTTTGGGTGAACTATCACTTTGACTGTATAATTACACTGTAACAATACACCTTAAAATAACGCGTAACCATTTTTTTTTTTTTACAAGAAATGAAAAGGAATAGTGTCAGGTAATGTTAAAAGTTGGATTCAAACTTATGTTGCTCAAATAAGCACTAACCACTACGCCACATCTCTGACATATTCACAATTACTTGGAAACATTAATTTAAAGCAACTTACAGTGCATTCAAAGTTCAGTCTGTTTTATCAGTATATGCAATCCCTTGAAACTGAACCCATAACCTTAGCATTTCTGGTGCCATGCTCCACCAATTAAGCCAAAGGAACACCTTGGTAATCTTTGGATGAGTTTATTTACACATTTGCTTTTCATACTGAGGATAGGAGACATGTTATTCCAACAATAATACACACAGACACATTTTTATCATATTATCCGCCTTTTTTTTCTGGCCTCTAATGGTTCTGCTGCCAGAGGGCAAACCCTCAACGACACCAGGGTCACCTGGGCGTCACAATGTCACGGCAATGAGCTTTCACCTCTGCCTGTGGCTCCAGGCGGGTTCGAGAGATCAGTGAGTGAGGGTGTGTGTTTTGAATTCTGATTTAGGATGTTCTCAGGTTCAAAGGTCATAATTACATAGGGTCAGATGGATTACCTTTCACTTAGTCACACACAGACATCTCAAAAAAAGCTATATACTTTTTTCTAGCACAAAATAAGAGCAAGAATATATGTATTAAGAGAACATGTTGTGTATTTGTGTTTTCAAGTGTGTATTAGTGTGTAGTTACGTATGTATGTTGCATTTGCATATTAGTGTGTTCATGTCTGTTTGAGTGTCTTGTGTGCATGGTTATGCATAAGTGTGTATGAATTTGATGAGTTTGTGTATATTTTTATGTTTGTGTGTTTGTGTGTGGGTGGGTGGGGGTGTGTGTGTGTGTGAGTGTTGGAAGAGCCTTACCCTTCCTCTGAATGCCGTCTTTGAGCAGTACTTTGCGGATTGGCCAAACTCAAATATTTGCTCTCTGCATATTTAATATTTATGATGTCTGAGACAAATATTGAGCCATGCAGTGAGTGATAGACAGAGGTCAAGTACAGGAGCAGCTCTGGGTGCGGTTCACACAGATAGATGCTGTACTACTGGCCAAATCGTTGAAAATACTGAAGCATGTCAAAAACGGACATTTGAAGTGATCCTCACTATTTTAAAGCCTCATAAATCATGTTTTGCTTCAAATTTATATTGAGCTAAACAGTGTTTCATGTTTGGCCTACTAAATGAATCATAAATAAAGTTTAATTTTTCTTATTCTAAAACTGCAAAACATTATCTTTTTACGGATATGATTAGGGTCTATGTTCTGTCCTCATTTAGACAGATAGGTAAATATGTGAGATTCCTCTCTTTTTAAGCTTTAAGAGACTCAGCCCACATTACAGAGTCACTCTGGCCATACTGTTTACACACACACTAGCCTTGTTTACTCAAAGACCATCATGTAAATATAACACGGGTCAGCACACATCAATATGAATGTCTTTATTCTACATTCATAAAAACCATGAGCACAATCAGGTTGTTTTGTGAGAGTATGTGTTAGCAGTTTAAAGGTGTGCAGTATCAGCATAACTAAAGCTTGGGCCTCAGACTGTCTTTAAATGGCATATAACATTACCACACGCCCACTCTCACTTAAAACATTCAGATATCACATCAGTTATATCATTTTACTCTCTGCCATCTACTTTCAGCTACACACACATTCTTATGGAAGCTTGTTTCCGCCACTGAATAAAACATAAAAAAGGTAATTGTGAGTTTTTATCTCATAAGTCTTACTTTTTGATCGCAAATGCGACTTTATCTCACAATTTTGACTTTATAACTCGCAATTGCGGCTTTTTATCTCATAATTCTTACTTTTGTATCGCAATTCCGAGTTATAAAGTCCAATTCAGAGAGAAAAAATGACTGACTTTACTTCTCAGAATTGCAGCTTTATATCTCGCAATTCTGACTTTATAACTCGCAATTGCGACTTTATATTGCGCAATTCTGACTATAACTCGCAATTGCGACTTTATATTGCGCAATTCTGACTTTATAACTCGCAATTCTGACTTTATATGGCGCAATTCTGACTTTATAACTCACAATTGCAACTTTATATCGCGTAATTCTGACTTTGTAACTCACAATTCTGACTTTATATTGCGCAATTCTGACTTTATAACTCGCAATTGCGACTTTATATCGCACAAATTCTGACTTTATAACTCACAATTCTGACTTTATATTGTGCAATTCTGACTTTATAACTCACAATTGCGACTTTATATCGCGTAATTCTGACTTCATAACTCGCAATTGTGACTTTATATTGCGCAATTCTGACTTTATATTGTGCAATTCTGACTATAACTCGCAATTGCGACTTTATATCGCGCAATTCTGACTTTATAACTCGCAATTGCAACTTTATATCGCGTAATTCTGACTTTATATCTCGCAATTCTGACTTTATAACTCACAATTCTGACTTTATATCGCGCAATTCTGACTTTATAACTCGCAATTGCGACTTTATATTGTGCAATTCTGACTATAACTCGCAATTGCGACTTTATATCGCGCAATTCTGACTTTATAACTCGCAATTGCAACTTTATATCGCGTAATTCTGACTTTATATCTCGCAATTCTGACTTTATAACTCACAATTCTGACTTTATATCGCGCAATTCTGACTTTATAACTCGCAATTGCGACTTTATATTGTGCAATTCTGACTATAACTCGCAATTGCAACTTTATATCGCGTAATTCTGACTTTGTAACTCGCAATTGCGACTTTATTTCGCGCAATTCTGACTTTATAACTCGCAATTGGGACTTTATATCACGCAATTCTGACTTTATAACTCGCAATTGCGACTTTATATCGCACAATTCTGACTTTATAACTCGCAATTGCAATTGGAACTCGCAGTAAGTTGGATAATGTACAGCTAGTCATTATTGCAAAAACCATACCGTACCTAAAATATATATTTTTTTTGAATAAAGGAAGTTTACTTTACAAATTTATATATATATATATATAAATATATATACTCTTTTTTATTTTTATTATCTTTGAGGAAGGAAATTTTTGTCACATTTTTATAACTGTATGCCTAAAGTATACACACACTCACGCAGTCACATACATATATAAATATCTCAATCCAAGACCATGACGACATTCGTACGGAGCCGCATGACCTTTTTCTCTTTTAACTCTCCATTATGTTCATTTCTTCCGTTTTCTTGCTCTAATAAGTGGCAAGAATGTCCACACGTCATGTTTGAGATGTCTTCCTTTGTTCCTGCAGGAAAACAACACGCCTCTCTTTCAACATTTTTTCGTCTTGGACAGGATGAAACTAAATGAAAAAGAGACAATATTCGGTGATGATTGGGTTGGAGGTGGTGGAGCAGAACTCAGATAGGGACATAGACGTGTAGTCATGGATAAAGCAGGTGTGCGGTTGTGCTCGTGGACAGGGTGGGTGTTTAACGGATGGATAACACACAAACACACTGTATCATCAGTCCTTCTTTCAGAAAAAGCCATTAAACTGTTAGCTAAACAACAGCTGAGACTGCATTAGCAACATCGCCGCTGATTAGCATCTACACGCACACACTTGTGCAAAAGCACACACGGTTAGTCTCTGCGGAGCTGACCTGTTGACACGCCGATCGGTTTGTCAGAGATGGATGGAGTGTGTCAAAACTGTGGAGGAGGAGTGTAAAAGAGATGGAGAGGAGGAAAAGAAAGAGAGAGTGACAGAGGAGCAGATGGATGGGTTTAGGGCATTTACAGAGATGGAGGGAGGCTGTTAAGGATGAAAAGATGGAAAGAGACAAAAGGAAAGACATGTGAGAGTTTCAACTGAGAAAAGAGTCTGAGACGTCACTTTTTCGGTTTTTCAACCTCATAAAAGAATCAAAGCGACTTGACGAACGAAAAACGAATGACGGAAAGTGTGTTTGCATCCCGTCGATGGCAGCTGGAAGAGCAGATCTGTCTCTTTTATATGTTTGTTTCCTGCCTTCCTCAGATAACATTGAAAGTAGAGAAGAGAGATAGAAAGAAAAGAATGAAAGCGTTTAGAGCCAATGCAGCCTGATGAGAGGCGAGATATCATCATCCTCCTCCTGTGTGTGTGCGTGTGTGTGTGTGTGTGTGTGTGTGTGTGTGTGTGTGAACAGACGCACAACCCTCAGTGTAAAGGTGATGACATGTTCATGAAGTTTAGCACTGTTCTTAAGAGAGACATGAGTGTCTATCACACTCCATCATGTCGTCCTTTCACAGTATGTCTGGCAGTGTGTGGGCGAGTGTTTAAGCAGATACACAGGTGTTTTTGAATGTCAAAACAAACAAGTAAACACAAGTTAACATTTTTTTTTTTTTTTTTTTTTTTTGAATGTGCAAAGTCATGTTTGTGACAGTGTGTCTGTTTTGGAATAGAAATAAATAATAGAAAATTTGGTCCGGGGAAAAACATATATAAAGAAGAAATAGATAGATAGACAGACAGACAGACCGAGACAAGTTTTATCTCGTCTACACTGTAAACCCAAATAAGTTGGCAAAACTCAAAAAAATTGAGGCAGTCAGTTACATCAAAATTAAGTTCAGAAATTCGAAGTTTAAGTAAGCAGAACTGGCAAATTTTTATTTTGTACTCAAAGATTTTAATTGTTCTTAAATTGAAATATTTGAGTAAACTAATTCATACATTTAACTTAAATTATCATGTAATCTCAATGTAAACATTTTTATTAGTGGAAACTTAGCTAAATATAACTAGATAATACTAACTTGCTAATTTGCTAACATGTTAACAATAGCATGATATAGCACTTGCTAAATGAATACAGAAATATAAAACATTTAACATACTTGCGCTCAAACCAAGACGTATGCACCACTTGTCACCATGATGGTAACTCTCCAAAAACCCACATTAACAGAAACTCTTCTAAATTAGCATAACAAATCATTAATAACTACATAGGGCCCTATCATACAGCCAACGCAATGCGGCGCCAGGCGTGACACAAGTGTTTTTTGCTAGTTTCAACCCGACACTGTTATCATTTTCACGTCCTGCGCCATGTTGCTTAAATAGCAAATGAATTTGTGCCCATTTGTGTGCCCATGGGCGTGCTGGTCTGAAAGCGAGGTGTGTTCAGGCACATTGTTGGCGCGTTACTATTTTGAGGCAACTGATATAGACTGTGCCATTGACCAGCTGAAACCTGGTCTAAAGTCAGTATTTTTTTAGATTGTTAAAATAGGGCCCTGAATCTCCCAATTAAAAATAATCTTGCACAAAAGACCTATATAACACATAACACTTAATTTTAGCATTTACCTTCCCTTTCAAGTGCCATGGGCAAAGCATGCTGGGAAACAGAAATCCCAGCCCAGTTCCAGTTAAACTTAAGTTCGTCTAAATTAAAAGAAATTAGTTCATAAAACTTAAAGCAATGAAACTGTTCAGTTTACATAAAATATATCAGAAAAAGAAAGAAAAAGAAAGTTCTAAATACTCATAAAAGTTAATTTGACTGAACTTATTTGTTTAATTTAAGTTTGTCCTACTCAAAAAAATGAATTAATTTGAGCGTTAGGGTTTCCAGTATTAATTTTTTATCAGATCTGGTACAATTTTCTGGTTACCCATCTTGCTTTCTCCACACTGTATGTGTGCTTGTCGAGTTGTAGAATCTCTTTCAATCATCTTATTGTTCTGATGCATCATTATTGCTTTTGTGTTCTTTTGAAGTCTGTGTGTATGTGTGATATGCAGATGAGTGGAATCAGCCATGAGAGTGTGAGAATGCACTGATAACCATGTTCCGCTATGCCACTCTGTGTTTGTGAGTGCGTGTGTGTAAACGTGTGTGATTATGAGAACAGACAGATAGTCTTGTCTCTGTGTAAATCCTTCTGTTCTCAATTACCACTGGCATTCAGTGACACTCTCACAAAGACTTTGAGAACAATAACTTCTGCTGGGTGCGTGTGTGTGTGTGTGATGCTCATATCAAACTCAAATTTCTTTTCATTCATTTTGAACAGACAGTAGTGCAAATCACAGTTTGTTTCAGCTAGCGGCATTTAGTCCCCTAGTTGGTACAGTACAGCCTCCTATAGTGTATTAAGCACTAAGCAGTAAACAGAATGCACTCTTGTATAGGTCATATTTTTTGCAGGGCTGATAGAATAATGAAAAATAAAACTTGTGGATTAGGAGTGTTACAATTTGCTCCACTTAAACTATATTTAAACATTCAAAGCTTAAGCCCAACCCTCTTATAGTTAATTTTCCACGTTCCGCTCCGTTTCGCAAACATTTAAGTATGTGAGCCTTTCAAAGTATTCTCCTTTGTTCATGAACGCAGAAAGATGCATTCAACTCGTGCGCACTACCTAGTGGTCTTTGTTTTCAAGCGCTAAAGTCATCCGCATATGCGTTGTTGTTCTTCTACTCTTTTTTTCCTGTTGTTGCGGTGAGCAAATAGCGTTGTATTACTGCACACGCCCCCCTCTGGATTGGAGTGTGGATCGCCCGTGACTGACTGTATTCGTTTCGTCGTCTAGCTGCATGAACTGAACCGTGATGTCCGCACCGTACAGTTCGGGATTAATACATGTACCGTTACACCCCTACTATCCATCCATCCATCCATCCATCCATCCATCTATCTATCTATCTATCTATGGCCTTGTTTTCACCTGCTATTTAAATTGTCTCTTTTGTCCACTTTCAACCACTTCTGTCCTGATTTCTTCGAGGGGAGGGACTATGGGCAAATGTAAGGGTTTTTTCCGATCTTTCAATCTAACGAACAAAATAAAGTTGCACAATTTACATATGAACGCATCCGGAGATAACGGAAAAACATACGGAGAGCAGCCGCTTTCGTTTCCGTTCACTACGAAAACAATCCGGTCGAATGCGTTTTCGACTAACTCTAGAAGTGGTCGAACGTGGACAAGCTCAAAACGTTTTACACTCCGTTTACACCTGTATTTAGCGTCGTCCATTTGTGATCCGATCAACCAAAATGCATCTTAATACCAAGTGGAAAAAGGACATATTTGTCAGAAAATTGGTTCCTCAAAGCTAGCATAACTTGTAATGTTGAATAAAATGAATATTATACACATTTATCTAGACATCTTTATCAAATGGACACCAGTAATGCTGTTCGGTGTCTGCAGCACAGATGACAGTCTAGAAACCTCTGAAAGTGATTAACAGTGTTTTTACATCTGACTCCTGTCGTCTGATAGATAACAGCAATCAACAAAACTATTCTCTCCACTTCCAAAACGAACATCTGTGGTGTCTGTTAACTAACGAGCTGCAGTTCTGCAGTGCTATTTCTGAGACAAGGCAAAAATTAAGCCTGCGGAACTTTAACTTTAGCCTGCAAAGGAAACAATTACTTAGATCCAAACTTGATGACAAGCTTAACTTCCAAACATGAGGTTTGCCTAAACGCGTGGTCTTTTGTGGAATGAGGCTTGCTCGAAGAAAAAGAGATGACATGAGACAGAAAAGAGAGAGAGTGAGTTCATGAGAGGATGAGAAGTGAATGTTCTGACCCAAACTCTGCCCTCGCTGTCGTCCGTAAGATGGATGGACCGGGCTTTAGAAGGTCTCTAAAAGTAGATACACACATAAACACACACAGCTCAATATAGACCAGTGTGGCTCATCATTCTTCAATAGACAGAGAGCGAGAGGAAAGTTCCCTTAAATATCAAGACAAGAACTGAGGAAATTGATAGGTACAAGCTGAACGATTGAAAGACGAGAAGAGAAAATTGAGAAATATGTACGGAATTAAAGGATAGATGAGGAGAGATGGAATAAAAACAGAGCTGTGTTCCAAAACCTAGTGAGCTTTCTTGCTGCCTACCGCCTTCTAAGGCAGCATCCTAACAGGTGTAAGCGACTGATTGGCAGCAACTCTACTGATTTCAACACAGGCGACTTAAAAGGAACGTGATGCACTAATAAACAAAAATACATAAAACACAACACATTTTTGGTGTAAAATAGTGTTATAGTTTTTTTAAATATTTTTTTATTATTATGAATTCATAATCAACATTTCTCTCACTTCATCTGCCATAATGAATTTATTTTTTAACTACAACAGTTTGTTGCAAACTGGGATTGCATTACATAAAGTACCGTTTTAACACCATTGTATTTTAGACTTGTACCATGCTACTACCATGGTATTTTGGACTTAAACTGTGGTACTACTATGGTATTTTGGATACTGTATGTACCACATGGTATTTTCGACTTTTACTGTGTGTTTTGGACATGTACCGTGGTTCTATTTTAGATTTGTATTATAGTACTATTATGGTATTTTGAACATGTACCAAATATAATATGTAGAAATATAATATGGTAATTTGGACATGTACTACCATAGTATTCTTGAAAGTGCCTTTAAAAATATACCATGGTACATGAATTTCAGTAACTGGTGTACTTCGAAGTACCATTGTATTACCGTCTGATACTATCACTGTATTATGGTACCACCACCAGTGTTGGGGAAAGTTACTTTTAAAAGTAATGCATTACATTATTGCGTTACTCCCTAAAAAAGTAACTAATTGTGTTACTTAGTTACTTTTTATGAAAAGTAATGTGTTACATGACTTTTGCGTTACTTTTTCTCATCTGGGCTGGACTTGCTTGTTTTCACACCAAAAGTGAAACGAATAAGCCTCAGACTGAAGGAAATGCATATTTACACCTGTACAGTAGAGGGCGCAGCTCAAACAAACCTTGCAGCTGTGCTGCCATTCAGTGTTGCAAAGTCCGCGGTTTTCCCTCTGAATTGGGCTACTTTTCCACGGGTTGAAGCGACCCCAAATAACATGATATTTAGCCCCTGGAATGCGAATTTTACCTGGGGAACCCCGCCAAAAACGTGGATTTTACCCCCTGAAACGTGGGACCCCCCTAAAATGCAATTGGGCTAGTTTTGACTAGCAATTGGGCAGGTTTTGTTGTGAAAACCTGACAACCCTGCTGCCATTCTGGATTAAAGAAGAATAGGATACAGGAAAAGGAAGTTCAACACTCTTATTTCTAAATCTAATCTAAAGTCATTTTTGATTTTTAGTATGGTCGAAATAGATCATTGAAGGTCAGCAGCAAAAACATTGGTTAATAAAGTGAGATTAAATACATAATGTATATTTGTATTGATTTAATATAGGTAATTACATGTTTGCTTAATATTCTGAGATTGCATTTCAGTTTTAATTCATTTTGAGGAATACTGAATGTTTTTGTGCACGTGAGATGAGTAAATGCATGTTCACATTTAGTCTAGAACTACAATAACCATCATGTTCACACACCTCTGCACTTTATTCCTCTCAACATGGGGACAGGAGAGCTGTCAGTCAATAAATGTGAAAAAGTAACTTGTGTTACTTATTTGAAAAAGTAGCTCAGATATTTTGTTGTAAATTGAAAAAGTAATGCGTTACTTTACTAGTTACTTGAAAAAGTAATCTGATTACATAACTCAAGTTACTTGTAATGCGTTACCCCCAACACTGACCACCAGAGTACTTTTTGTAAGGAATTGTAGAAGTCAACATAATTATTTTGCCTACCTTTTGGAGCAGCATTCATATCTGAAGCACCTTTGATGCCTTAAAATGCTCCCTATGGAAGCAGCTCTCTAGGTTTTGGTACTAAGCATTGTGCAGTGAATGGGTCAGAGATGTGTTTGTGTTTGCGTTTATGTGTGTGTGTGATTGGTATAGCAGACGTGCCCTGCTGTTTTATTTCTTTTGTAAAGCATCCAGTTCGGCCAGCGTTGAAGCAACATTGCATTTAAGTCATTGCAGCGCTGCAGCTGAGACCACAGGAATGCAGCTCTCTCCTTCATCCTCCCTCTATTCACTATCTTTTTCTCAGTTTTTCTCTCTCTGCTCCCTGTTTCCTCTCTAGCTTCTGTCTGTCCCAAGGAAAAAGAAGCTGTCAGAGCAGTAACAGAATCTGTGGGGCCTTTGTGCATGTCCAGTGAAATGGATCACACACACGTGCTGGTCTTCTACCTGTCTTTCTCTTACTTCTGCTCCATGCGTCTCAGCTCTGGGCTCAGGTGGTTCCCACTCCGGATGGATGTTGGTTTTGTTTCCTTCTAGCTACAGCGATCAGCCTGTTCCAGATGCCCAGAATTCATTTTCATGACACTCGGGAGGGAATTTATATCCCTAAACTGATCCAATTAGATCTTTTGTTCTCCTGATAACAGATGTGTTGGGATACACCCATGGGCATCAGGTCTATATAAGGGGTGTAACTAAATTATTTATTAAAACAAATGAAAACTTGTAGTCCGTTGCGTTTTGTATACCAATGACAGTTTTATCTCAATTACTCGCTACATGTTTTCAAGTTTGTTTAGAAGTTAAAAGACTTAAAAATAAGTGTTTCTAAGAGATATGCAATTGCTGGATTTGAGAAACTTTGTTCAGGCCATGGGATCATGTCTTGATGAACGAGTTTTCATGGGACCACTCACGTCCTGGCTCGTATCTTAGTTTACCAACTAATTCCTCAAACACAAATAAATATTATGTTTTGTTTTGTGTGTGCTATATTCATGGTTTGCTACTTCTGGATGAAGGGAAACTTTGACCAGAAAGTAAACAAACAGGTTTCATTTCTTCAGTGTTATTTTCAGAATTGAACAATGAGCTGTAAGTTAAACAAATTTGCAAAATGAACTGCATTATGCTGCTATTGTAATAGTTGTACTGTCATTTAGTCAAAAGTCTGAATTATAGAGCATAATTGCAGCCATTTGTGCAGATTTAGGGGCCGTTTACATGACACCGCTTTCAACTAAAAATTGAAAACTTTTGGCTGTTTATTTACACAATGGCAAAAATGGGTTTCACGGTGCAAGTTTTTGAAAACAATTCCGTTATCGCCTCCGCTTTTCATGCAAATTTGTGAAAACTGTGACGTTATGCGCATACGTATTAAGTATTCAGTCTATAGGCATGTAATGTTTCTTTACAAAGTGACATCGCCAACTGCTGGCCTGGCAGCAGAATACAGCATTTTGACAACTCTGCTGCCTGTACGCGAAAAACGCATAGGAAATAGAAAAACTTTTCAGTTTTTAGTACATTGTTGTCGTGTAAACGTACCCTTAAAGGGATAGTTCACCCAAAAATGAAACTGTAGTTTCACACCCATACGACTTTCGTTCATCTTCGGAACGCAAATGAAGATATTTTTGATGTATTTTTCTGATCTCCCTATACACAGCAACGTTATAACAAATTTCAAGGGCCAAAAAGGTAGTAAAGACATCGTTAAAATAGTCAGGCATTCTGACACTGCACTGTGTTTACAGCATCAACAGCATAGGAGAATGACAGGGAACAGAAAAATAGTTGAATAAAGTCATTATTTTTGTTTTGTTTTTGCGCACAAAAAGTATTCTCGTCGCTTCATAACATTAAGGTTGAACCACTGTAGTCACATTTCTATTTTAATAATATCTTTACTAATTTTCTGGACCTTGAAATGTGTAATGACGTGTATAGGGAGATCAGAAAGCTCCGGGATTTCATCAAAATATCTTAATTTGTGTTCAGAAAGATTAATGAATGTCTTGCAGGTGTGGAACGACATGAGGGTGAGTAATTAATGACAGAAATTTCATTTTTGTGTGAACTAACCCTTTAATAATGACTAGACATTTAAACTTGGACAAGACTATAAAAAACAGACACTTTTTACATATAGAAGTCTTAAAGGTACAGCAGCAAAAACACCCTGTTTAATTCTAGAAGTCAGAGAGATGGAGAAAGTTATGGCTTTTGTGGTGCAAGAAACCTGACTAACATTATAATTCAAATGACCCAATATGTCATGTTTAATATGCACTGATGTCACATGTTTAATATGCACTGATGAGCTTTTTCTCACACTCTGTTCTCCGTAAAACAGCTGGTTACTGAATTCTCAGACTCAACATTGAGTGTCTGACAACCCTGTGAGTGAACAGTGATAGGTGTGTGTGTGTGTGTGTGTAGGGGATGGTAATGTCTTTAAGAGGTCTGTTTGAGGGATTTGAGTTCATTATGTGGATTTACATGCATCATTTACTGATCACTCTCCCCTGATGAAAATTTCTCCGTGGCTCATCGTTATTTTGATATCAACTCATCCGCGGAGATATAAAAAAGATCGAGAAGGAGCGAGACAAGGTCAGAGAGTTAGAAGCCCATGAGATATTTATTCTTTAGTTATGATGGAAACTTTCCTTTCACTTCTGTTGTTTTTATACTGAGCTAATGATATTTTCGAGCTCTTTAAATCTGTACCTCATACAAACATTTGTACATTTTCATTATTTAGTATGTTTATTAAGTGTTTGCTGGTCCTGACAGTTAATTTCAGGTTTTAGTATCCTTGTGGGGGCATTTGGTTGGCAAATCCTGAGACAAACATGTTGTATGTTTAGTGTTATGATCAGAGTGGGAAATAAACATTTTGCCAATGCAAATCTGCCCAATTTTGTGCAAAAATGTCCAATTTTACCTCCAACTTAGATTTTTACTAGCTAATTTAATTTTGTGTTGGAGAAAAAACAGCCAATCAGACATGCACATTAATGTTTTTTATATATTCTTCTTTAATTATATGAAATTATATATTGCTTCTTTAATTGCCCATCACTGCAAATACAAAAAGTACCTACATTTGGCTGGAAACATGTTAATTTCCCTCCCTATAACTATAAGACTGCCTGAACAGGAGAAAGCCAATGAAAATTGAAGACAGACACAGAGAAAGTGATGTCCATTTCCCGAACAAACTGACCAGATGACTCGCACACATACACACATATTGCCTTTAGAAATGTACTTACTCTTAAAACTGACTTGTGCCCAGGTTTTCTGAAAGGGTTTTGTGTTTAAGTTAATTAAGCTTGATTAATGGTGTGTGTTTTCGCTCTTGTGACGACACAAAGCAGCGTTCGGCCATGTCAGGCTCAAAGATCACTTACCGACACACTCTCTCATCAATCACACACACACACAGAGCTGTGTGCAGCCTCGTCAAGCTCCACAAACACTGAATAAGTGTTTATGTGATCACATGTGATGGGTCCCCTCTTAGTAACACACACTGTCATCAATCACAGACACACATACATAAACACATACATGCTCACATACACTACCAGCCCAAAAAATTATCTCTTTTACTCACTATTTTCCTCCTTTTGTATCTCATTGACTGCCTTTTTAACATTTTTCTCTTTTCATGAATGTTTTTTTGTCATGCTTTAAGGCCTTTTGGCAATTTCACTGTCAACATATCTCTTGTGTTTCTCTCTTTCATTCCCATCAATTTCACATTTTCTCTCTTTTTTTCTTTCCCCCGCTCCTTCGTTCTCTTTTTCTCTCCCTTTCCTCTCCGCTTCCCTTTTTATGTGGAGTTGCCGTAGGCGGCATGGCTGGCCGGCGAGGGTCACCAGAGGGAATTCTGGGAGCTGAGGTTCCAGTCATCCATTACCCTGCTTGTTTCTCACTCTGGCAGCCCTGCGACAGGGTTCTATTAAGAGCTCTTACACACACACACACACACACACTCATGCATTTGATCAGCGCTTAGATTACACTCTAAAAGCGCTGGACACACACATCACACTGTGTCGCAGACAGCCTCAGGCTTCACATGCACATAATGACATACAATATTCCACTGCAGTTTTCCTCATTATGCATGTAAGCATGTATTTATATGTGAGAGTGTATGTTCAGGTGCAGGGAAGGTTCTTGGATGTTAACCCTGACCTGAAAAATGTAAAGCAGGGGTGAAAGAGAGTGAGAGAATATGAGAGTGTTATAAGAGTAATGACAACATTTGTTTTGTTTTTTTAATTTGTTTAATAGAATGACACTGGACCATTTAAAGATACAGGAAATATTGATCTTTTTTGTATTTTGAATGAGTTAATGGGGTTATTGTGCACGGTTCACGGTTTATATATATAAGAAAAGAAATGTGCAAAAAAATGTATCAAAATTGACAGTAAAGACATTTATAATGTCTTGAGCAGCAAATCAGAGTATTATAATGATTTCTGAAGGATCATGTGACAGTGAAGACTAGAGAAAATTAGTGTAATAAATTACACTTAAATATTAAAATAGAAAACAGTTATTTTTAATAGTAATAATATTTCACAATATCACTGTTTTTTACTGTATTTCTGATCAAATAAATGCATAAAAGACTTCTTTCAAAAACATTTTAAAAATCTTATTGGCTCCGAACTCTTGGGGCAAACTTTTGCAGCATATGGCTAAACCTTTTTTTGGCCGTTTGATCATCTGTCAGGTGAAAATCAGAAGCTAAATGTGTTTGGAAGCCATTTAATTCTGTCTTTAAGCATTTACTGTTAAATATATTAGCAATTAAACCTTTATTTTCTCCAATGAATAGACAATCCCTCTGTTGACTTTACCCCCTCTGTTAGGGAAACCCATAAGTACTATCATTAAATCCACATATGCATTCACACACACGCACCTACACGCTGACACACATTCGTATTTTATACAGGCGCAACCCAAACACAATATTTTTTCTTCCTTTTGACCACATAACACCTGGTCTTATAGCCTGCGGTAAACTTTAAAGCTCTGTACAGCTGCAGCATACATCATAAACCTGCGACCAGCAGACATAAGTACATCATAAACATGAGCCAACCCTCACACACCTCACAGCTGCCCCTGAGTGCAGCGGTCCTCAGCCAAACACACACCGCTTTATAAACCTCTCCTCTTTATTATGACATCAGAAACATGAGCCCTGGTTCCAGATTCATCCATGTGTGTTGCTGCAGTTCTTTTAGAACCTGTGAAAGAAAGAAAAAGAGGAAGAGGGGAGTGAGGAAGCAAGGAAAGAAGGAAGAAAGAAAAGGAGTGGAAGCATGGAAGGAAAGATCACAGGAAGGGAGAAAGAAAAAGGAGGCTAGGAAAGAAGTTAAAGGTAGTTCGGAAAGAATTAAGCAAGGAAGGAAGGAAAAAAGGAAAGATGAATGAAGGAAGATAGGAAGGAGTGAGGGAAGAAGGAAGAAAAAAGGATGTTTGGAAGGGCGGAATTAACTTCCCTGAAAGAAGGAAGGAAGGAAAAGGGAAGTGAGGAAGCAAGGAAAGAAGGAAGAAAGAAAAGGAGTGGAGGAGAAAGGAAAAAAGACATTAACGAAAGAAGAGGAAATACAGATGGAAGGAAGGGAGGGAGAGAGAAAAACGAGGCAAGGAAAGAAGGAAGAAAGAAAAGGAGTGAAGTAGGAAGGAATAAAGCAAGGAAGTTAGGAAAGAATAGAGGAAGTATGGAAGGAAAGAACACAGGAAGGGAGAAAGAAAAAATAGGCAAGGAAAGAAGTTAAAGGGATTTTGGAAAGAAGTAAGCAAGGAAGGAAGGAAGGAAAAAAGAAAGAAGAAAGGAAAGATGAATGAAGGAAGATAGGAAAGGAATGAGGGAAGAAAAAAAGTTTGGAAAGATGAACTTCCCTGAAGCAAGGAAGGAAGGAAGGAAAAGGGAAGTGAGGAAGCAAGGAAAGGAGGAAGAAAGAAAAGGAGTGAAGAAGGAAGGAAAAAAGTAAGACATTAATGAAAGAAGAAAGGAAGGACAGATGGAAGGAATGGAGGGAGAGAGAAAAAGGAGGCAAGGAAAGAAGGAAGAAAGAAAAGGAGTGAAGTAGGATGCAAGACAGGAAATAAGGAAGGATGTAGTTAAAGCAAGGAAGAAAGTAAAAGGGAGTTCGGAAAGAAGTAAGCAAGGAAGGAAGGAAAAAAGAAAGAAGAAAGGAAAGGTGAATAAAAGAAAATAGGAAAGAAATCAGGGAAGAAGGAATTAAAAAAGAAAGTATGGAAGGATGGAATGAACTTCCTGGAAGGAAGGAAGGAAGGAAGAAAGAAAGAAAGAAAGAAAGAAAGAAAGAAAGAAAGAAAGAAAGAAAGAAAGAAAGAAAGAAAAAGTGAAGGAGGAAGGAAAAAAGTAAGACAGTAATGAAGGAAGAAAGGAAGTACAAACAGAATGGAGAGAGGGAGAGATAAAAAGGAGGCAATGAAAGAGAGAAGAAAGAAAAGGAGTGAAGTAGGAAGCAAGACAGGGAAATAAGGATGTATGTATGGACGGAAAGAACAAAGGAAAAGAGATGGAAAAAGGAGTCAAGAAAGAAATTTAAGGGAGTTTGAAAAGAAGTAAACAAGGAAGGAAGAAAAAAGAAGGATGGAAGGATAGAATGAACTTCCCTGAAGCAAGGAATGGAGAAAGAAAGAATGAAAGAAAAGGGAAGCATGGAAAGAATGAAAAGGAAGTAAGGAAGAAAAGAAAAGAAATGTAGGAAGGAAAGAAAGAAGTATGAGAGAGAGGAAGAATTAACTCGTTAAGTCTTAAAGGAAAGAAGTCAATGAAGGAAAAAAGGAAGTGAGGAAGGAAAGAGGACAATTAAGAAAGAATGTAAGAAGGAAGTACGAAGGTTAAAGAACTAGAGTCAGAATACTTGGAGGAGAGATTGAAGGAAAAATGGGAAGTCGGGAACTCAAGAAAGTGAGAAAGAAGAGGGTGATGGAGTGAAGGAAAGAGTGGGACAGATAAAAGCGAGACGACAGCTCTCTTGTCAAACAAACAGATGTTTAGTGTGAGCTCATCTGTGGAGCCGCAGCGCTCTCCTCGTCTTCATGATGACGAACTTTCACTCTTTATAAACAGATGGAGGAGGGGATTACTCCAGATAGAGAGATGGAAAGAAGGAGAGGGAGTGCAGGGGTCTCGCTGTATAACTGATGTGATTTACGTTTTGACAGATTTAGGCTTTCGGGGTGAAGGGAAGCTTAACACCAGGAAATTTATGGATATTTATGAGATATTTTTGGAGGCGTGTGGTGTTTGCTTATTGCGGGGCGATTTTGTTCTAATAAACATAAAAAAACTGACTGTAGAAAGGAACATTTGGGTCGTTAATTGTTAAAAATATATATATATTTATGTTTAAATATTTTAATATATATGTTCTTTCTATTCATCAAAGAATCATGGGTTTATCATTCACAGTTTCCATGAAAATATGAAGTTATTAATCTTTAAATTAAAAATATAATTGAAAAAGTTATTTTTTTTACATTGAAAATAAAAAGAAATGTTTCTTAAGCATTAGATCATCATATTATAATGATTTCTGAAGGATCATGTGACACTGAAGACTGCAGTAATGATGCTGAAAATTCAGCTATTAAAATATATTAAAATACATATATTATTAATATTAAATAATATTATATTATAAATATACTTATAAAAATATTTTAAACAAAATATAATATTTTTACTGTTTTAAAAAAAAAAATCAGACTTTTGATTTTAAGATTTTTTTAAAATCTTCATAAGATTTATTTAATAATACTTCATAATATTCAATAATATTTCATAATATTTTATTTAAAAGTACTAAAAGTACTACTAAGTGATAAATTAATTTAGAAACCAGAATGTTAAGTGAAATGTGAATCATTTATTTTCTTACGATTAACACTTCTAGTAATGAATATTAATAAACTGTGATTGGCTGAAGATTTTCAAGCTAATAAAAAGTGTCTGGTAGGACTTTGAAGATGGGATCTAAAGCGGTGTGTGTGTGTGTGTGTGTGTGTGTGTGTGTGTGTACGTGTGTGTGTGTGTGTGTGTGTGCGCGTTTTTGTGATTTATGAGGACACAAATTTGTATAATGACATGGGTATTACACTGGTATTACGACGTAAACATGAAATATGGGGACATTTCATGAGTCCTCATAAAATAGCTTTATAAACATACTAAACAATGTTTCCTTTCTGTGATGGGTAGGTTTAGGGGGACAGAATGTACAGTTTGTACAGTATAAAAACCATTACGTCTATGGAATGTCCTCACTTTGATAGCAAAACAAACCTGTGTGTGTGTGTGTGTGTGTGTGTGTGTGTGTGTGTGTGTGTGTGTGTGTGTGTGTGTGTGTGTGTGTGTTAATGAGAAGAGAATGTGCGTGTAATCAGTAGCCGTTTCCTGTCTCACCGTCTACAGGGCCCCTCTCTCTTCGGCCTTTGTTTCAAACTCTGTCTACTGACAACTTTAGGGAAACTACCGTCTTTGGTGTGGTCATTGTGTTTGTACGTGTATGAGTGTGTGCCTATTTCTGTACTGATCGATATTTCATGGCGATACAGATGTTGTTCATCCACAAGAGAGAGAGAGAGAAATGCATCAATGTTAGTTTATGTAAGGAGAGCGTGTTTATATAAAGTTCGCTGACGCGTCTTGCATTAGGACATCATCACAGTGAAGGCTAGAGAGAGTGCGATGCAAGGAAAGAGCCCAGGAAAGAGCTTTGCCATTGTGAGTAATGCAGAGAATGCGATGAAAGATGAATGAAGAGTTATGCCAAGAGAAAAGATGGAAGAGTGAAATATTGGAGGGATGGAGAGATGACGAGCGACGGAGGAGGGAAATAAAGAGGGAAGAGAGATGATCTAGTCATATCCCAGTAGTGTTCCATCACCCCAAACTCACAATAAGCATCGATCCACCTGTACCTGAGTGTGTGTGTGTGCGTCGCTCACCGTTGTCTTATTCGCTCACACACACACACACACACACACATGATTGATCACTGAATCAGTCTCTCCAACATTCAGTCATAAAAGCTATAACTGGCCCTCATAAAAGCAGATTTATCAGGCCAGGCCTGCCCGGTGCCCGCACGCCGCCCAAAAGCATGTGACACCTCCATGATTGGGCTGGAATTGAATAAACCTGCACTATTGACGCCTATGTCTGACAAGTCAATCAGCTTCTGGTACGCACATACACACAAAGTCCTCTGAAAGACTTTTTGTGTTTCTGCATACATTTAATGTACAAACTAACTCATAAACGCAAACACATGTGGTCAAGCGTGTGTTTTAGTGTTAGCGTCTTGCGCCTTACGATGGGTTAAATATAAACCAACTCTAACTTCACTCCCCTTTGAAGCTACCGAAAACCAGCGAAGCTGTAAATAGGAGTAACCAAATCTCACTACGACAAGTTAATTAGGCCGAGTTGTCTTTTTTATCCCCTTTGAAATGTTGCGTTCGGTTAGTTCTGCTTGCAATTAAAGTAAAGGGTGTCCATTTCCTTTTAAACGCTCCTTAGATAAACTCTCAAACATAGCCTTCAGAGAAGCCCTCAGTAAAAGTCGCCCATGCGCAAAAGTCTATAGGAATCCAATCAGAGAAAAGATCACAGGCCTGAAGAGGAAATTGGTCTTTTATTCTTCTCCTCAAGCCTACAATGAGGATCACAGCTAAGTGAGAGGAACTCAAAGAACATAATATTACAATAATAGGCTATGATTTACATTATCAGCCCATAACCCCATTTGGCTTTTTGAAACCCGTGTTGGGGAAAGTTATATACGCATTACAATATTGCGTTACTCCCTAAAAAAGTAACTAATTGCGTTACTTAGTTACTTTTTATGGAAAGTAAGCCTAAACCTGACATAAACTGCAAACATGTCCCTCAAATCTGATTGGTTGATAGGAATTTTGTTCCAGGATCAACAAAGAGGTTGCACTTGGTAAAATTAGGTTCTGCGTACAGCTGAATGTTTCTCAAAAGACATTTTTCTAAAAAATGACATATAGATTATCCAGTAAACCTAAGTTGCTTCAGTCCGGTAAAAGTTACTTTAAAAAGTAATGCATTATGATATTTCGCTACTCCCTAAAAAGTAACTAATTGCGTTACTTAGTTACTTTTTATGGAAAGTAATGTGTTACGTTACTTTTGCGTTACCTTTTCTCATCTGGGCTGGGCTGTTTGTTTTTTATAACTTTTTTATAACTTTTATAACTTTTTATAATGTTTTTTTTATAAATATAGCTCTATTTTTGGCAAATATAAAGGCCCTTTCACACCAAAAGTTAAGCCTCAGGCTGAAAGAAATGCAAATTCACACCTGTATAGTAGAGGACGCGGCTCAAACAAGCCTTTCAGATGTGCTGCCATTCTGGAATACAGAAGAATAGGATGCAGGAGAAGAAGTAAATGAGTAAATGTATGCTCACATTTAGTTTAGTATCGTCTATAAGCAGGGGTGCACATAACTGGTGCGCAGGTGGTGCGCACCAGAAAACATGAAGGGAAGCGCTTTTGAGTACCAACATTTTTGAGGACCGGTTCACATGGACACGTTTACTTACTGGAGTAGGATTTTTCTCCATCTCTGGTAAGATAGCAATCAAGATGATAAGTGTGTTCTTTAATTATTAGTTGTGCAACGGATCGCAGTTAATCTGTGATCCGTACGGATAAGGTCCAACGGTTCGGCACGCATGTGATTCGCGGATTAACTGCTAAATTTAACCATCATAGAGTATAAGTTTATCATCACATGTTTTGTCTCGCCAATTAACACATTCAAACGATTTTAAAAGCGGAAGAAGAGTTGAAAATCGGGACTCGCAAGCTGTTATCTGCGCGTACAGCCTTACACCCCGAAACGCGCGCACACAGAGAGAGAGAGAGACAGGCAGCGCTCGAATTAATTCCTCTTTCGCGTTTACTTGAGCTCGAACAGACACATACACACAAAATTATGTCAAAATACCTGTCTCGGCAAGTATTCTCTCGGTTATGTCATAAGTGAACAGTTGAGAAAGAAACCGGATGTGTGTCAGTTATTCGGTCCGTGCTTTCCTTCTTGAAGTGATAGAAGCCTAATATTCATGCTGTTGTCTGTGTCATTAATGTAAGTAAAATAAAATAATAAAAAAAATCATTATCAGAGAAAAGAAGATAGTGAGGAGAGCAGTCAGGAGGAAAGTGATGAGGACAGCTTTTAGGATAAGTGTGTGGTGTAAAGTGTGAGTACCAAGCAACATCTCCAGGTGCTTCCTTGAGAACCAGACCAAAAAAGTTATGTGCACCCCTGTCTATAAGCATCATGTTCACACAGCTCACACGACGCCTCTGCACTTACTCCCGATTTCTCTCAACATGGGGGCAGGAGAGTTGTCGGTCAATAAATGGGAAAACAAAGTAACTTGTGTTACTTGTTTGAAAAAATAATTCAGATATTTTGTTGTAAATTTAAAAGTAATGCGCTACTTTACTAGTTATTTGAAAAAAGTAATCTGATTACGTACTTGTAATGCGTTACCCCCAACACTGTTTGAAATATCAAAATATCATTTCTAAGACCGCAGAATGATTAAATCACGCAAACAGATTGGCTTTTATTTGACAATCTTTTAGTGCTCGCAATTTGTCACCTTGTTTGAATTTTGCTAGTAATTAAAAAGGTGTGAACGCATTATGTTGGCAGCCAAAATGAAGATAGCTGCCGCGCGCCTGCTAGCACATCAGTAACACGTGTGCGCCAGGTCGCCTCTGAAACACCTGCGTTTGCGGGAGGAGGAAAGAAATCAGCCTTTAAAGGCTTTTTTCCAGCACTAATGACATCAGTTTAAAAGGTGGCATTGAAAAGATTGCGTAGCGTGCTAAGTGCCTCTTACATGCGCGATTATTAAAATGTAGACCTGACTGTTTTAATGGCCACCGTTGCTCCACAGGAATTTCATTTCCCGCTCGGTTTAAGACACCGAGCGACGGCCTGTGGATGTAATGAGCCTTTTTTGTGGTATCTAATTTCTTATTACGAAGGAGCATGTGAGTGTGTGCGTGTCTGTTCCTCTGCCGGTAAGCACACCAGATAGGCCTATCTCTCAAATATTAAATATTAGGCTTTAAATTGGACACGCCATACGGGAGAGCTCGCTGTTCTCTCTCAAGTGTATCACACATCAAAGGCTCTTCGACAGCTCAATAAATGTAATGAATGTTCTACACCCCCGCCTCGGACCAGAGGTGGTACGTTCTACTATGTTAGCATTAAAATAGTTTTAAAGATGATATCTACAGGCATTTAACCCTGTAAAAGCCTGACATATGAAATAATAAAAAACCTTTAGACAAAATATTTAAAAAATCATGTCATATTTGATATATCAGGTTTTTGTAGCTCAAATAGTATGATATAGTAAGAATATGGAGCTCACACTCGAGGAGGAAAAAACACTTTTTAATTTTATTCAGAGGCCCCCCAAAAATATGCAATTTGGTGCAGATGCCAAAAAGTAAGATGACATTCTGATAGCTTGTAATGTAAATCATTTTGAGATCTTTATAACAGTATAACAGACTACTTACATAAATGCATTAAAAAATCAGTTGTCACTCTATATCTACAAAAAATGTCTTAGTAAGATAATTAAAGGGATAGTTCACCCAAAAATGAAAATTCTGTCATCATTTACTCACCCTCAGGTTGTTCCAAACCTGTATACATTTCTTTGTTCTGCTGTACACAAAGGAAGATATTTGGAAGAATGTTTGTAACCAAGCAGATCTCGGCCCCCATTGACTACCATAGTATTTTTTTCCTACTATGGTAGTCAATGGGGGTCAAGATCTGCTTCCTAACCCCTATCCCTACCCCTAAACTTAACCCTACCCATAAGTTATCCCTAAAATCAGAGGAAATTAAGGGTGAATAACACTGATGTAGAAGCACCTAACCCTGGCTGTAAGCCTAAACTTGACATAAACTGCAAACTTGTCCCTCGAATCTGATTGGTTGATTGAGATGTTGTTCCAGGATCAACAAAGATGTTGCTCTTGGTAAAATCAGGTTCTGCGCACAGCTGAACGTTCCTCAAAAGACTGTTGTATCATATTTGATACTCATATTTTAACATGATTTTTCTAAAAAATAATGTATGGATAATTCATTAAACCTACGTTGCTTCAGTACAACAAACTTTTGATCATGTTGATAATTTAGAGGCTTTAGAAATTTGCATATCAAATATGATACAGCAGGGTTTAGAAGCAATTCGCTCTTCCTACAGATTCCAATAACAAGCTCCTTCCAAAGCCTTGAGATGTCTATATGTGTGTGTTTTACTGTGGTAAATGAAGTTGAAATTTCCAGCGTGTCCTGTTGCGTTTTAGATACGCTCGTCCTTCTCCCGCCTCACCTAATTTATGTTTTAAAAACGTTACCTCTGACACTGCCGCGGACTTTATCGCACCCCACGGCCGGCATACAGTGTGGGCTGTGAATGTGTGTGTGGAAACGAAAGGGAAGTATCTGTGATTACCACAGCCCCGTATCATAAACCCCTCCTTTCCCCCCTCCCCCCGAGGTGGCACATTCCAACGGTCGGCCGTGTGCCGCGAGGTGCCTGAGGCCACACTTCAGGAGAGAGACTTCTCAACCCCGAAAATCAGCGGTGTGAATACAAGTCCAGCACTTCCCACCTATGTTTTTTGAGAAAAAAAAAAAAACGTATCCCCCCGTGGCCCCTATAAGTCTCACGGTTTGAATAGCGCATTGTACTGCAGACTACTGGTTCTGTTTTAGGCCAGCCTGTGTTATTGCGCCCGAGTCACGTCTTGTCATTCCCGCTGTCAAAGCAATTAACTTCATGTTAGCCAGAGAACACAATCTATCTGTTTCACACCCGACGGTCTGGCGCAACGGATCCCTCCACTTACACGAACGCGTTTCATATCCAAAACATAAATTATGCTTGTACTAACCGATCCTCCTGAGAAGACAGCAGCGACTTTTTTGGTTCTTAATGATGAATTGAAAATGCATGATGTTGCTATAAAGTTGTGCGTACTGCATTTAAACAATCAGTTTTATGTCAAGACTAAATTATTCAGCATGTAGGTGGAAATTTTGGGAGCTCAGCCAGTTTTGTTTTCACTTGGTTGTGTGTGTGGAGATGAAACATAGGCCCCTCGTCACACAGCCGGGCCCCAGGGCCCACGGGGGCCGCGACGGGTGAGACTGCACAGACGGGGCCAAGATGATAGGGTACTAATTCAACACAACGCAGAGGGCTCACTCCTGAAATAGACGGCAGAAACACGCTCTCTCTCTCTCTCTCTGTGACCCTGGTGAATGAAAATAATCTGAAATAATTAGAAGCAAGCCAGGGACCGGGTGAGAGGGTAAACACGGCGCAGGCGCGACGGACTAAGCCAGGGCACCTCGGAGGAGGGGGGCGCTCTGACCCCGTCCACATAAAGCTGTGATTTATGGCACGCAGGGCGCAGCAGCGGGGATGCGGTACCTCTCTCGGAGAACCAAATTACCGAGGTGGAGATTAACACACGCTCTATGGGCCTACTTCCAGATCCGAGGAAATTTTTTATTTACATTTTTCCACTTTCATTTCCTCCCTTCTCTTTTAATGGTAATTGGTTGGTGTTAGGAAAGAGAGCTCTCAAAGCCCCTCAAGAGTGTTTTATTTAGGGATACAGATGGAGAAGAGTGGCAGTTTTGTGTGCCACGCATGCAATATTTTTTAACACGTCAAAATGTGCAGAATTGCACTGACAGATGTGCCACGTTTAATACATCATCTCGATATTATTTGTTTGTTCATTTTTTTATGCTCACAATTATTTTGCGTTTTTTGCAAAAGAAAAATGCAAAAACTGAAAAAAAGAAATGTGATATTTGTATCCATGATGGTTTCATACATTTATGTCTCTTTCATCAAAAATCTTGATTTATTGATTGATTTTGAAATGTCAAATGGTGTAGCCATTAAAAAACTACTATAATATTTTCCTTGCAATCTGAATGCATGTGTTTTAAGTATTTCAAATATATTTTTCTTGGCAATTTTTGAGTCACAGGCCTTAATATCAAGTTGTTTTCTCAAGGTTAATCCATTTGACATGACCAAAACCTTTTCATAAAAAGGTCAGAATGCAATATTACTAAAAACTTAATGACTTTGACATGCAGTCAAAGGGCTCTTCTTTGTGTTATGGTTTTCTTGTCACATGACACTCAACATGGCTTCCTGCATGTTGGATGTTTCACACTTTGATGTGGGCATAAACAAACTTTTTAAGAATTAATAATAAAAGAATACAACAAATAATGTCAATCATTCTTCTTTCAAGAATTTCAGCATTTTAATGAGACTTTTTTCCCCTTTTTACAATGTCCAAACAGTTACATCACCTACACATTTTTTACTTTAAGTCCATATGAATTGTATTTTTATTAATTTGTTTATTTGATTATTGACCCTTAAATATTCATTGTGCAAAATGTTAATAATGTTGTTGGTGATGACGTAGTTCTTGTTATATTTAGTAGCTATTTAAAATTTACGAAGCTCTATCTAGCCACCTTTAAGAACATTATATAGCTTTTTTCATTAGATTTTCAAACTATTAGAGGCAAACAAAAGATGACTAAGTGGTAAGCAGTCTCAGCCCCGGGCTCTAAATTGGTCGGTTGGAGCAGTTTTAAATGAGTTTTGGTTGAGCCCATTGATTGAGTGGCCCCGCACTTTAAATTAATAGCTGGTTGTGGAGTCCAGCGTCTGCAGGGAGGCGCGGTGCAAGCTTAATGCAGCTTTTCGCTCCTGTCAATGGGAGGTCTATCTCGATGAATGGTTGAACTATTTCATGTGGATTTGGCTGCGATATTTTCCTTTTCTTTCCCCCCCTCTTTCCCGTTAGGATGTGCAGGAATGCATCTCGTACACAGTGTTTCCATTAGAGCGCGGCTCCAGGGCCGAGGGAGACCGCGGGGAGCAGCTCCTTCTCGGCGTCAGTTTCTCGCCCATCTGGGATTCCCCTCCGCACAACTTTTAGCTAACGGCTTAATGCGCGCAGTCTAGCGCTAGTCCACTGCAAATAAACAAAACCGAGCTGCAGCGCTGCCTGCCTGCCAAAGGATTGCGTCTTGAATGGAGGGGGACGACAAAAGCATTGGCTGCACCCAAACTTTAGCATACAGGTTTTATGTAGCGAAACAAAATACAAGATGCAGCTTTAAAGTATTCCAAAACAAACAAACAAATGAAAACAACTGTAGTCATAGAAAGATTTTGTCACAACTTGAAAGCATTTTCTCAAAAAAATAATTTGTTATTCTGTTCAAAGTGTTTATTAATGCATTTAAAACGCCAAACATTTAAAATCTTATGAAATCCTCCAAACACAACAAACATGTTTTGCTAGGCTAGTTATTGTAATCGTCACAGCGTGGGTCAATAAAGTCACTCTTTTTCCTGATCTATTAGGTCGATCAAAAACACATTGAAAATAATGCAATTCATACAGACAATGTGCTTATAAAGTCAAAAATGTTATGTGGTGTAGTTGTCCGGAGATTGTAGATAGAGGGGGGAAAAAAAGTTTAGGCTAATTAAAATGCTAAAAATCTTGAAAAAAAAATAATTAGTTATTTTTTTATTTTAAAATAATCAGTATAACATTTTTGTTTTCAAATGTTATTAATAGCTACTTAAAATGTAGCCTATACATCAAATGAAACAAGTGGCGTATCCAACGTGCAGGAAGCCATTTTGTTGTCTTGTGACAAGAAAACCATAAAAACAGAGGACCACTTTTACACCCTCATTGACGTGCGTCAAGTCCATTAAGTTCGTTTTTAATATCACCTAATTTTTTTTTTATGAAAAAAAGGTCAAATTGAACACAAAAACATGATTCATGACCCATTTTTTTAGTACATTTTACTTGTTTACTTGTTGTTAAACTTGACTAAAAGGATTTCTTCTTAATATCATCAGCTATTTGTCATTGACCCATATGCAGTCAGCTGTAACAAACACCCAAACAAAACAAAAAAAATCTACTATCTAAATGATAGTGCTTTTATTTAATAAATTCATTATAGGGTCGGATTAAATTCAGTTTTATTGAATTCAATCATAGTTAAGTGTCGAGTTGCATTGTAGGTCGTTCGGGCGATTTTCTATTTGGAGGCAATACAACTGAATCTTTCATGTTCCATCTAGCAATTTGACGCCTTAATGTGTACGGCGTTGTGTGCAGCAATTTCGCAGCCGTGAAAAGAAATGACTCCCGGTCTCGGTAGCTCCACAGCTCCGCGCTTGACTGATGCGCTTCCCTCCAGAGAGAGGGAGAGAGAGCGCGCGAGCGAAAGGCGGGCAGTTCTCTAAATAATACAGTCTCACGGCTCCACGAATCTATCGAATTAAACATTTGTGCCCATTCAAATACTGCCTGCAGGTTTTTCCTACACATATGACATTAAACAACGTGTCACCAATGCAAAAAAATGCAACTTCATTCCTGAGGAAAGCGGAAAGTTTTCTTCCACAGTTTAAACTCAGCTCACTACGCCATCTACTGGGACGGGCGAGAAGCGACGCTTCAGGAGTTGCCCCTGCCCCGTGGGCTCTCTTACCCCGTGTTACCCCTGGCTTGGTACAGATACCACCGGCCCTTTTGTTTATCTGCTATCGCTTCCTCCTTTTCAGAACAATTCAGCTGAGGAGCCTCTATCACCAGCCTCCATCAGACCCCGGCGAGGCCAGGCAATCACTTTCCCAGATTACTTGTATTTAATACACAATGCATCATAAACCAAATCCCTCATCCTGACAGGGAGAAAATAGAACAGCTCATAGCTTGAGCTTTCCCAATTTATGGCTAAATTAAAAAGGCTTCCAACAATGGACAAGTCGAGGAATGGCAGGAAATCGATGCGCGGCGGACCGGGGTCTCTTTGCGGTTCTCAAGGAGCGCGGGTGTATGGGAATCTTTGGCGAGGTCCGCCGTATTTACACATGATTTTTCCTGTCCTTCCTCCGCGTCTGCCCTGCGATTTCATTTAACAATGGACATTATCTGGACCTTGAGTTCAATGTCAAAGATAGGCCAGGGAGACATATTCATCTTCATCAGAGTCATTAGAGTCCAGTCAATGGACTATGCGCTGGACTCCGAGAAAAAGTCTCTTTTCTCACTCTTGAAAATAAGGGTCTAACTTTTTAAAAGGTTGTTAGAAACTCCAGAACCCTGGTAAAGGGGAATGGTTGGTTTAAAAAAGAGGATTAATTGCTAATCCACTTGATAAACCTTTTAAATAATTCGCTAGATTTAAAAATGTAAAAACAAAAATTAATCTATTTTATTGCGCGAAAACGCATTTAATTTCACGAAGATGCTGTTGAAATGGTACATTAATTTTCCTGCTCACAAAAAACTAAAAAAAAAAAAAAAGTGAAATAATTAGTAGCCTATTGTTTTGTATGTGAGAAGAGATGGGAGAGGAATTTTCGTGAACTGTCAGGGAGCAGGTGTATGAGGGGAAAAGAAGAAAAAAATTGAAGAGTTAAAGTAGCACTATTTGTGTTTACTAAAGCTAAACATAAATGTTAGTCCTTAAATTAGTCGTAATATAGTTAAACGTCATTTAGTTTTAAAGAAAACAGTCGAACAGAGTTACACCTCAGTGCACTTTCACTTGCACGAGCCTCCCTCGTTTTCGTGTCCCCCAGCGCGAGCAAAGCAAGCGGGGAGAGAAAAGCGCCGCTGATTTCATGATTACTGGATGGCTTCATCAAAGCGGTTAAATTCGGGTCTATCCACGAGCAGCCCCGTCCCGACCTCGCGCTGACCTCGCCTCTCCGCGAACGTGGGGGAGACTCGCGCAACTTCCGACCGGTGGACACGCGAGACAGGTCCCCCCTCCTCCTTCTCCTCATCCTCCTCCTCCTCAGCGCATCTCCCTCGCATGGGACAAGAGAGGATCCACTAGAACGGGACAGACAGAGACACTCCTACACGTTCGGATCACTGAAGGTGGACGATCCCCGCCGTCCCTGTTTCTTTTTCACACTCTCGCGCTCGCGATCCGATGCCAGGAAGAGGGACAGTGAATAAAACCGCCAGTCAGACAATTCGACACCTGGGGACTTTCAACCGCATGCTTCGTGGAAGAACGGACTGAAGTTGGACAAAGTTTTTGTCCGCGGGGAAATTTAGCGTGTCGTCCACTTGATAAGAGCAAAACGAGAGGAGAGAGACGACGTTTTTTTTTCTTCAGCGAGAGACACGGGATACATGCCGCAAAACACAACGGTCGCGTACAAGCTTCTTTCGGGGCTGTTGTGAGTTTTTTGGTGCCGTTTCATTGATTCATTCTTCCCAGTGAGATTTCCGTAAGGTAGGCGGTTTATGTCCTTATATCAACGTTTCTCTCCGACAAGCCGCGAATTAATGGTCAAATAAAAGTCCATTCATCCCTCACCTTTGAACTTGTTTAATTGTATCGAAACGAAGGGCTTTGGTTCTTTTCTTTGAAGCCTAGCTCTTAAATACAGTGCTTGTCGCTAAGATCTCTATAGCTTTTTCCCTTCGTCTTCACGTTTTGTAATTCTGTAGTATTTTGTTTTTTTCTTCTGAGTAACATTTTATTGACTTTTATTCCCTTTCAATAGTAACATTTGAGTAAATTATTTTCTTAGCGATACTTCACGTTTTGTTTTTGTTTTAAACAATTGTGTTCATCTTAACGAATTTTGTTCAATGAAAGCAGCAGATGTGTTCTCATCACAAGACAATAGAAAATAAAAACCGAATTACAACTGGACAAATGTTTCTAGTTTTACGAGCTCAGAGTGCGATAAAAAAAAAAAAGTTTTTCTTTTTCTACAAAAAGCACATTGTTTTAACAGTACATTTAATGCACTTTTTCTACATAGCATTTATATTTTCTGACATTTGTATTTATTTATGTATTTTAACCCAAATTATTTGTTCGAATAGTTCTTTTTTTGTAAGTGTGTGAAGTGCACTGAGAGGATCAGTGTTGTCGGTGTGTTTGGGAGGGGGCGAGCTTGCGTGCGCGTGATTTATTTGACCTTAAATTACATAAACTCAGGGACAAAATATTAAAGAAATGTTTAGTTTGCAATTTAGAACGAACTGTCGCGTTTTTTCTCCGTTGACAATGTGTTCATATTTGTTTCACATCATGGAAAGAGCGAGAGAGAAAGTGGACTGTACGGTAGTTTGGCAGCTCTGTGAAAGATAAAATCGTTATTTTGTTTTGAGGTTTTTGGCAGAAAGTGTAGTGAACTGTTACAGAGCTGACGTCAAAGTATGTGTCTTTATTAGATATTTTTGTCTTTGCAAAATCATTTTGTTTGCATGCAAGTCTGCAGTTTAGAACACTTCAAAGCATTTCCGTTTTACATTTAAATGCAAATGTTTAAATGTATTATAAAACCGTCCAAATGTTTGACATGTGCTGAAAACGAAATATACTAACTAAAATGATATATTTTATGCATTTAAATTATTTTTTGTCTATTTCACAAAACAATACTTTATCAAACTGAAAAAATTACTGTGGTGTTGATGTGTAAAACCTACTTGAACAGACGTCAGTGAGCCACTAGATGAAGTTTAAGATGAAGTTTGTTTTGTTTGTGACATTCACTTGATGACTAGAAAGTAAACATGAAGAGCCTGTAAGAGGGAGAGATGTGAAGTGTGCGAAGAAGATGTTGTCAGAGCCTGTATGAGTGTCTTAGAGAAAGTGTGTGTGTGTGTGTGTCGATAAGTTTGACTTATCTGTAATGCCGTTTTCTAAGCCTCGGTGGGTGGCATGAGATTTTAGTCACTGCACGGTAATCTGTAAAAGTTCAAGATCAAAGACTGATCTCTCTTTCTCTTTCTCTCTCAGGGCGAGCAGACAGGTTTGGATGGGAGCGTATGTGATAGCAGGAGCTGGCTAAGGCACGTCCAGATCTCTCCATCCACCCACCAACACAACCTCACAGCCTGCCAGATACATGAGCAGGTACGTGGAGAACACACACACACACTCGGAGCACCTGCATGGCCAACATAATGAAGTGTTTAAAGGTGTTTCTGCTATCTTTAATAGCAGATTCCTTCTGCATTCTGGTTCTGTGTGTGTGTCACTGTGTTTTTGTGTTGTGGTCTTTTGTATCTTGGCTGCAGCGTGAAGGACCACAGGCCAGGATCACACACACACCCACACGCACTCTCTCGGTCAAGCATGATGATAATCACACATTTTGTATCTTTGCACTCGGATATGAGGGATGACAAATTCCTGAATCCTTATGGAGTGAAAGACAGTGAGAAAGAGACTCTCAAAAAGACAGAGAAGATTGAGTCACATCCGTAAATTCAAGTATTTTACACCCTACAAAATTTTACTGTTTACCTTTTTTTCTTCTTTAATGGTTGAATGAATTCTGTGAGTTTAGTTTGTCATTTCTGTGCATTTAAAATTCTAACTTTAAAAAAATGAAAAGCTTTTATGCCCAAATTTGAGGAGAAATTAAGTGATCAAGTTGGATTAAGATAAACTGGATTAAATGGAGTTTCATTGAGTTGTACTGAACTGAGTTTGACTAGATTCAATTAAATTGTAAACTGAGTTGAGTTGGTTTGAATTGAATTGAGATTAAATTGAGTTGAGTTGTGCTGGATTGAATTGAGTTAAATAGGGTTAGGTCAAGTCGAGCTGGATTCAATTAAGATGAGCTGAGTTGAGCTGGATTAAACCTAGTTTCATTGAGTTGAGTTGGACTGGAAAAAATTAAGATGAGGCAAACTGAGTTGAGCTAGATTAAATTAAGATTAGTTTAAGCAAACTGAACAGGACTGGAATAAATTGCAACGAGTATAGAGATGCACCGGGTTAAATTCAGAGTGAGTTGATCTGGACTAGAGACAAGTGGATTGAAGTTACGTTTAGCTGGATTGGGTTGAGTTGAAGTTTTGTTGTGCTTTCTTGAACCACTACACAACAATCAGTTCATATTATCAGGATTATATTTGAGATCACACTCTTCTGGACATCCAAATCACACTGTGGGATATTTTACGAGGTGGCTAATTCGTACGACCTCACTCGTACGAATTAGTATGTTTTTTGCTAAATCGTACGTATTTTACGAATTGCCAAGTTCGTATGAATTCATACGAATGACCTACCCCTAACCCTGCCCCTAAACCTACCCGTCACTGGGGTTTAGACAAATCGTATGAATTTGTACAAATTAGCCACCTCATAAAATACATACAAATTGGTCGTGAGATAGCGTTGGATATTCAGTGGACACAGCCATTATGAAATTAACTTACCATTTGCCTATCTGCAGATAACAAAGAGCTCTTGAAGCACCAGTCAGCCTTTTCAAGTGAAATGACGTATGCTGAGGATGCATTCAGATGTTAAACAGGCCAATTGTACTTTTCCATATTCAGCTTTGCAAAGTGAGATCCACTAGAAGAATCTAATCAAAACGTTTCTCAATCTCAAGTGTGTTTTTGATGTTTGACCAGCGCATGAGTGACGAATAAGCAGGACAATATGATGGCTGGGAGGTCTAGATTTTCTAAATATTTTACTTTTCTAAAGGGTTACATGGAAGAGAGAGAGAAACGGAGGAAGAGAACCTGTTCAGACACAGCATTATGATATGGGCCATAATTGTTAAACTATGACACCTTGTCATAACAAAGAGTTCAGCTTAGACTTTATGGTTTCCGGCAACCCACATGTTTTTATAATCATGCTGTACCTCCTTATAGCGACAAAACCTGGAGAGAGAGATACAAAAGACTGACCGTTATCAGTTTTCAGAAAGAGAATAGGGAATTTTGTTTGCGTGGAGGTGAAAGAATGTGCTCTTCTTTTTCAAATTGCACTATTAATATATTCCTTAAGATGTTACTTAGAACAATTAACAGGTCAAACTTGATCATGTTGCTATTTAACACGTAAATATTATTTAAAATTACGGAAAAAGATTGAGCGTGAAGCAATTTCAGTTTTGCTTTTTAATTTTCTCAGTTGAAGTATTACCTAGAACAATTAACTAACATGAAAACAATCCATGGCTGGACAGATATTGATCGACTTGGACGCAAGGAACGCTGATTGGCCGATTATTCCAGCTTATCACTTGTCACCTTTTCACTGGACCTGGGGAAGGGGGATTTTAGTGTGAGGCGTTGGTCGGTGTGAGAGTGTTTTTCATTCCTGCAGTGCTGAACGAAGGATCTAATGGAGCTGTTTATCAGGACATCAGTCGACTAACATCCGTTTCTCATAGACACTTACACAATAGAGGCGAGTTATGTGAGTGTATGTGTGTGTGCTGCTTGTATATGAAGTGACCTCTCTTACTTGGAACACGAGAGAGGAAAGTCTTGCGCTGTTTGCTTCAGTAATCGCTGAAGTTAAGGTAACGATTATCTAGTGCACTTCTCAGTGCCCTCAAAGTCAAGTGCAAGTGCCTGTGTCTCTTAAAATCTTGCAATGATAAGCCCTGTTGATAAACATTTAAGGATTTGTCTTCTGTGGGTCAAAGATTGGCAAGGATCATATTAAATCTCCATATATATTGAGGTCTAGGTGTGAGAGAGGCCTGGTTTGTTGACTCTGTGTTTGTGTGTGTTTGTTTAAGGTAGACTCGATTGACTTAATCTGTTATTTTAGGCCACTGAAAGCTTTCAAGCTTACAACCTTCACTTATCAGTTTGTTAACCTAAATGACATTATAACCCAGACACAGGCTTTATGTTGGATTTCACATGAACAAACAGGAAAACTGGTCTCATCGCATCCGCTTGTCAGAGAAAGTGTTAACAGCAGTATGAACCGATGGTGATATCTACAGACTTTACTCCTAGCTAGTTATTTTTGATTCAGTTTTAATATCCAAATGTTAGTGAGAAGAAAAAAAATAAAATAACTTTTAGATATCATTCTGCGACGGACATCGGTTATGCTCATCTTTGTTCGCTCCTTTAAAAGCAGCTCTATACTGAAACAGCTCTATGTTTAACAAAGCACACAAAATACCTGAACTGGAAGACCATAATTATAATGACTATAGACTAACCTAAATCCTATTCCCTACATAAGTAAAAAAAAAAAAAAAAAAAATGCATGTTTTGATACCATTTTAGAGTAATTTTTAACTGAGAACATCCAGGGAGTATGTATTTATTTACTTTTAGTAATTATTTTTATTAAATAGTTCATATTTCTATACATGTGTTTATTAAAATTTTCCTAATTTTTTTTTACATTTGGGAAAATCTAATGAGTATTTCTTTATTTTGGTTATATTCATATTTTGTTATATTCATTTTAAGTATTTATTAAATAATAATTTATTTTATTTTTGTTTAATTGTAAGGAATTAGTGGAAAAATGGAGGAGGTTTTGGTAACTATATATAAGAAAACTATATATATATATATATATATATATATATATATATATATATACGATATATCGGTATCGATATATGTTAATTTTTAATGATATCATTATCGGCACGATAAAAAAATTTAGGAGATTATATTATAGCAAATAAATAATGGATTATTTCCTTCAGCTGAGACACTTTAGATACCATTATGGTTTTGAATTGCTTGAAATGTGATTGAAATCACTTCCAAAAGGAAAATACAGTTAAGTGCAACATAGAGTGCAAGTCTGACATATACAGTAAGATACATAATTTTATAATGAGAACATTATAATTGTGTGCTTGGGACATGACTTTTAATGGTGAGACTTTTGTTTTTGTAATCAGGCTCTCAAAAATTATATAAAAATTTTGATTTAGATTTATCAGCCAATATATCGGTTATCGGTTTTCAAATATAAAAAAATATCGGTTAATTATAAGCCACAATTTTCATATCGATGCATCCCTAATAAATATAAATATATATATATATATATATATATATATATATATATATGTGTATATATATATATATATATCCCTTGGGAACTTCACTATAGAGATTAACTATAGGGACATTTAAGTTTTTATATATATTCCTTTATATGTATTTGTTAATATTTTCTTAATTTCATTTTGCCTTTGGGAAACATCCCGAGTGGATTTGTCACATCTAGCTTCTTCAATTTTGTGTAGCTATAGTGACATTGTCTTACTCATCTTGATATATAACCTTCTGTTGTGGTTACCACTCAAAAAAAAAAAAATCCTCCTGATAATACACATTCATTCTCAGAACATAGTATGTGAGTGTGTGTTTGTGCACACAGCCAAACACACACGCTGCTGTGGCATCTGAAAAGACCTGCAAGTTGGCACTCACCCCTGGCACTGAGGAACCAGGCCACGGCCCAGGAGGGGTTGCCAGGAGTGATGCCCAGTAAACTCCCCTGATCTCTGAGCTTGGCTGGCTCGCTGCTTCCCCGGCCAACAAGTTGTATGAGTGTGTGTGTGCCCGTATCATTCACCCCACAGCCCCTCACACCACGTTTGAACAGCTCTGCTATTGTCTCATACTCACAATATTATTGTGGCCCTTTGCTCCCTGCCTTTGTGCATGAGTGTGTGATAAAAACACACACATACACGCAAAGAAACAGGGTCGGTTGTGACATTACAAGTACAAGATATCAGAGATCTGCAGGAAGGCACCAGAAGGGGTAGACGGGCCGTGAAAGTGTGTGTGAGAGACTCTGTTCTCATGTCGTCTTGAGGATTCTGCTAGTTCCCTGTATTCTCCTGTTAAACAATAGACCACGACTCGGTCCCTTCGTGTCCCCCGTGGCCTGCTGGGTCTTGTACACACATACACACACACATAATGACCGTGGCGTTTCTGAGAGGTCTCCACCTCACCACTGCCTTTTCATATTATCAGAAGTTTTTGTGTGTGTCTGTCTGATTGTGTGACATCTCTAATAAGAATGCTCAAATGTCACCTCCGGACTGAACAGGAAGTGAGCCGTCTAATGCCTTCAAGGCTTGCCAAAAATAACACCATCCAAATAACACAACTCTTTCTCCCACTACCTATTGTGTTCACACAGGAAGTGTGTGTGTGTCAAACAGATAGGTCTCCGTATGGATTCCTTAACATCATCCCTTTCAAACACACACACTCAAGCTCAGGTTCCCATCATTGTTTGTCCATCAAAATGTGTTGTCGTTTCAAAACATTATTTATTTATTTCACATGCTTGTAAAAATGCAGACATTTGTGTTACAACAATTACAATAGAATTAACAATTACAATTAGTATTTTTATGTCTTTACTGTGACTTTTGATCAATTTATTGTATCCTTGCTGAATAATACTATTACTTTCTTTTTTAAAAGTGCTTACCTCAAAACTTTGAACGGTAGTCTATCAGTGTTTTGTCCCATGTGAAACGTCTGTCTCTCTCTCTAGATCTTTTACCGTGTGGTCCGAGAGGTCCAGCCGGGTGAGGAACTCTTACTGTTCATGAAGGCTGAGGAGTTTTCATGTGAGACCATGGCTCCAGACATACACGGTGAGTTTGCACTCGTACACATCTAAACACACACACAAATACACTCGCTTGCTAACTCACTTTTTGTCCTGCAGAGGAGCGTCAATACCGCTGTGAGGACTGTGACCTAAACTTTGAGTCTGGTTCAGAGCTGTTGGACCATCAGAAGCATGCATGCGGTACCCCGCCTTCCTCCGGCTTCAAGCTGTCTAAACAGGGTCTGCCCAGCGCCGGAGACGATGCTGATCTTGACTCACTGCACCTACACTCTCTCCCCCTAAACTTACCCCGCTCACCACAGGAGTGTAAGGAGTGCGAGCAGGTCTTTCCTGATGCACAGAGGTTAGAACTGTGGTATTTTTATACCTATTTTTTATAGTGCTATTTTTTTATTTTATTTTATTTTAGGAAAATTCCCAACACAAATATTGTAACAGTATAAGCTAAATTTCAACTGTAGTTCCTTATATGAAGTTTACACATTATTTTCTTTTTTTATACATGCTTTTAACCTTTTGAGAAGTTGAACATCCTTGGATGTCTCTAAAAAGATTGAGCTCCTTTCCATTTTTAACCCAAACATGATACATCTGATAATTCTGTCTTTCTCTTTTTCTCTCAGTCTGGACACTCACTCTCTGTCTCATTCTGACGAGAGAGAGTATAAGTGTGATCAGTGCCCGAAGGCCTTCAACTGGAAATCAAATCTGATTCGCCACCAGATGTCACATGACAGCGGCAAGCACTATGAATGTGAAAACTGCTCAAAGGTAGAGTCCAGACATTAGCAAAGACATTTGTGCAAAAACAGGTGTCTCTTACTGTAGCTCACCTTTTCCAAATCTGTTACCTCAAACTCAGTCATTGCATCATGGAAAAAAACGCTGCTAAATGCAAATAATAAAAAGCAACTAACCGTATAGTCATGCATAGGCTTTATCAGTGTATAAAATGGAGGAGAATATTCTTTGTTGTTGACTTCAAAGGTTGTATGTCCAGTCAAAATTTGTTTACAAAGATGTTTTTGTTTACTTATGTACAATAATTAATTCTGGTACTTTTGGGTTATCACATGATGTCCAGTGTACTATCTACATCCTGAAGCAAAACCATTTGAGATCCACTCCAATATCTGTAGGCTGTGTATGTAAACTTTCTCCCTATATTTCTCTCTCTTTACCCAGCAGGTGTTCACAGACCCCAGTAACTTGCAGAGGCACATCCGCTCTCAGCACGTGGGGGCTCGAGCTCACGCATGCCCCGACTGCGGCAAGACCTTCGCCACCTCCTCGGGCCTTAAACAACACAAACACATCCACTCTTCCGTCAAGCCCTTCATATGTAAGTCACTCAGACCCTTCATATGTAAGTCTGCATGCTTTCTACTCTGAACACCACACTGCAGAGCTGGAGAGCTCCAGCATCCTTTTGAAATTCCTGACAAATTTTGAATCTTTGATTCTGGATTCTAGATAGCTCCACTCCACTTTTTATAGTCGTAGTTAAAGACAACTATACGTTCAATGCACTTTAAATAAAAGAATCAACCAAACGAAAGTTTTTTGAAAGACTGGTGGAGCTCTCCGGCTGGCCTGGGTTATCCAGCAGTTATGTTGATGTCAGATCTGTCTATCATCCTGATCTTGCTCTTTTTAAAGTCAACATGAAACAGCATTTACAACCCATTTTACTTCCAAAATGACACATTTCACAGAAAAACAATATTCAACCAGAAAAAAACACAAACAAACAAAATGTTCTTATTCATCAGGACTTAATTGGATTGTGAAAAGTAGCAGTCAGAGATGTGAAGCTGTTTTAGAGATGAAGGTTTTAATTAATGTGTTTTATGAAATAAAATGGGGTCAATTTTGATCTCATGTTGTCTTTAACACAAGTTACTGAGAATTAAATAACCAATAACCAACAATTATACTAATATTATATATTGATTATTGTTATGAATAATAATAATGTTAAATTGTTTATTATTATTAAAGGGGACCTATTATGCAAAATTCACTTTTACATGAGCATAAATGTGTGTTGGCAGTGTGTGTACACAACTACCCTACAATGATAAAAATCCACTCCTTTTTTTAATTTCCATAAAACCTTAAAAGTCTCATAGAACAAACTGTTTTCATTTTCTGTACAATGTGACGTAACATTGCTCAGGCCCCGCCCACGACTGCTAAACACACTCGTATTAGCATAGACCCCGCCCTGAGCGAGTTGTAGACAATTCCGCCATTGTCTCGACGCCAGCCGGAGCAGCTATAGCGACAAGAATGTCTCTTAAACGATTGAGGTGTTTTGTTGTTGGATGTAAGAGTGAACATAACAGTCTTCGTTTACTCCCGACATCTGAGCCGCTGAAGACGCAGTGGATTAGTTTTATTTTTTAAGGGATGCGCCACAGATCTAATATACACATGCGATTTCTGTCCCTGCTGTTTACGTTCACTGACATAACTGAATGTGTTGGTGAGCTTTGTGTGTTTTTGACAGTTTAAACACAGTAAGACATGAAAGATGAGTTAGTTTGGTACTCATGAGACGTGCCGTCTGACAGCCAGCTTTCTGTGCGTGTGCTTCAGATGTGTGCGCTCAGAAAACGATAAATTAGAAGTTTAAACTGATATAGCTTTAAAACGCTTGCAGATAATAAACGTTCATGATGAAGAACTTCAATGTCCCTGAGCGTGATCACGATATAGATAATAATCAAAATCAAGCAGATGTTTTGTTAGTATTTGGCAGAGTATTTGATGCAAGCAGGAGCTGTTGAAGGAAGCGCTGTCCTGGAAAGGGGTTGGGGAGCAGCAGCTCATTTGCATTTAAGGACACATGCACGAAAACAGCATGTTTTTGCATGCACTAAAAAATGGGTATTTTACAACATGGTGTAATAAATGATGTGTAAGGTATTTTGAACACAGACTCATTCTGGGGACACCTGAGACTTAAATTACATATTCAATAAAGGGGCATAATAGGTCACCTTTAATTAATATTTATATCTAATTAACATTAATATTATTTTTAATTCAATTCAAATGTGTTATTCTGTGTTCATTTGCTATAACCTAAAACTGCCTTTTTACAGGCTAGGATGTTTGATGCACTGTATTTACTGACTGTGTGTGTTTGTAGGTGTGTGGCCTCTGTTCATGTGTACACTTCATTTGTGCTGTGGTGTGTGATGGTTCACTTGACTCTTTTGATTCTTGGTCAAATCTAGAGTAAATGTTATTGACTATATTGATACATACCAACATAGCCATGTTCTTATAATCATATCAATTTTGAATCTTTGCAATGCATGTTTACCCAATGCTTGTCAGTAAACCAGCTCTGCAGTCTCAATGCATGACCTTTGACCTCCGACCTCATACACGAATGACCTGAATTCTTAATTTCATCCTGCATAAATAGCTCACTTTCCCTTTATAATGCTTTAAACGTCTTAAACCGTACTGCGACCTCTGAACTTTGCCCAGTTGAACTTCATGCATTGACCCTTGGAGTGCTGATCCCACACAGCTCGTGTAGACGTTCCCCCACCACCACCACCACCACCACCACATATCAGACAGTAACTAGCTTGCTAACTCTGGCCATTCCAGGAAAATCACTACCACATGCAGCCCAGCTCATACAGAGACTAGCATACAGCCATTTACAGCAATCAGCATTTGAACAAGCACAGCTAACAACACTTAATGACCTCGCAACAACACACACACCGAATACACCACACACATGCACTTTGATGCGTACACAGGCACATATATAGTCAGCTGCCTCCATAGTCTAATTTTTATAATGTATTAATATACCTATATTTCATTTGAAACAGAGCCATAAACTCACACATGTGCCTTCGTTTGCATGTATGTGTTCATATACTTCATTCTGCATTTGTTACTAAAACAAACATTGACAAAAATATTGCAAATTATGTTAAACTACAAGAGAAAATCTCTCTTTTACACAAACACTCATGCACATTTATTATACTACTGGCTGTTCACCACTGTGGAATGTGTTTATAATATTTTGTTGCGGTTTATTAAGACCTGACAAAACACACCGCTCTGAAGTGCCCACAGATCTTCCCTCACACACACCCCAGATTTCACACCTGTTCATCCGAATCTATCCAGTTGTTCACAATTATAAAGCGGTGTGTGTGTGTGCGTATGTCTGCTGTGTTTCCTGAATGTTAACAGAAAAACCCACGTGAACTCTTAAAGGGATAGTTTACCAAAAACACGAATTCTGTCATTATTTACTCTTCCTTGTGTTGTTCCAAACCTGAAAGCATTTCTTTCTTCTTGTCCATACAGTGAAAGCCAATGGGGTCCAATGTTGTTTTGAACCCACTGACTTTCACTGTATGGACAAAAAGAGTTCTTCACAATATCTTCTCTTGTATTCTTCGGAAGAATGAAAATCATATAGGTTTGGAACAACATGAGGGTGAGTAATAATGGCAGAATTTTCTTTCCTTTATCTTTAAGTCGTCCTCTTACCTTGCACTAATATTTACATCCCATCTCTTGATTAGTCTCTGTGAGTGACCGACTTCATAAACACATCCCGCGGTAAAACATCCTCTCATTCCGCACCTCACACCTCATGCAATCTGACAGGGATTAGCAAAACCACCCTGCTAGACTCCCTAGCTTCCATAAATTTCAAACAATGTCACGTTCGCAATAAGATATGTGATTATGATGAGAAATGCGGGTGGTTAAAAGGCTTCATTTCACACTAGAGGTGTTAGATTGGTAATGTATAGGGTGATTTTATTACTTTCAGAGTGTGCGTTAGGGATTTAACTGTATACACTGCCGTGAGGACAGAGTGTGTGTGCAGTGACATGAACAAAAGTTTAGGATCCATCTTGAGTTTTCAAGAATGTTGTTTGAAGATAGTGTGTAATGATGTGAGCTATATGTGTGTGTGTGTGTGTGTGTGTGTGTGTGTGTGTGTATGATAGACAGAGACGTCGCTTGGTCCATGGGAACGGACCTACGGGAGAGGATTCATTCAACTCTGTTTCCTTCTCACGCTTAAAATAGAGCCATTGTGATGTCCTTGTCTGTGTGTGTGTGTATGTGTGTGTGTGTGTGTGTGTGTGTGCACCTGTGTGTGACATTGCATTCTTTTATCTGTCATCCTTGCTTATCCTGCATTTTTGTTTGTTTTGTTAATGGATGTATGTGACATGCCAAAACCGACTGTCCTTTTATGCCGTATGTCCATGTCTCACTGTCTCTAGGTGAGGTCTGCCACAAATCTTACACGCAGTTCTCCAATCTGTGCCGCCACAAGCGCATGCACGCAGACTGTCGAACTCAGATCAAGTGCAAAGACTGTGGCCAGATGTTTAGCACCACGTCATCCCTAAACAAGCATCGGCGCTTCTGCGAGGGTAAAAACCATTTCGCTGCTGCTGCAGGAGGGTTATTTGCCCAAGGCATGGCCCTCCCTGGAACCCCTGGCCTGGACAAGTCCGCACTGGCTGGAATGAGCCATGGGAGTCCTGGTTTAGCAGACTATTTTGGGACGAACCGGCACCATGGTGGGCTGACATTCCCAGCAGCCCCTCCAGCATTCCCGTTCAGTTTTCCAGGACTTTTCCCATCGGGACTTTATCACCGGCCCCCTCTAATCCCATCCACATCACCCATTAATGGCCCTCCGAGCACTGAACTACGGAAGAGTCCGCTGGTGTCCTCACCCATCTCTGGGTCGCATGACCTCTTGAAGAGTTTACGCAAGGATTCGTTCAACGGGGAGGGCGAGAGCATGGAGAGTCAGAGAGAAGGATCCGTCTCCAAGCCAAGGCATGGCGGGAAAATGAGCGACCAGTCGGAGAGTAGCGATCTGGATGACGTCAGCACTCCAAGTGGGAGTGAGCTGGAGAGCACTTCAGGTTCAGAGTTGGAGAGTGAAGCAGAAAGCGACCGGGAAAGGGTGCGAGTGCGGGAAAATGGGAAAGGGCCGAAAAGGAAATCCAGCGGGTTCAGCGATGCCCAAAGCCCAACTCTTGTTAGCTCCAGTAGTAGTAGTAACATCAATAATGGAAAAGACTTCCCTGTGCCGGGGCTTGTACCACCATCTTTGGACGAGCAAACGGCTGTTTCCGGTGCTGTTAATGACTCGATCAAGGCAATTGCCTCCATTGCTGAGAAATACTTTGGTTCTACTGGACTTGCAGGCCTGCAAGACAAAAAAGTTGGGGCATTGCCATACCCTTCCATGTTCCCTCTATCGTTCTTTCCTGCCTTCTCTCCATCAGTCTATCCTTTCCCTGAAAGGGAGCAACTTAGACCTCCAGGCCTCAAAGGGGAGCCAGAAAGCCCTCCAGTTGAGGGTAAAAAACTTCAGGGCAGAAACGCTGAATCACCTTTTGACCTCACCACCAAGCGGAAGGAAGAACGCCTTGCGGCCACCTGCACCCCTTCGAAGCCAGAAGCCTCACATGTACAATCAGCCAACCAGGATCAGCCGCTGGACCTCAGTCTTGGTGGGCGAAGTCGAGGAAAGAGCGTAAGAGGGGAAGAGTTAAAAAAGAACCCCATCTTTGGCGAGGAGAGGGTTGAACCAGAGCCACCCAAAGCCGACCCATCCCTCCAACACGCAAGACCTACGCCTTTCTTCATGGATCCCATTTACAGGTACTGTCAATCACATGTGCTTCCTACTGTGTTAGCATAATGGAATAGATTTAGTTTGATTAAACTCGCTATGAGAACTGATAGAAATTTAACATCAGCAGGGTTGAGAAGAGAAAGATGAATGATCCATTCGAAGTCCTCAAGGACAAGTATATGCGGCCAGCTCCTGGATTTCTCTTCCACCCACAGGTGAGATTTGTCAGAATATTTTCCCACTGCTAACTCCATTTTATTTTATCACCTCATCCCCACAGCCCTGCACAAATCATTAGCCTATTTTCAATTGCCTCTTTCTGTGTCACTGCAGTCAGTGTTAATGCAAGCTGTTCCAGACTCAAACGCAGATAAAAAGTGCTGTATGTGCACCATGACCAGTTTGGAAGCTTTCTCATCTGTTAGTTCCTACCAATAGTGCGTAAAGTCCGTGGTAAAAACATCAAGAATCCCATTATTTTACTGTGTCATCATTTTTGCAATATTGACATTTTAGTTTAGTGTATTTTGGATGCAGAAATCACTTACAGCTGCCTTAAAATCAGTTCAGTACATTAACCAAATTCAAAGCAATTTTAAATGCTAACATAGCATTACTTGTCCCATTGAATGCAATTTCCAATATTGACAAAATAACTCCTCATGACGCTAGTATTGACGTAATAGCTACAGTATGTTGGCAGTAGCTTTACAGGGCCCCAGTGTTTTAGCATTAGCATAGCAACTCCTATGTTCCTCCATGTGGTTCTTTTACTGAGTGATCAGGTCCAGATGTGAGATTCAGACAGGGTGGGAGCTTTGTGACACGTCTCTATGTGGGTGTCTTTGATTATGATGTCACAATATGATACCCTGTTAAACTGCCAGACACTGACCCATATCCCTGGATATAGAGTCTGCGTGTTTGTGTGTGTGTGTGTGTGTGTGTGTATGTGTGTGTGTGTGTGTGTGTGTATTGTAAATCTATGTGATTTATGTGATTTGTGCATCTGGAATGAGTGATTTCGTCAGAGTGTAATGTGTGGTTTTGTGCCTGAGTGTCTATGTAACCTTATTTGTGTGTATTAAGTAACCTGTCTGCTTTATGTCATTGTGTGTTCGCTATCAGTGTTCTGTAAAAATAATACATAGTTCTCATATAAACCCACACACATGTCTGGTACACATAAAGACCCTGAAGCACACACATAGACGCTTACTGGTGTAGTGTTTTATTGGCTGTTTCAGGACAGTGTTTTATGGGCTGTTTCATTGGCCTGATTTATTCCCTGTGTATGCTTTGTGTCTGAGTGAGATAATATCCACATGTCCCTGACACACTGTCTAACGAGGTGACCTATCAGCATCCACTTTACTGCACTATGCTCACTGGACTCTCTAATCAGCACCAGGGATACTATTGACAGCACAGATGTATTATGGGACATGCAGTTTAAAATGTACTGTATTAGTTTGATGGTAGGCAGTAGAGCACGATACAATCATTGGGAGATGAATGGATTGTTGTGGGGGAGGGATGAAGAAATTATACAATATAAGTTAATTTAGCATTAAAATGAAACTTTCAATGATTTTATATTCAGGCAACACCAGTTGCATTTTAATTAGTTAATAATAATAATAAATATTATTGTTATTATTATTATTGTTATATTCATATTTTACTGTATTTTTTTTTATAAATATTGCTTCTTTTTATCTTTAGTGTTCAGAACACACACACACACATATATATATATATATAGTCAAAATAGTTAGATAACCACTGGATAAAATAAAATAAATTTCTATAAGTGTGGGATGTTAACCTTTACTAAACATCACATTGCATAACACACGCGATCAGTCTGATTCTTGATTTTGATTTGCTGTTTCCCTTCTGTCCTGCCCCCAGTTTCGCATGCCTGATCAGAGAACATGGGTAAGTTACTCCAAACTAATTCATGTCATGTGCTTTCACCACACACACACTCACATGCTTAATAATTTCATGCCAGTCACCCTGTTGCTACATGTACATGTACACTGCAGCTCACTATTAACATGACATGGTAGATTAAATGCATGGCTCAAACAAACAAATGCATGCATTTCCACCGTCGGGCCAAACGGTTATAAGAATGGTAAGGAGCAGTTGCAGTTGTATTTCTTGAACTTGAGCTTGGTTTGGCACGGCAAGATTACAAACTGTTCTCATCACGGTTGGCTAACCGTGCTAAACCGTGCTGGTAGAATGAGGCTGCGTTTAAGTCCAATTTTTTATTGCCTTCCCTCGCTAACTTCCCTCCGTCTCGTTCACTCAGATGTACGTCATTGCTTACGTTGCATGAGTGCCCACTACTGGCGGAACCCTTGAAATGTGTTTAAATGAAACGCCCTAACCATTGATCACTTGGAGTCTGCAATGGAGCTGATTTATTATTTACAGTTTTTTTCCTTATGAATTTGTTTTACGCACCATTCTATAGGCCTGTTTGTATGCTCGGGCTGTTAAAATAATATATATATATTGAATATATTCATATATTTATATTAAATATAAACTATTAAAAAATACCCAAACAAAAATGTAACTATACAGTAAACTATAGCTGTGTTTAAAAAACAGACAGCTTAAGGTAGCTACAAGTATTAAAGGTGCAGTATGTAAATATTAGCAGCATCTAGCGGTGAGGTTGCAAACTGCAACCAATGGTGCTCACCCCTCCCTTTTAAAGCAAAATAGAGAAGCTACAGTGGCCATCTGGCTGACACAAGACAAAGATGTCATCTGAGACATTAGAGAGTACGATCTTCTTACTTGTAACAAAGAACGGTCTCTGCTTCTAATAAACCAGAAGACGACTACTACTACTACTACTTCTTCTTCGTGCATATTCAACGTTGTGATGATGCAAGCTGCTTCTAAAAACACGAATGATTTAGAAGAAGAACAACATAGTGATGAAACGCGCTCTGTAGAGTGTGTGTCCATTTAGGGCTGCTGTAGAAACATGCCAGTGCAAAATGACGACTTTAAGGGGACCCGTGGTGTATGTAAATAGAAATGGCTCATTCTAAGGTAATAAAAATATAATGGTTCATTATGTAAGGTCTTTATACACCACTGAAAACATAGTTATGTATATTATATTGCATTTCTGTCAATAGATCCTCACAAATTTTAAACATTGCACCTTTAAATGCGGTTAAATGTCAAAATAACGCCAATATCATACACTAGAGTTGTGTGGGGTGGGGGTAAATTAAGCGCGATCTGCTGTGACGTCACAATCATAGTGCATTGTGGTCTATGGACCTGCCTGAAAGTGTAAATGTTGAGTAGACTCGCTCCCTCGGTCAAAATCGAGGGGTCGAGGTGAGGGTCTGTCCAAATAAACTTCCCTCGTTCACCTGACGAAGTTAAACGCACTTCAAAATAGCGGTGGGGATTCCCCCGAAGGAAAGTGCTCAGGGACGTTCACAAGTGTATGTCTAAAAGTGGAGTTAAATGCAGCCTGAGTGTAGTGACGTCGCCACTCGGGATTGGTCACCTGTCTGTTGCCTGGCTACCATTTTCTCTATAGCTGGCTAAGCACACTATTTGAGCGACATAAACAAATTAATAATAAAACGCTGTAATAACAAAAACTCTGTAAGACTGATGCATTTGTATTACATTCCAAAGAGCTCTGTTATCAGCCCTCAATGGAAAATCAAAACCATCCGACCGGATCGGCACGGAATGGAACTGTTAAGCAAAGAAACGGTTTGGCCTGATGGTGGAAAAGTGGCTCAAATCATACGCAGAACAGCTAAATCTGGTCCAAAGTCATTTCCATTCAGAGAAGATTAATGTTTAGTCAGTAAACATCCGTTCTTTTGCACTTTTTTGTGTTATTTGTTCAATGCATGGCAACAGATTGATTAGTTTTTTTGATTTAAGTACAGTAAAACTGCACATTAGCTCTTATATATTTATATAAAACACTAAAACTAGTCTTCAAATGAAATGCACTTTGGTTGAACAGTGGAAGAATGTCTTTTGACTGTGACCGTGTGAATGAATCTGCAGTGTTTATGTGTCATTTGGTGCACTCTTGTGTACCAGTGTGTGTGTTAACCAGACAGAACAGTTGTTATTTCTGATGGCTACCACTGATAATGCAGTGAATGTGATTATTTACATAGAGAGAGTAACAGACCACAGCTCTGATTTGGGGTGGCGACACTCCCTGTACGGCATCGCATCACTGGAGGGGTAACAGTCTCTCTGGGACCCCTCTCTGAGTGTGTGTGATAGCATAAGGGGGGTTTCCAGAACCAAGACATCTGGTACCCTGATAAGATCAACAATTGAAAAAGCTCTTACTAATGAAGGGCCTCTCAGACACACACTACTGAGAATGGGCAACTCAACAGCTGCCCTACCACAGCGAGAGAGATGGAGAGGGTGAAGGCTACTTAACGATCCAGGAAGTCCATTCGTTGCCGATCACAGATTTCTTTGGACTTAGTTGTTACAGCAATCATAGAGATACCAATCTATGGTAATGTGTTTAGACTTCAAGGACCAATCAAAATGACTATAAAATATGCATGTGTGAATGTGAATGTGTGTTTTTTTTTTGACCTAGATGTACTTTGTGGAAGAAACCTCTGGCCCGGAGGAATGTTTTATTGCTCTTTCATAGCTCTCTATGGAGTCTGTTATGTTACATGGAACTTTGTCTCAGATGTTTCTTCTAAAATCCCTAAGGAGAAATGAAAATAGACATAAATGAGACAATTGTTGACATGCAGTAAGATCATAGAGCTATAAAATTAATGTTGATAGCATAGTGCAGATGTTTGAGCTCATATCAAAATTAACTTTTGATTGCAGACTTGGCTATTTTGGCAAATCTGAGAGCAGTTTGAGACATTGTTGAGATCTCTTCAGAAAATCTAAAGGAGTCACATGGGGTATTTTTCTATGGAGAAAAGTCATAGAAGCAGGAGACGTGAGCACAAGTCTTTATTCGGTCCGCATTCAATCTCATTCTGCAGAGAAACAGTAAAGATCCTGAAGAGATATTCCTATGATGACAAATGTTCAAACAAGATACAGTAAATCTGTCAAAACTAAAAGGGAAAATATGTTCGTTAATTACAGTATGTTCTTTAAATACACAAAGTTTTTGAACGGTAAGATTTTTTAATGTTTTTTTAAAAAAGTCTCATCTGCTCACCAAGGCTTCATTTATATGATCCAAAATACAGCAAAAACAGTAATACTGTGAAATATTTTTACAATTTAAAATAACTGTTTTCTATTTGAATATATTTTAAAATGCAATTTATTTCAGTGTTGGAAAAGCTGAATTTTCAGCATCAATCTTCAGTGTCACATGATCCTTCAGAAATCATCTGAATATGCCGATTTGCTGCTCAAAAAAGATTTAAGCTATTTTTATTATTATCAATGTTGAAAACAGTTGTGTATAATTTTTTTTCAGGATTATTTGATGAATAGAAAGTTCAAAAGAACAGCATTTATCTGAAATAGAAAGCTTTTGTAACATTATAAATGTCTTTACAGTCACTTTTGATCAATTTAATGCATCCTTGCTGAATAAAAGTATTAATTTCTTTAATTTCTTTCAACAACAAAAAAAAAAAAAAAAACGTTGAACAGTAGTGATAATCTTACAAAAGCTTTCTATTTAAAAACATTAAAAAATCTTACCATTCAAAAACTTTTGACCAGTAGTTGTATATATATTTACTTTATGACAGAATACATATATAACTGTATATTTATATAGCGTATGCGCTCATTTAGATAATTAGATAAAATTGTGTTTACTCCCAGTGTTGTGGTTTAGTGGTCAGGCTGATAAGTGAAAAATGACAATGTTTTGTTGAGTTATGCTTGAGATGCTAATACATTTACATTGAATCATTTAGCAGACGCTTTTCTCCAAAGCAACTTACAAATGAGAACAATCGAACTAATCAAATCAACATGAGTGCAGCAGTGTGCAAGTGCCGTGTCAAGTCCCAGTTATGCAAAGGATTTTTTAAAAATAAATAGAGAGAATAGAAATAGAAAAAAGGGGGAAAAAAGAAAAATTAAGTGCTAATATTAATAGAGTGTTAGCCGAGCATTAGTAGAGAAAGCATATGACGGTAGTTCATTAGATACACATCTGTCTCTCTGTCCATCTCTCCCTCTTTCTCTCTGTCTGTGGCTTATGGAGAGAGGGAGAGAGAGTTGGTGTCAAACAGGTCTGACACTTCACATCCTCCCGGAGGATGTGATCCTGACGTTCCAATGGAGATCTTTAACTCCCAGCTGTCATTCCTCATCAAACGTCCAAATTATCCTGTGTTGATCTTTCCCTCTCTTTCAGTGCCCCCTTTTTTTTGTCCTTTTCATTCACATAATAGGCTACTTGTAAAGATTTATCCCCTTTCTTTCTTCGATTTTTCTTCTAAGAAAACACTGCAAAACATCTCATACCTGCAAAACATCTCAATATTACATTTTTCCAAGATTACCAAAGCAATGCCATCCACATTAATTTAATTTCACTTGTATGTCAACAACCTTTTGTGTCTATTTCATTCTTTCCTGCATAACAGAGCTCAGATTACTTGGTCTTGAAGGAACTTGATGAGAAATGGGTTGAGTTTATATATTGAGATCTTTAACTTCTGATTGGAGACACAAAATCTGAGCGCAATTTGAGACCTTGCTGAGATCAGGCAGGAGCTGGAGACACAAGCCCCCATTGGCTCTCCATTTCTGTCTAGGAGAAACTTTCTTTCTTTCTCTCTTTCTTTCTTTCTTAAAACTTCTGTATTTTCTGCTGAAGGAAACAGACATCTTTTGTGTGCATTTATGTATGCAAGTCTGTGTGTGTATGTGTGTGTCATGTATGTCTTTCACTGTGAATCAGGACTGATTTGTCATGAAAACCTGATATAAGAAAAGGGGAAAATTCAATACACACATGAAATAATGCAAATCCGCTGTGCTTTCTGAAAGCCCTCACTGTTGCGCTGCAGTTGATAGGCCTGCTCGCCTACAGGGACCCCCCAGCCCTCCCTCCCTCAGCTCCGTCCCCCCCCTCTCCTTCCTATGATATCATTATTACTGCTGTCTCAGCCTTGATCAGTAATGTCAACATCTTTCATATTGACGAATGTGCTGTCTGCTCATATTGTGCACTGAATGCTTTATGGCCAACATAGGACATGAATCACTCCTGCTCTTCAGTGCGCCTCACACACACACACACACACACACACACACACACACAGGCCTTATGTTGTTCTCATTCTCTGGCTGACACACACATGTAGCTCCTTCCCCTTTGAGAGTGTGTCCATTTCTGATGAAAGCAACTGTTAGGCTTAATTAGTAAATTGGCAGCAGTTCTTATCCACATGAATCTCTGTGTGTGTGTGTGTGTGTGTGTGTGCGCGCGCACGTGTGGTCCTTCTTATAACGTGCATTGTTATTTGTGTTTGTGCGCCAAAATTGGACATTACAGATCAGTAAAAGCATTTCACACTGTTATCCGAGAGTGAAAGTTCACGGTCGACGTTTTTCCCCACACATCTGTGGTAGAACACAACTCCATGTCAATAAATGTGGGTAACACAGTGGGCATGTGTGTCCTTAAAGACCTCACAATGAGGTAATAAAACTTTTCTCTATCTCTCGCAGATGTCGGCGATTGAAAACATGGCTGAAAAGCTGGAATCCTTTGGCTCTTTGAAGCCAGACGGCGGTGACATCATGCGTTCCGTTCCCTCCATGTTCGACTTCCGGGCTCCGCCCACCACCCTTCCTGAGACACTGTTACGCAAGGGCAAAGAGCGCTACACCTGCAGGTAAACATGACAACGAACATCAATTTCCTCCTAGAACATTATGGCTTATTAAACTCTTATTAAAAAATAACACTTGAATGATCTACTTTTTAAATACCATATACAGTCAAACCAAAATTTATTCAGACACCTTGAACATTTCATTCATTAATAGTTTATTCACTGTAGTTTGGTAATAAAATATGACAAGATCTCAGAGTTAAACTGTGTCAGAAAAAATTAATCTTAATTATGTCAGATAACACTTGAGTAAAACATGGTCAGGTCAAAGTGTCTGAATAATTTTTGGTCCCAGATTTTTATCAATTTTACTGGTAGTCCACCTTATGAAGAATTTTTGGGTAAAATATGTCACAGTTTACTTTATTTTGCTATCCTCACTTACATAAATGAACTATAGTGTCCTGCACCCACTAGTGTGTATATATATATATATATAGTAACTAAAACAAATCTAAAAACAGTATATGGTAATTAAACAAACAAAACAAAGCCAATTGTATAGTAACTAAACAAACAAAATAATCTAAATAATTTGATTACTGTACTAATTACTCTCTCTAAAAATGATTGCATTACATATTACTAATTACTTTCTAAATCCTGTATTAACCTCGACCAATTGAACAACATAGACATGAAACTGCTCTTTTAATTCTTTCGTATAAATAATATAAAACTGCATAAATTATTATTGAACTGACCAAAGTATTTAAAGGGAGAAGGTTACATTAAAAACATACATTTTATCATCAGATGTTACATTTTGATGTTAAATCCACTTTTGTTTTATATAGAATTGTTCTATATTGTACAGATATTTAATGAAATTACATCAGAAGTAACTAATTAAATTACAGAAAAATGAAGAGTAATCCCTTACTTTACTTTTTCAAAGGAAAGTAATTAAATTATAGTAATTAATTTCTTAGTAATGCGCTGGTAAACAACAAAACTTAGCAAATTATATAGTAATTACACAAAAGAATCCAAAAACATTATATAGTAAGTATAAGTATATATAGTAACTAATTAAACAACTCGAAATAAATTATACAGTAAACTATACGTATTTAATTATAAACTACAGTAACTGGCGCAGGATTGTTTACAATATTATTGTATGTGTAGTATTGACACAATATTAATATTTCATTTTTTATACATAATGGTTATCGCCAATACCGGTATTTTGTTATACCCTAGGACAAACTAAACCATAATAAATTATTATTTATTATATAATTTATTACAGTGATCATATTTATAATAACTTTTTTGTTTGTTTCATTAATAAGATGTTTCAGTAAACCTTTGTTTGATGTTTAATGAGTGTTGACAGCACTGAGCATGGAATGCAGGGGGTTTTGGGAAGCGTGTTTGTGTGTGTATTGCTGAGTATTGTTCCTGGAGATCTGTTTCCTTCCCCTATAGATACTGTGGCAAGATATTCCCACGCTCGGCCAACCTTACAAGACATCTACGGACACACACAGGAGAGCAGCCTTACAGGTGACACTCTCTCACACACACACTAATATATACTGAATGATGTAATCAGTTATTTCACATACTCAGCAAATAGCATGTAGCACCGAAGAATTTCGGTTGAATCCAGGAGTATTTCTGACTAGATATGAGTAATACCACGGGTCTTTATACTGCCAAAATGATACCAATTCGGATGTATGTTACTGAGGTATTCTTCCGTGCAATGGCCATTTGTTGGCATGGATTAATGCACCAAGTTGGCACAAACCATTGAGCTATGATGAACTATACTGGCCGAAGAATTATTGTGATTATCATTATTAATAAAAATACTTTTTGAATGTTAGTGTTTTTGACTAGCTTTTTTTTTAATAAAAGCATGTCATTTCTGTTTAAATTTTTCAATCATGTCAGTATAATCTGTCCACAATATATATAGAGTGTTATTAAATGTAACCATGATATAAGCAGACATGGCAGAAAGGGGTCACTTTTGAAGTGAACTGTTCTTATATTTACCACAGAAGACGTCCTGTCATTGAAACCCTGGAACTATGAGAGTGATTCAATTTGTGAGTTTTAGGACAGGAAAAGTCCCAAAATTTAATAAAATCCCAAAATATCATGGAAATCGCTATAGTAAATGTGATATTTGTCATTTTAGTCTTTGAAATATGCAGTTATTGACATTGGGAAAGAGTGAGGTGAAGTCCACAAGACAGAAGGACAGACAGACAAGGAGGCTGAAGGAAGTGTGTATGAATAATAGGGGTGATGAGTTCCGTACAGCTGTAGGCCAGCAAAGGCAGCTGGGTAATTAGGCCGTGTTTGGTCCTCAGACTCTTTCAGGGAGTACTAAAATACTGAACAGAAACAGGCGTGCGCACACACTGCGTTTGTGGTCCGTCTGACCACAGGGGAGGTTTGTACAGGGCTGTGTTACTTTCCAGATAGCCTCAATCTCCTCGTGCTGGCAGGGCTTTAAACAAGCCGGTGATCAGCCTTTAACTACAATTTAATTTCTATTTTTTCTGTTGCTTTTGGAGGGGGGCGAGACGGAGAGAGCGAGGGAGAGATAACAGGTTCCTGTGAGACGCAGTTTAGTGCACAACTCTACGGTCGAGGGGAAGATATGATCACGTAATCATACGGGATAATTCTGCATGAAGAGACTTGGCACATGCAGTCGTTTTCAAGGCAGTGGGAGGATGTGGACGAGAGAGTTTGAGTGTTACTGAGTTGGCCAAAGATTAGAGACAAAGAGTTCATGACCACTCAATCATGTGTTTAGGACCCTGCGTGTGTGCAAGACAGATAAAGCGAGAGAGTTTGATTTCTCGTGTCTGTATATTGTAAATGCTGTATTGTCTAATTATGTACATATGTGTCTATGTGTCCGCAGATGTAAGTACTGTGATCGTTCGTTCAGTATTTCATCAAATCTTCAGCGTCACATCCGTAACATCCATAACAAAGAGAAACCCTTCAAATGCCACCTCTGTGACCGCTGCTTTGGGCAACAAACCAACCTGGACCGGCACCTCAAAAAACACGAGAATGGTAATTTATCAGGTATACACACACATATTATATATAATTATATATACACACACACATTTTATATATATATATATAAAAACATTTGTTAGCAACTGTTAATGGTTATTATTAGTTATTTAATAATCTATACTACTATATGTTGTATTTTATGTTTAGGCACAGCGATGTCGTCGCCTCGTTCAGAGCTGGACAGTGGCAGTGCCATCTTGGAGGACAAGGAGGACTCGTATTTTAACGAAATACGTAACTTCATCAGTAACACGGCACGGAACGCCACATCTCCGTCACACTCCGAGGAAGGGTAAGCACCATTTTCTTCCACCATTTTCTTCCATTTTCTTCCTTTGTTACACTAATAAATACAGTGTTCATATACAAAATATAATCTTTATTGGCAGGGCCGGTGCCACGAGGGGGCAAAAGGGGGCATTGCCCCCTCAGATCTGATTTGTGCCCCCTCTGTTTGAATTTGTCCCCCCTCCACTCTCGAAACGGAATCTGATTTTAACCCTTTGACGAGTACGACTACAGCGGTGTGATTAAAACGTTCAGTGTGTAAATTCAAAGGTGCTTTCATGCTTTGGCTGAGCCAGAGACCGACGCGCTCAGTGCTTTTCATATATCACAACTATTCAGTGTTTTCAACCACATAATGTTTATTTGAGGTTTCAGACATTTAAATAGAAATGAGTTTAAAAAGACATTTAGAGTTTGTTAAATTCCAATTCCATACACCGATATCTATGGAAGCTGCAATAATAAACCTTTCAATTATAATTTGACGTGTTACATTCATATCAGATACACATTTGTGTAAAGTTTACTCTATTCTTCTCCCAGTACACCAGCCACATACCTTTTTTTTTTTTTTTTACTTTTGGCTTTTATTTGATAGGACAGTATAGATTATTGACAGGAAGCGAGTGGGAGAAAGAAAGGGGGACGGGATCGGGAAAGGTCCGCGAGCCAGGACCCGAACTCGGGACACCCGAAGCGCAACCACGCCATATGTCGGCGCGCTGCCCACGAGGCTATCGGCGCCAACAGCCACTTTTATGTATTTTCAGAAAAATGGATGAATTTACGTGATGACAGATCCTGTGAATCGCGGTGCAAACTCACTGCGTATTATATCAACTAGCGTGATTATTATAAAAGGTATTTAAATGACAAAACACATTCATTTCCACATATTTGACAATCGGAAAATATCATATAGTTTACAAGTTTGAATAAAAAAGGAAAAACTAAATAAACGCGATACATATCTGTTCTGGCGTGTTCTAAAATAATGGTCGCCTTAAAAAACATGCTAGGGGCTCAGCTAGAATATAGACCCCCTAGAATATAGATTCCCCCCCAGTTCCTGTGTCCTGGTGCCGGCTCTGTTTATTGGGTAAAACGGCTTATTTGTCATCAGAGCTTTGGCTTAGTGGTTAGTGGATGTGCTCAAACATTGAGCTTGTACAAGTAGCGCAGGTTCAAATAAATCTTCACATCGGCTCTCAGTCCATTTCCTTCTGTCAAATCTGACTATTTTATTTTATACTATTATTAATGTATCAGGTTTATAAGATAATTTTCTTGATTACATTTTTTTTTTACTTTTTATTTATTTATTTCAGTTATTTTTATTCATTTATTTTTTATTATTATTATTTTTTTTTTTTTCAGTTCAATGTCAGAAGTTAAATTGATCTTTTAAGTTAAATTTTAGGTAAAAACTCAAACTTCAACTCGGTAACTAACAAACTAACTACACATAGTCATGTGCAGGCTTTCTCTCTCACACACACACGCGCGCACAAACTCACCCGCAAACGAAGTGTCCATTAGGCTGTCAGTCATCAGTTGGCGCTAGTTGCCTCAGGCAGAATGGAGGTTATTATACACAAACATTACTGAACACAACACTTCTCATGCCTTATTCATTAACCCTCACCTCTGAGTGAATACCATCACATGAAAGGAACGGACTGGTATTGCAGTGTGTATTAACCGCACATGTGAACGTATCTGTGTGTGTACATATATTCTGTATGGTTGTTAATCATTACCCTGTCGCCTGCGGTTTTTAAGAGCAAAGATTGGGGCAGGTCTCCAGGAGGACGTGATTACTGATTGGCCGATTGCGAGCGCGTGCAGAACGCTGTTGACTTTTGGCTGCGTGTGCGTACATGAATTTTGCCATCTGCATATGATAATTATCGTTGATCATTTCCCAGAAATGATCATCAGGTTGGATGACGGTTTAAATGTTTGACCTGGTCATCCGTGTGTGTGACAGATTGAGTCAGATAAAGATCTTGCAGGCTTTTGTTTTTTGATTTTTTCATTGTTTCATTAAAAGGATCCTAGAGTCATTACAACATCGACTGTGTGTGTTTGCGCGCGTCCCACATCTGGTCCCAACATGTGTTTGTGAACAGGAAGTAGGTGTGGGAGAGGAGGTCAGAGGTCGCTGAATGTTTCCTGTCAGAGTGACTGCTCCTGATAGATACTTTATCCTCCACAAATTACCACAGCTCTCTCTAATTAGTCGATCTGTTTTCATCATCACGCCATCGCTGCCTCTCTCGTTCTCGCGTTCCCTCTCTCGCGGTATTAGCGGGGTGCAGAGTGATGAGAGGAGGTGATTTCAGGGATTATCCGAGATGTGAAAAGGGTTAACCCTCGCGCAGTTACGCTAATCTGAGGAAAGAACGGAGGTGAGAGATGAAACCTAGAAGAAAATGTTATCGCTCAGAGGTTGCTCTTTTATAGCTCAGCAAACATAATGGTGTTCGCCAGTTGTTTCATTAAAGGGTTAGTTCACCCAAAAATGAAAATTCTGTCATTAATTACTCACCCTCATGTCATTCCACACCTGTAAGACCTTCATTCGTCTTCGGAACACAAATTAAGATATTTTTGATAAAATCCAATGGCTCAGTGAGGCCTGCATTGACAGCAAGTTAATTTACACTTTCAGTGTCCAGAAAGCTAATAAAGACGTATTTAAAACAGTTCATGTGACTACAGTGGTTCAACCTTAATGTTATGAAGTGACGAGAATACTTTTTTTGCGCCAAAAAAAACAAAATATCAACTTTATTCAACAATATTATGTGATGGGTGATTTTAAAACACTGTTTCATGAAGCTTTACGAATCTTTTGTTTCGAATCAGTGGTTCGGAGCGTGTATCAAACTGCCAAAGTCACGTGAACCATTGAAATTTAGAAACGTTTCAAAACACTTGTGACGTAACGAAGCCTCGTTTACTGAAATCACGTGACTTTGGCAGTCAAGCAAACACACTTTGTAGAGCAGTTTGTCTGTTTAGGACTACTGTAGAAACATGGCGAAACAAAATGGCGACTTCGATGTAAGGGGATCCGCGGTGTATGACATAGAAATGGCTCATTCTAAGGTAATAAAAACAGTGGTTCATTATGTAAGGTCTTTATGCACCAATGAAAATATAGTTATGTATATTATATTACATTTCTGTCAAAAGATCCTTCTAAATATTACAAACTGGACCTTTAAAGGGGCTATATGTAGAATTCAGAAACCCTTGTTATTAGCGACACTGGTGGCCATTAAGTGAACTGCAGCCAGCAACTTATTGTTCGTGCTCACACTTGTGCACACGTAACGTACAAGAGACTGAATGTGATTCAAGGCCCTGATATTATCATATACGATACTGTTAACAAACATCCCAACACCGCCCACGCTGCTGAGAGTGATGCATAGATGAATATGTAAATATGTGCTGCATGCTTTCCTCTCGATAACAAAATAAACACACAACAAAAATGACAGCGGTGAGAAAACAGCAGTTAAGAAAGCGTCTGATCATAGCGATGTTGATATGTTTGTTGATATGTTCATCATGTCGACAGAAGAGGTCCTTAAAATTACACTGTTACGATGGTTTAATTATAAAGTATATTTGAGACTACTATAGTTTGAATTAATCGCTTTTCTTAGCATGGCACATTGACATCACAGTACAGAATGGCTCTTTCAGCTTTATCCTGAACATTGTATAAGCATTCATTTCATGTGTCATAGAGCAGAAAAGAGGCTCTTGGGAACGTGCATACTCCATATACTTTTGATTTTCCTAGCGAAAACATCCCGAATCCTTAAAAAAAAAAAAAAAAAAAAATCAGTCTACAGGCTTTCATTGACAATCTAGGAAGTTGGGGAAGGTCTCTTTTTTTAAGTTTCATTACAAGCTGTTCACACATTGGCAATAAAAAGTAATTTATTAGCCTACATATAAAATTCATATAATATAGCCTTGAGATCTCTCAATTAGATGTAGATAATCTTTCTCTGAGAAATTTTCATTGCACACATCTGTACACACAAGCGTATATATCCTTATCCTCTCTGTATTTGCATTTTCTCCTCTCTGTTTTAAAAGTTCAGATGGGAAATTGCTATTTTTAAGTTGAGGAAAGAGTAGAATCAGGACAAAACGAGTGATTCAGCCTTAATGTGTCTCCTTTGGCTGGCTGGTGTGTGTGTGAGTTTGGATAGCTGGCCTCTGTCTCTGTGGGGAAATGGCTGCTTTGGCAGCTCCTTCTCTCCACTCACCAAATGGACTGTCAGCTAAATATTTGGCCTATTAGATGAATTGGAGATAAAGAAGAAAATAAACTAGGGAAAGAGGAGATGTGAGCTGTCTGAGTGAGAAAGAGAGCTGAAAATAAGTGAGAGGAAGTGTAGAGGCCTGCTGTCTAAGTGCCCTGCCGATGGGCGGCTCGTTTCTGCCAACCAGGGGCCCTCGTAACTGATGACAAACAGTCTCTTTCTCCAACACACACTCGCCTTCTTTCTTTGAGCATTTCCTCTCATTTAGAAAGCGTGGGCATGTGGTTCTGCTTTTCAAGGTGGTTTATTTGTTCGAGACAAACAGAACTAGGTTTCAGCGCTAAATGATTTTCTTTCTGTAATCAGGGATTGGCGTATCAGTCAAAAACTCAGGCCTGCATAACGTCATTACAAATGATTCTCTCTGTTCTCCGTAGGCTAAACGGCAGTCATTTTGATGGTGACAAAACCCTGCCTGGCCAGGGGTCACGTGACCTGGACGAAGAAGAAGGGGAGGAGCTTGGAGCAGAGGAAGAGGAGGCGGAGCATAGCGACAGTGTCAGGAAACCCAGCGAGGATGGCGTGCCTAGCAGTCTGGATCATGACATCATAAACGATGACATGGATTTCGAGGGACCAGATGATCTGGAGATGAACAGCAAATCCTCACCACGAAGGTACGCGTACAAAAAAAGTTTTTGGGTTGCAATTGAATCTTTTAAAATCGAATCTTTTAACAATAATCTCTGCGGCGTTTTCAGGTTTAATGAGGATGAGGATGACGAAGATCACAGCAGTTTCTCCACGCTGGATCACATCCGTCACTTTAGTATGGAGGACGGGGATCTTAGCGACAGTGATGTCGGCAGCTTTGGCCCCGCCCACCTGCAAGAAGGCATTAAGCAGCCTCTGTACAGGAAGTCTAAGTCACAGGTATCATCATGACAGTTACCTTATAGAATTAAAATGACTTATTTGATTACTATAGTCAAATTAAGTATCAAATTTTCCATTAATATATAGTTTGTGTATTTGTAACTGTATGTCTCTCTTGTTTATAGGCATATGCTATGATGCTATCTCTAGCTGATAAGGATCCACTCCATTCGTCTACCCATAATGCCCCGATGTGGCACAGTTTGGCCCGCGCTGCAGAACCCAGCGCCATTCAGTCTCTCAGTCACGTATGACACCCCTGTGTAACCATGTGACCTAACTTAACATTGCGTTACACTACCAGTCCACACACACACACCTGCACAAGTGCCCAAATCCTTGTACACTTATACCATACGCACCAAGATCCCATGTACATGAACAAATTATTGATTGACTGTTTGATCGATTATCAAGTACAGTTAGTAGGAATGACAGTAGTGTCAGTAATTTTGATGGTGATGATGAAGACAATGATGACAATAGTAGTAATACGTAATAATAATTGTATTTATTCTGTCAAGTTCCAATGTTTTGCACAGCAGTGGCAGCTGGTGAACAGTTTTTGAGATTGCTAATGAAACGTTGGTGTCATGTTTGTGAGTTTTGTCCTCTAAAACCGTAGTTACTAAGAGTAACAGATAAGAGTCTTCCACAAGACAAATGTGACGGACGCCTACCGGCCTGTGAATATATTTAGAATTAACAACATCACACACAAATACACGCAAATACAGACACACAAAAAACAACCATGTGTGTTTTTCAAGCATTTTAACAGTTTCTTTTAGGTCTTGTACAGAAACGTACAAGTTTACAAACTTATGCGAGGGGTTTAGTGTTTCTCTTTTAAGACATTCTCCAGAAGTTTGTGAATTTAAAAACGTAAACAGATACAGATAAAAGGTGTGACCTTTAGACCTCTCACTGACGCTGCTTGTTAAAAAAAAAAAAGGGAGTAAGGAGCGAGACAGTGACTATTTTCAAGTTCTGTCCAATTAAAGCACTGCATTACCTTCAACCCACTTTTCCCGCCAGTTTGTGCGAAAACAGAGGCTCTTTTTAATTAGTTTCTTTTTTAAGTTGAAAGAGTGGTTGTAAAAAAAAAAAAAATGCTAGCAATTTTTTTTCTAAATTGAGAAAAACTAGTTTAAGAACTGAATCTGTAGAATTCGCATAAAGGGCATTTTATCGTTTCCACGGTAACATTTTCCATTAGTTGGCGAACGATACCACTAAATAGCCTGAATGCTAGTCCTTAGCTTCACCGTCCTCGTGTGTCTTTCATTTATAGACAATCATGGGTTTCTTGTGTTTTATTTTTATTTTATTTTTTTCCCCTTGTCGTTTGTTGCTTTGTTTTTGTCTCACTTTATTTTCTTGGTTGATGTCGTCAATGTTATTGCTGTGTATCTTGAAAGTTGTATTTATTTCTCTGCAAACTGTAGTTTGTTTACTGAATAGCACTGCTCTCAAACGCCCCCTTGTGTTGAAATGAAGAATTTCTCACTGAAAATTTTGGGGGACAAGACTCTACTGGGGTTTGTAGAAGTCTGAATGCCAGATAGTATTAAACGTTCCATCACAGCTTATACTTCTAATAAAACTGGTAAATGATATAGATATTACTTAGATTTTTTTTTGTATGACAATTTATTGATTCAACTGTAAAATATTAAAAAAAAGAGAGAAAATAGAGAAAAAAAGGAAAGAAGAATAAAAACAGCTGATATTATTTCTTCATAAAACGCATGATTGGTCCAAGCTGTACCTGACATTTTCTATGGTTGTCTGCAAGCTTGTGTGACGTTTGGGTCCATGTTGATTTCTTGTGCCAAACCTATGAGAAATGCCAGATTTTGTTCATCCTCACGAGGTGAAGGACCAGATCTTTCCTATTTCACTTTGTTTGTTTGTTTGGGTTTTTTGTCGATGTTTATAATCCCATTTTTAAAAGTAATCAGTGAGTTGAGGTACTTCTGTTTTAATGCTTTCTACAATGTAACTGTATTGCATTATAATTCAATACTGTGGGAGGAGTTACTGAGAAATAAAAAAAAAAACTCCTGTGTGGGCGGACTGTGCACTCTCCGACTGTCTCTGTCTCCCTTGGTCTTTTTCAGGTGGTCTCATGAAAGACATGTCAACCCAAACTCAACAGAAAAAAAAATATATATAATATACAATAATAGAATGCCTATTTGTAGGACCAAGATTGTTTGCATTGTGACAACATTTTTAATTAAAGGGTTAGTTCACCCAAAAATTCTGTCATTAATTACTCACCCTCATGTCGTTCCACACCTGTAAGACCTTTGTTCATCTTCTGAACACAAATTAAGATATTTTTGATGAAATCCAATGGCTCAGTGAGGCCTGCATTGACAGCAAGATAATTAACGCTTTCAGAAAGCTACTAAAGACGTATTTAAAACAGTTCATGTGACTACAGTGGTTCAACCTTAATGTTATAAAGTAACGAGAATACTTTTTGTGCACCAAAAAAACAAAATAATGACTTTATACAACAATATCTAGTGCTGGGCGATTTCAAAACACTGCTTCATGAAGCTTTGAATCTTTTATTTCGAATCAGTGGTTCGGCGGGTGTATCAAACTGCCAAAGTCATGTAATTTCAGTAAATGAGGCTTCATTACGTCATAAGTGTTTCGAAATTTCAATAGTTCACGTGACTTTGGCAGTTTGATACGCGCTCCGAACCACTGATTCAAAACAAAAGATTCAAAGCTTCATGAAGCAGTGTTTTGAAATCACCCATCACTTGATATTGTTGAATAAAGTCATTTTGGGGTTTTTTTTGGTGCACAAAAAGTATTCTCGTCACTTCATAACATTAAGGTTGAATCACTGCAGTCACATGAACTGTTTTAAATATGTTTTTAGTAGATTTCTGAAAGTCTAAATTATCTTGCTGTCAATGGAAGCCTCACTGAGCCATCGGATTTTATCAAAAATATCTTAATTTGTGTTCTGGAGATGAACGAAGGTCTTACGGGTTTTATAATGTACGTAAAGTATGTATTATGGTAGTATTTATTATGCTTCTTTTAATTCATGCTGATTTCATGTAAAAAAAAAAAAAAAAAAAATCAGTATATAAGCAATATATGTAGTACATAAAATACTTACAGTAGCACTTTACAATTGAAATACAGTTATTACATTACAGTAGAGGTGTTTTTTATTATTATTACTTTAGGCTACTGAATAATGTCAAAATTAGAAATAAAATCCTAAAATAGGCTTTATTTTATTCAATTTTCCATTCATTTTCTGTTTGTGAATTACTGAGCATAAGTTGCTGGTGCCCCTCGATTTTAGACACTCAATGTGCTGCAGACGCACATCTTTCTGAGAACAGCATAAAACCCTTTTGATACCCGCTCTCTCACACACCCACTCGTATTATTTCACACCGAGACACATAAAAATCTCGTTCACACACGCTGGCAGACGGACACAGCGCGAGTCTGATCCCCGGTCATCGCTCTCACACAGGCCCACTGTCCCACAGCCAGCGAGAGTCTGAGAGGGAGAGAGAAAAGCGGCTGAAAGGGAGAGGAGGGAGGCAAGAATGCGCACTGCACTCGTTTGTTTGAGGGAAATGATGGATGAGGTGGAGAGATGTGATGACCTGGCTCATCGCTCAAACTCTCAATGAGAAACAACATTCGACTGACATCTCTCTCTCATTGTTTAAACGGGATCCAACTTCTCCTGCCAACCCGGTCAGAATGCCTCGTTCTCACCCTCATAATTCTCCCTCTTTCCTTCCTAATCATATTCCCGATTGTCTTTCTTTTTACATTTCCAGAGGGATGCCATTTTTATCACTCTCTCTTCCAGTCCATCTATTCTTCTCCTTCTGTCCTTTCCTCACCCTGTTATTCTCTTTCTCTCTTTCTGATTTGTAGTGGGTGGATGGCCATTGTGGACAGAGGGGTGATGACTGCTTGTCTGGGATCGAGGCTTTGTGTGTTTATATGTGATGAGAGGCAGGGTGGGATTTGCTTGGGAAAATTAGTTAAGACCTCTTTTGTGTTTCCTGCCATTTTCACTCAACATAAACCCGATTTTGTTGTCCACTCTGTCTTATGGTGTTATAGCGACACTGCCGCGCAAAGACAAAACATAGTAACTACACATTGAGTTATGAGTGAGATCAAGTCTCTCAACCCAAAATTTCATACTTTACTCATATTGTTCCATATTGTTGTATGATTTTCTTTCTTCTGCAGAACACAAGCTGCGTCCAAAATCTCGTACTGTTGAGTAGGTACTACATTTGAATTTAAATTTACCTCACGCCTGTTAAAAAAGTATGTTCAGTATAGTACGAATGCGTGTAGTGTGAATGAATTCGGACGTACTACATCAGCCATGTTGTTACTGTCACATGACCTACCAGCGTCGGTTACGTCCCTTCAACTCCATTCATCAATCCTCTCCCGTGGTCTCATGGGATAGTAAAGTGTTCATCGTATGCGCAGAATCTCGCCAGAAGTAGTAAGTCATCCGGGTACTTTTCGCCTACTGTTTTTCGAATACTATGAATTCGGACATACTACTCTGTTCGCATACTGTTTTTCACGTACCATATAGTAGAGAAGTATTCGATTTCGGACGCATTTTCGGAAAAATGTCCATACAATAAAAGTCAATAGGGTCCAATGTTATTTTGGACCCCATTGACTTTCATTATATGGACAAATAGAAAAATCCTGGAATGTTTTCCTCAAAAACCTTAATTCTTTTCGACTGAAGAAAGAAAGACATGAACATCTTGGATGACATGGGGGTGAGTAAATTATCAGTAAGTTTTAATTCTGAAGTGAACTAATCCTTTAAGTCGAATGTAAGGTTCACACCAGTGCTTGAACAGTAAAAGCGGTGTCACACTCACTGATAATTGATGGCCCGCTTTTGGTCAGTGCAAGCCGTCAGTCGCTGAGCTCAGCGGGGCGTCCTGCTTTGATGAGGTCATCATGGGTCAGCCAGCTCTGATGAGGTCACAGCAGGTCGTCCCACTTTGATGAGGTCGGCTGGATAGGGGTTTGTGGGTGCTGTAGTAGGGTGAAGGTGATAATGGGTCTACAGAGGAGGAAAAGAGGCCAACATGGACCATTACTGACCAGCTGTTTGCCGTGTACGTCTGTCGTGTGCATGCGTGCGATGGCGCGAAAGATCACAGGCCGCGGCTTGTGCAGGGCAGCAACACTCAAATACTGTCAATACCAGTGTGTGTGAGCCCCTCCTGAACACACACGGTCACATTTGTCCTTCTCAAGGGAGCGGTTGGGTTTAATGGTGGAATTTCCCATTGCTCTCATCAGAGTGTATGGATCTATCTAATGAACTAATGAGTCTTTTGGCATAGGTACAGAACAGCCACACACACGACATCCCGCTCTCATATGTGTGTTCAAACACGGGCCCCTCTCTTTTATGTGGACTGAAACATGCCCGTACACTCTGCCACCACCCCACAGTGGCACCGCAGCCCTGGTCGGGACATCTATCATGGCCCCTGAGTGCAGGGTGTGACACTGTTGGCACTCTCTCCCTGATTAACTTGGCACCGTTACTTGCCCCCTTGCCAGAAGAAATAGCACCCACTGTGCTTAGGTGTGGGCTGGTACAGATGGCACTGCACTTTCATACATGACGGGCATACAGAGAGTAACATCTATAAAGTGATTTCTACTACAAAAATAAGCCATGAGTTCTTAAAGGTACAGTAAGCGATTTCTGAGAAAGACAAAAACAAACAATCACACCCCTATCTTGATAGCTCCACCCCCAAATTCACAAACACGCTATGCGACACAGGCACCTCCCTCCTCATGAGTGGACACGCCCCCTACTGTTGATTGGCTACTAGTGTGTTGCGGTGCTCAGTCCGAGCCATTTTCAACAGCGTTTCTCAGAAATCGCTTACTGCATCTTTAACATGGGTGATTTTTAAGGGCCGTTCACACCAAGGACGATAACAAAGACTAGAGAATAACACAAGACGCGTCACTCGTATTGTTTTGAATAGGAGAAAGTGCAACGTGCAATATGGCGGAATAAGTCCCGCCTTCAAAATAAGAGCCAATCGCTGATTGGTAAAGTCATCGCGTCACTGCAGCGGCCGTTAGAAGCTCTGGTTCCTATAGAAACAGTCAGACGCACGCTTCCTGTAGAGACGCTCACTTAGGACTGCGCATGCGCATTAGCTTGATCCAGCCTGAAAAATACAGTTTTTTGTCATGATTCGAGCATTTAGAAACAAAATTTATGAGACAGTTGTTGTCAGATTTCATTGGTGATTTCAAATATGAAATTTAATCAAAAGCTTGGCGAACAGCTTTGGAGAATTTGATGTTTCCCCATTCAAAGAGATAGGAGCTGCACTTGAATGCCCAAAGAGGCGTTTCAAAGATGGCCGCCGAGTGAAATGACTTGTCTTAAAGGGACTTTGTCGATAACAACAACAAACTTAAACTATAGTTTTTGAAGTCTGCGAGAATATAGCGAAGTTTACACCTACATAACGATAATGTCACGGAGGAACAATATAACTGGAATCATTTTCATAAGATTTTTTTCTCCAGCTGATGAACAATAACAATAATATTGACAGCTAATCAGAGCTCACCCGACTTCAGTATTGTTATAGAGTGAAACAGTCGGGTTCTGAAGGTAAAATCTCCATTCATTTTCTCCATAGTGAAACTGATTTTTAATGATAACTTGTACACCTTTAAAGAGAGTGTGAGTTACGAGGTTGTTAATTGATGGTATTTTCTTCTGTTGAGGCCTTCAGCCTGCATTATTTCAGCGTAATTATAAAATAATCGTGTTCAACAGTGGAATTTGTGGTGGAAAAAATACATTTCCCATGATGCTGTACAGAAATTCCACCAATCAGAGAGTCAAAAAAAGCTGAGTGTGCCAAAAGAGTAAGACCTTCGAGTTCCAGTCCGGTGATATTCGAGTCAGTGAAGGAAGTACATGGATACTTTTTTGGGATTTCTAAGCATTGTACTTCATGTTTTGTTTTTGTTAATCTTGATTTCTAACAACTTGTGTGCTTTTTCCGGGTAAGACTGAGTGAACTGTGGCGCTAATAGAGTCTCATGAACGTGCAGCCGTGCAGAGAAGACCAACAGACAAGATCAAGAATTTCATTAAATAATACATTAAATTTCGGTTAGGTTTTCACTAAATCCCATCGTATACCCCCAGAACACTTGGATTATACACATGGGATCATTCTGTGATACATTTGCATCTTTTTTAAAAAGCCTGATGCTGGTCGCTATTTACTGCCATTATATGGACCAGCGAAAGCCCTTTTATAGTCCATAAAAGAAAGAAAGGCATACGGCATTAGAACAAATCCAGGGATTAGAACAAATGATGGCTGTTTCCAAAATCCAAACCCTCTTGAGTAGGTACTTATTTTGAATAAGTAATCACTTCTAAAAAAAAGTATGTTCTAGTATGAGTGTGTGTATAGTATGATTGTAATCCGGATGTACTGTCATTATCATGTGACGTACCAGCGTCAAGTTACATTGCTTCAATGCCATTTACAATTCCTCTCCCGTGGCCCCATGGGATAGTAAAGTGACATTAGTATGCACACTTCAGAATCATCTGCACTTTTTGCCTAATTTTTTATGAGTACTGTGAATTCGGACATACTTCTTTTTCACATAGGCTACTGTTTTTTGCCGTAGTAGGGAATTATGCCATATCGGATGCAGCCGATGACTTAATTTTCATTTTAGGGTGAACTATCCCTTTAAAATGCTTTCAGTCAAGACGTCAATGAGGAAGGTAACTTTTAAAGGGTTAGTTCACCCAATGAAATTTCTGTCATTAATTACTCACCCTCATGTCGTTCCACACCCATAAGACCTTTGTTCATCTTTATAACTGTTAATAACAAATTAAGATATTTTTGATGAAATCCAAGAGTTTTTTTTATCTTCCATAGAAAAGAACATAATTACCACATTCAAGGTCCAGAAAAGTAGTAAAGACATAGTTAAAATAGCGTGACTGGTTCAACCTTAATGTTATGAATACTTTTTGTGCGCAAAAACAAAACTAAAATGATGACTTTATTCAACAATATCTTCTCTCCCCTGTCTTTCTGCAACGCTGTTTACATCCAGTGCTTCCAGGTTCTACGTCCGAACGCCTTCTGACATAAACCACAGACTGTAAAAAAAGATGGACGATGCACCTTCACTCTCTTCCATTGTAGTAACTGAAGCGCCAATGTGCCAATATGGCGCTGACATCTTGAGTCTCGAGTCTGTGCATAGTGAACTTGGAGCCCAAGTCTGCGCAGTAGTGAGCGGAGCGCGAAGTGGAGCAGTGATATCAAGGTCCCGCCCACACTCCCACAGAATCGATTAATAAACTAGAACAACTCATTATGTCAATGTGAAATAAACAGTTCTGGAAATGTAAAGTTAAAGCTCCAATCTCCTCCTGAAGTTCCAGAAAAAAAGTCTGTTGGTGCTTCAGTGACGTATTCGCTCAGAGAAGCTATCAATTTCAGCTGTCAATCATGACATCAAAACCCGCGTTTTTATAGCATCAAATAACTAACTAAAAACAAACTTATTTATCACATCAGCCTGATAAAAACTGCCTAAAATGACATAAACCATCTTTGTAAAAAAATATTTGACGTATAATTTTACTGTTTAGTTCTCCATTAAATTACATGGAGAGGACGGAGTTTATGACCCATACTGCATCCAGCCACCTGGAGGCGATCGAGACGTGGCATGCTTCGTAAACACAGAAGCGCTGAAATGTTCAGGGTAGAGAAGAAATTGCTGAATAAAGTCGTTATTTTTGTCTTGTTTTTGCACACAAAAAGTATTGTCGTTGCTTCATAACATTAAGGTTGAACCACTGCAGTCACGTCGACTATTTTAACGATGTTTTTACTACTTTTTGGACCTTGAATGACGGTAATTACGTTGCTTTCTACGGGAGACAAAAAACATTTCGGATTTCATCAAAAAGATCTTAATTTGTGTTCGAAGATGAACGAAGGTCTTGCAGATGTGGAACAACATGAGAGTGAGTAACGTTAGCCTAATTAACGACAGAATTTTAATTTTTGGGTGAACTAACCGCTACAAACGGTTGGCCAATTGATTATGCACTTAGCAATTTACGTTTTTTAATTGTGTTAACTACATAAGCTATCACGCTTAGCCCTACATATCAAAGTCGATATTTTAAAAACCTAAACTTAAACAATTGTTTAATGATCTGAAGCTTCACTGCACAGCATGTGTAGCCAGATCTAGAGATCATGATCAGATATAAAAAGATAGGCTATACAAAAAACTGTTTACTTTAGTTTAGTGAATGATTAGCACAGATTGTCTTACAGTTGGCACAGACAGAAGACCATATGAGCACCATATGATTATATAAATGCCCTCCAGTGAGGTTTCTTCTTTTAATACATCTCTCTCAGATCGCACACTCTTCTCATCCCTCGCTGTTTTTGATAAAGTCAGGCCGGTGGCAGCTGTGGCTGGATACGTGACAGCTCGTAAGCCGCGGAAGGAGCGGCAGCCCCGTTAAAGAATGGCGGTTTCATTCGGGTATTTGTTGTGATCCCCCGGGAAACGGGTCATTAGCGTTATTGATGGGCACTCAGTGCGAGCGGTGGATGCCGCCATGCATATGGTTTTAATACGACAAGACGTGTTAGGGAGAACGGTTTACTGTTTAAAATGCCTCAGAGGTCCGTGGACCTGACGTAAAGCGCCGTTTACGCTGGAATTGGATAAAAAGTCAATTGGGCACTTGGAAACACACTTACCTTAGATATCGTGCATGACGCACTCAAATTAAAGGTTGCTCATCGACTATAGTTAGGGGTTTATTACTATAATTTGGACCCTGAAGATATTTTCACTGGTTTGTGGAAATATGCTGCCACATTTCCTTTCAGTGATGTGCTGATACACCCACCACTTAGTGCAACAATCTAAAACACACAATCACAGTCTTGTCTGATTGAGCACCAGTACTTTCAATGTTCATTTTTATAACCACATTCGGAAGAGTATTATCAAGAAATTGCTTTAACAGGTCTGCTCAGACCAATACAAAGTGTTTTCACTTTAGCAGTGGTTTTGTGTGTTGGTTTTGAATATAGTTCAAAAACGCCAAAATAAAAAAATCAGAGTAATTTCCATCCATTCTGTCATCCAAACGTAAATTATAGTTTCATATTTTGTGAAAAACTGTTTCGGTAAACAAATAAACAGAATAAAACCACATTTAACATACTCAGACTGCATAACTAAAATACAAAACTCTGGACAAGAATATTTTTTTCTCAGTGTTAGGTCGGGGAACAGTTTTTGGAGAAAGCTTTCACATGTATTTGAAGTGTTAAAATGTATTAATTACAATATTTGTTGACCAAAAACATGGTTTGATATGTTTGTGTTAACATTTCATTAGCCTACTTGTGTTTCTTAATAGTTTTACTGATTAAATGTTGTTATAATAGACTGTTGCAGGTTTCATTATGACAAATATCTTACCGATTTGACAACATGCTCAGTGTGATCTCTTTTTCATGGTCAGTAACGTTAATACAGAAATTGACCTACAAATATCCCCGGTGTCCCCTACCTACCACATGAATGGTAAAACAGATGTGGTTTGTGGCTCGTCAGGTGCGTGTGTCCGAGGTTCTGGCTTGACCACCGGCACGCCACAATACCGCATCGGGCGCCACCTAGTGGCCCTCCTCGACCCATGCTGATACTGCACGAAGCCCTGCTCATTGACATTCAACCAGAACCTGCTAAATGATCCCTGAATAATCTAGATTAATGACGGGGTCTGTTAAAAGAAAAAAGTATGCCAGTGCAGTTTACGTATACACAGAGATGTTGTGTGTTGATTTTTTTCTTCACTGAATCGAGGGGATTTCCAGTGTCTAATGTGGCGTTCACACATGAGTTCTTGCGTTCAGTCCTGTGCTGTTTTTAACTGTTGGTCTATTTGCGCGTCCGTTGAGTTGCGTACAGTAGGGTAGTTATGGAAATCATAAGGTGGGCTAACGATTCTGGATCCTTAATGGAAATAATAGATAGGCCTAGCCTATCATAAAACAATATGAAAGTGTGTTTACACATACTTTTGACTTTTTTTTTTACATACCTTTATAAACTACGTGTTAAGATTAAATGAACAAAAATGCTCACGTTATTATTATTATTTAGGCTGTTATTATTAATGATATAAAATAGGCTTATCACTGACATAGGATGAACCGCAGTAACACTGATTAAAGTCTAAGGAAGTACAACATGACAGTAATTTATTGGTTAATTTCGTCGGACATGACTAAAGCTATTCACATCAGTAACGGGACTATTTCATAAGTGGGTTTGATTCATTAAAAAGAACAGACTCGTTCGAGATTCGAACTACAACCTACCCTTTTTTTTTCTTCTGTTGTTACCCTGGCTACATATTTGTTTGTGTGTACTGTACACTTGTATTGTTTTTCCCTGTTTCTATGCTGTCTTAATTAAAAACCAATCAATCAATCATCTCCAGTTCTGCCATATAGCCTGTGTTTTTGATTCACTAAAAGAACCGTCTCGTAAGAGTCCATTCGTTCAGAAATGGAATCACTCACTGTTGGCGTTCTAAAAGAACTTAAAAATTAGAAATTACTAGTTAAAATGATTAGTTAAACTTTCAATTCAGTAACTGTCAGTCTTGCTGTTTAATGTTTTGAAAATGTTTATTTTTTCGCGAATGAACACGAGGCTGGGTTATGTTATTATTGCATCCTGTTAATGTACAACAACTGAGGTGCAAATAGTATGTATCTGCCAATATAAAGTATAAATAATATCGAATTACTATTTACACTTATTGCAAAGAACTGCTACTTTACATGGTAAACAGAATCGCTATTTGCACTGTGTAAATAGCATCTATCGCTAAGAAAATATGCTATTTCCACTTAGTGTAAATAGCCTGCTGCCTTATTTTTTTTTTTACCCCATTGGCAGATAATTTGCAAAATAAGAAAAATGCACTTAAATTATTTATTTTTTATTTTCCCCCGTGGATACCATGAAAATGAATATTAGTTCAATAACTTACCATTGTTTTCACCTCTGATATTATAACAGTGATAAGAATTAAACTTATACTGACTCAGAAGTGTACGGACATCTTCGATTGGTGCACACGCTTAACTCAGAGTCAATCTACTCAGAGTTGATTGAACTAAATAAATTCAGCTGATCTGAAACCAAAAAGTTTCCCATCTCAGGGTATGTCAACTCAGAGTTCAAGTTTTAACTTAGAGTTGGTTGAACCTCCTTATTGAAACGGGCCCCAGGATTTTTTTAAAGGTGTACCTACTTTTATATAATGTCAGCTGAATGTCTGCAACCAAGGTGCACGAGTTACGACAACCCACTATTGTATGCCTAGCCCTCACGGCCTCATTTTCATTTGGGGAAAAAAAATGCCGTCCAGCCTAAACAAGGCCGATGAGGTTTTTACACCCTCTGAGATGCGTTCACAGACGGGAAGTGTGGGAGAGTTTGCTGATACTCATCTCCAGAGCAGCTCTTTGGCATTTAAGAATTTGTTGTTTCAGTCCAACAAGTGGCCCAAATGGTGCGAGACTCCATTGAGATGATTTCCCTCGGTCTCTCTTCGGTTTTATCGCCGGTTCAAAAAGTCACGGTCCTCCGGGAACGGGGCAAGCGCAGAAAGAGAAGAGTCTAATCTCTTCAGTGCGAAAAGACAGCGCGGTGATAGCGTCGCTTCGCTGCTGCTGTACGCGTAATTTCCGTGCTAAAGTTCCCATCAGATCGCATCTGATCTGACCTCTTCAATGGGTTCTTTCATCACAAAACCACTGATCTGGCCATCTTTCAAAACGCGAGGCTTATTAAGCAACCTATCTGTGTCACACAAGCCTGGGTTGTGTACAAAAAAAAAACTTGTTTAAAATTTCGTCAAAATGAGCAGAGATAAACTGACACATAGGGCATGTTTTATGCCTGGCCATGTCTAACAAACCACCGGCGCCAATTCCTTGCTTTGCAAGACAGTCATTTTAAGAAGATATTTTAAATACAGTTCATATTTATCTACATGCCTCAGTTTAATTATACTTTTTATTGAACACAGATTGGTAACTGCAAGCACTGAGGCCAGGGCAGTAAAACTAAATCCATCTTAACGCCGTCCCAGCAAAATTGCATTCGCCTCCTTGACATTTCGCCCAAGACTACAGAACTGTGAAGATGCAATAAGCAACAGCTAAATAAGAAGTCTGCTGGCTTTGAGCCGTATAGCTCTAGCGACCCTGACAGACAAGATGGACCTTTGTCCAGTCGATTGTCCGTATATGTGCCACCCGTCCGCTGATCAAAGCTGGTGTACAGTGTCACGGCCACCCAGACCGTAATGAATGGATGGGCTACGGCGGTCTGTTTGACTGGACTCAGGTGTGTGTGTGGATGGATGGCCTCTAGAGCCCTGTTTGACTGGAAACAGGTGTGTGTCATCCATTGCTGGAGGCTCGGGCTGATAAACATTATTGGAGAACATCTGTAGGCTGTCACAACATGGTGCGGCCAGTGGAGCCCCGTCCCATCCATCAGACTCAAGGGCTCTGTCCACCGACAGCCCCCGAGCTTCCATCACTCACGCTGGGCAGCGCGCGTCAGGGCGTGGGGGTCCTCGCCTGGCTCTCCCACCTGCAGTGACGGTCCGCTGCACTTGAGAAATGGTACAGCAATGGTGCCAGTGATAGAGACAAACACACACACACACACACATGTTGTGGGCCTGTTCCACTCAGGTGGGCTGACAGGTGTAGGCAGGTGACCTTTGATACGTTTGACCCTCCCATCTGAGAGGTGCAGAGGAACATGCTATCCACAAAGTCCCACTACCTACATATCCTTGTCCTACAAACAACGTTTCACTCGGGTGATCAAAAATAATAGCGTGTGCGCTTTACACTGAGGTTCAGATCTTTAAACAAAAAATATTTCTATATATCTACACAAAATACATTTACTTGAGAAGCAAAAATAAACAAAATAATTGAGTTTATGCTTAAAACAAGGAAAAAAATCTACCAATGTGGTAAGAAAAAAAAAAAATTTTTTTAAAAAAAGATTTACTTTTGGCGATTTTTGCCTTTATTATGATAGGATAGTATAGAGTTTACAGGAAGTGAGGTGGAAGAGAGAGAGGGGGACGGAATCAGGAAAGGTTCACAAGCCAGGGGCCTCATTTATAAAAGGTTGTGCAGAAACCGTCCTAAATTTGGTCTTACGATCATTTCTCAGATGTGTGTACGTGTGATTCAAAGAATGAATGTACACAGAAAATGAGCGTACGCCTCTCTTTCAGATGTGAAATCTATAAATCACAAATGATCATGAACTTGCACGCAGCTGAATGGTTTCGGTTCTCCGCGTTGTAAACGACACCTAATTAATGTCATTTACATATAAAAGATCACCAGTCATCATCCAAATCCTTAGCGAGCAGCAAGAATAGCTTAGATTTCCAAAAACCTGCAGTAATCTGACAAGGAAAAGTGCGTACGTCTGCTCAGACCCTGACATGGCGCTAAGTACTTTTCCACATCATAGACCGTTTTTATAAATATGAGCGTTGTACACACTCTAAGATCAAATCTGTGAATACGCATGCTTTATAAATGAGGCCCCAGGACTCGAACTCGGGTTGCCCGAAGCACAATGTCGGCGCACTGCCCACGAGGCTATCGGCTAACCAAAAACTCACTTTATTTTGCTTTTCAAGTAAATATATCTTGATTTAAAGGATTAGTTCACCTTCAGATGAAAGTTTTCCCAAGCTTTACTCACCCTAGGTGTATATGACTTTATTCTTTTTGAGGAACACAATTGGAGTTATATTAATAAATATCCTGATGCGTCCAAGCTTTATAAAGGCAGTAAACAGGACCAACGAGTATGAGCTGAAGAAAGTGCTTCCATCCACATCCATCCATCATAAACATACTCCACACGTCTCGGGGGGGTTAATAAAGGCCTTCTGAAGTGAAGTGATGCTTCTGTGTAAAAAAAAAAAAAAAAACAGTATTTAACAAGTTATGAAGTAAAATATCTAGCTTCCGCTAGACCTCCTTCCATATTAAACTTACGAAGAAAGTGTAAAACTCGCGCAGTTCAAAAAGCTTACACTACGTCCTACACCTTCCCTATTCAACTTACGGAAAAAGTGTAACTGACGCGACGCCTGTTCTGTTTTTTCCCTAAGTTGAATACAGTAGGCGGTCTGACGGAAGGTAGATATTTTACTTCATAACTTGTTAAATATGGATATATTTTTTACACATATGCATCGCTTCACTTCAGAAGGCCTTTGTTAACCCTTCGGAGCCGTGTGGAGTATGTTTATGATGGATGGATGTGGATGGAGACACTTTCTTCAGCTCATACTTGTTGATCCTCGTTCAATGCCATTATAAAGCTTGGATGCGTCAGGATATTTATTAATATTTCTCCAGTTGTGTTTATCAGAAAGAAGAAGGTCATATACACCTAGGATGGCTTGAGGGTGAGTAAAGCTTGGGGTAATTTTCATTTGAACGTGAACTAATCCTTTAAGATGTGTTGTGCAAAACAGGACAAAAATATAGAGTAAGAAAATCATGTTTACAGTGTAAAGTTTTACAGTATAGTTAAAACAAAAACATTTTACAAACACATTTTCTGTACAAACATATTTAATTAAAAGTTTAAGAACCAATACATTTCACTGTACAGGGAAATTTTACTTTACTCTGATAACATCCTGAGAGGAACAAAGGCAGAACAGAGGAACAAAAACTTTTTACAGCATTTTTTTATTTTTTTTTTACAGTAAAAGACTGTTGAGTGAGCGCTAAGAACCATAATTTATAAAGATTAGATTTGTTTGGCATGTAAGACGTCTGTCGGAGTAACTGTCTGTTCAGTTTACAAGCATCAGATTGTGTCTAAATCCTGTCGGACAGCTCGGCTTTAACAATTTACCTCAGATGGCATGATGATGGGTGACAATACTGTGAATATTTACAGTCAGGCTGCCACAGAAATCGCATCGCAGGACATACATCACGCTCACAGGAGCCAACCAGATGGATTTGAAAAGGATATCTATAGCACAAATGTTCCTGATTCATGCTACATATTACTTAAAAAAAACATAAAAGTACCAGAAACGAGGACTTTATAGACAATGTAGTTAAAAAAAAAAGTTAAATTTAGTGTTGGTGTACGTTTACAAGGTACATTTTAGACTGCATATGGTATGTATGGAAGGCAGTAATCCCATTGAGTGTTGATGTGCCACTTTAGTGGTGTATTTGTGGTGTGTACTATAGAAATGAGTGGTTGAGGCTTCACTCTGATCCCGTAATAGAGAAGTTCGGTCTGGGTTTGTGGCTCGGTGGGCGTTTGGCCGATCGGATGGTTTGGTTTGACTGTCTGATGTGGGACTTATAAGAAATAGCGAGTGTATGCACAAACATACACACACAGAGCTCACAAAACAAGCTTTTTTAAGTCACGTCAAACTAGTCCACCATGTTGTGTGTGTGATATTCACATTAAAACACTCATTCACACAATGTGTCCCTTCTCCAAAGACACACACATACACACACAATCAGTGACAGCCTGTCAGTGGTCTTGTGTGCATCCAGAGGGGATGTTTGTGTGTGTCTGTGTTTTTCGGCATTGCTTCCTCGTACTAATTCTCCTGTGGCTTGCTCGTCTGGGGGAAAAACCCATAATAACAAGTCACATAGATCCTCACACACTCATTCACCCACCCATGCCACTCGCCTTCTGGTGGGATCTCAGTGGAGTGTGTGTGTGTGTGTGCTTGGGGACTAGGAGTGTGAAACACGCCGTCGCCTCTTCTGTACGTGAGAGGACACGTGATCTATAGAAGCACCTGAGAAAAAGACAGAGAGTGATTATTGCCACATCTGTACTGACTGGTTTTGATTTCTTTTATATCATTTTTTGGTTTATTTTATTAAGTAATGTTACAAGAGGATATGCCATATTGTGAATACAGTCACGGTTAAAGGGTGTTGTTAGGAACTACTGTAAATGTAGTAGAGTCCCTGCAACCCTTTCAGACATGATTATTTTAGCATAATAAAATTATAATATATACAGAACAAATTTTCAAAAACATTCTTTTATGTACCCCATTTTAAGATTTACACACTGTCCCCAATGTCGTAGTCATAGTTGAAATGAGAAAATGTAAATGATACATAAATAAATAAATATGTATACTGCACAAAATAAATGATAAATAGAAGAAATGTGAATGATAAATATGTACTGTACATAAATAAATGTATAAATGAATGAATTCAGTGGAGAAATTGCAATTTAGTCAAATTTATTTATTAATTTACAGATGTATTCATTAAATTAGTAATAATAATTATTAACTAGATGAGTAAAGTTTGATGACAAACTTTGATGTTGGCTTTACAAAGCCAGGTCTGAAGGTTTAAAATAATTTTAAACAGTCTGAACTTGAAGGTTTTACTCAGAGAAAGTAAAAAAAAATGTTACTAGCATGTTTTAGCATTTTGCTAGCATGATTTAACACATTTCTAAAATGTTTTAGCATGTTGCTAACATGAATTAGTAGGTTGTTAGCATGATTAACATGTTATTAGCATGAAGTAGCATGTTGCTAACATGTTTTAACATTTTGCTAGCATGTTTAACATGTTTCTAGCATGATTACCATGTTGATAGCATGATTTAGCATGCTGCTAGCATGTTTTAGCATGTTGTCCTAAGATAGTCATTAAGTTTTGCTAGTGATATCTTAAATACAACATAAGTCTTATAGTACAAGTCTTGACCCCCCTCAATGAAAGTCTATTGAACTTTTCATAGTTTTGATCTTCCGTTTAATGAAAATTGTAAGTCGGATCAGTTTGAAAAGATATAACAACCCGAGTCAGAACAGTCTGAAGGTCAGAACAGTCTTGGTGGTTGTAGCTTGAAAGCTCTAGGAGGAGATACTGTCCAAATTTTGGCTCAGAAGAATAATAATAAGTTTAAATAGTAGATCAGCATGTTGGCTTTATCAAGCCAACATAATAATTATATTTATTCTTACATTTATTTATTCTTTTTCTGTTTTTATATTCATGCACAGTATTTATTTTTCCATTCCATATTTATTTATTTCTGTATTTTTCACTGATATTTCCTCCCCAAATATGCTAAAGAGGGGTTTCCATTTTATCCCTATTGGCTGACTGATCACAGAATGTGCAGTTTGACTAAAGTCCTCCATAAAAAAAAGTTTTATAATATAAAATAAGTACAATAAACAAAAAGAAACGTTATAAGAGGAAGATGAGAACATATCCTAACAGTCTCATAAATAAGATGCAAAATGTGAAAGAACCATTTGTATTTTTAGGGGATGTTCAGTTTTTTAGAGGTTTTGTGGATGGACCACGTACAGTAACTGCACTGTGACACACACACGCACTGTCATACATTCATGAACTCACATACACTCATTCACAAAGCTCACACACACACACTATGACACGTCCTGCTGCGATTCACTTAAAATAACTGTCAGAGAGAGGTGCCATTACACAGACAGACAGGAGGCCCTTAACAGCTCAGGGGTCCATCAGACTGAGGCTTTCAGAAACGTCTGAGCTGAAATGGTCGGGTCTGTGTGGTGACTGATAAGAATAAAGAGAGAAGTTGAATTTAGGGAAATAAAGATGCTGAGATGGTGAAAGATGAAAGAAACAGCGTGAGTGGTTTGAGTTAGAGACCATACAGCTGACTCACACACACACACACCTGTTACTTAACTAAAGAAAGAAATACCATACACTTCTACTGTTACATGTGGATTCATTTATATAATAATAATATGTATTATTACTTATATACTTATTAAACACGTCAAATTAACAGCCCTAATTTTTATATTAGATGAAACATTATCAGATTTTAACAATTTTATTCCCAAAGTATACTAAGTGATCCCACACACATACACATACACACCCTCACCTTCCTCACAGGTGGGTCCCAGCCAGGTGAGAGGACATGAGCAGTGACCTGTGCGCTGGTCACACTGGCCTCCGTGTGCACACTGACACACGAAAGAACAGCTTGGACCATAAAACCTGCTGTCACACACTGAGAGAGAGAAAGAAGATGAAGGCTGAAGTTTGAAGTAAGGTTTGTTAGAGTTTGCATAAGACGTTTGTGTGTACCTTTCTCGCAGTGTTCTCCTGTCTTTCCCGGTGGACAGAGACACTGTCCAGTGGTCGGATCACAGGGCGCCCCATCACACTCACAGAGTTCTGCACAATCACGCCCAAAACGCCCAGCGTCACAACCTGTCATACAAACACACAGTCAGTGAGATCATCAAACTGCACATCTGTGCGTGCAGCTTAAACGTCTCTCTCTCAGCAGCATGGACGGCGTCGGGACGTTCGTTAAAATATCGCTGCAAAGGCATTACCAACTTCTTTTTACTCAGGGTTCCCACTCTAAGCCAAATGTCAAATTCCCTGACTTTTCTCTGACTTTCACTGACTAAAAAGCTGAATTTCCATGACCTGTAATGAATGGAAAAACAGGCCGCTGTTGTGCTGAGCACTGAGCAGACTAAAATCCATCCATTTGCCAGCTTTATTTACTTGTTCACAGACATTTTAGTACAAAACCTTCATACACACTACTTTTTTTTGCACTTTTACCCGTTAAATGCACTTTGATATTTTTCTGTACTATTTCTACAGAAATTAATTTATAGTTTTTATGCTTTCAGGGATTAAACGCTCTAGAGGTTTTTCTGTTTGTCATCAAGTTCATTATTCAGTCTTTTTATTTCTTCACATTTAGTTTTTGCAGAATTAGGGGCCATTCACACAGAACACGCCTTTGCGTCTAAAAATGCGAGACGCAGCGGTCGGGAATGGTTTTAAAAAAAGCACAGCGTAGAACGCGAGGGTCTCACGCTTTTGAGACGTGATGCAATAATGACAATAACAGAAATAATAGAAATAGGCAAACAGCAGAACTGATAGATACAACTTTTGACATGGAAATAAAGAATATAAGATAATAATGAGCGCCTCCTTCGCCATGTTGCCGTCAAATAAAACAGTTGTCATGCCAACTTGCTACTGTAAACAGAAGCTCGCAACGCTTGCCCCGCCTCCGAGTTCTTCTGATTGGTCCACTGTTTTGGAACTGACATTGATGAGCGGCACTGCGTGTGAAAAGTTGAAATTCTTTTAACTTGACACGGTGTCTTAAAAACGTGGCGCTCATTTGCGAGGCGCTGCAAAAGATGCGAGAATATTTGCTTAATATTAAAATGGTTTGAGCTTAAATATAATTTTGCATGACTTTAATAGCCACTATTAGAGCAACAATAGATTATTTACCTCAGATTTTAAAAAGAAATAAAAGGAAACAAGAATGTTCAAACTGTAAGTAATAAATACTGTTCATTGTGCATTTATGTTCTTGTTCCCTCTGTATGACCGGAATTAGCTGCAAAATCCCAGAATTATAGAAACCATTTAAAAAAATTGAATCCTTAGTCATGTCGAGGCTGGTTAGGACAGTCTTTGAAGTGGTAATTTTGTAGCCAATTTTTCCTGGCATGTTTGCCTTAGTTAACAGGTACAGGTGACTGCATTTGACTTAAGTTGATGAGCGGGAAGTAAATAAAATACAGCTGAAAAAATTGCCTAACCATAAAAAAATATGCAAAACGTGTGAAACAACATGATTTTAAAAAAAAGGCGGTATAGAAAAATTACATTTTGATAAATGGAGACTAAAACTTAAATCAACAAAACAAAAATCCCTGATATTCCATGACTTGGACAAAAAAATGTCTGGAATAGACCTTTTAAAATTCCATGATATTCCAGAAATTCTATGACCCGTGGGAACCCTGTTTACTTCTAAGCGAAAAAGCACTTTGCCGCGAGTAAATCATGGTCTTGAATTACATTTTGTCCCTTGTATGTTACGTGTGCATGAGTGCGAGCACGAACAATAAGTTGCTGGCTGCAGTTCACTTAACGGCAACCGATAATAACAAAGGTTTCTGAATTCTGCATAAAGTAGCCATACTGTATGCAGAACACCTTTACCTTTGTTATTAGCGATAACAAAAAGGGGTTCAGAAAAGACTCAAAAGCATGTATCATAAAAGTAGTCCATATAAATCATACTTCTTTTAAGTCGTATGATAACCCTGTGTGACAAACAGACATTATTTAAATTATTACTCACTAATAATCTTCCTTATCATTGAGCTGAGTCAGTGAGTCAATACAGAGAATCAATGCTGGTTTTGTCAAATTGTAAAGAACCATATTCATTCAGAAGATCTAAAACAGATTCTCGTGAAAGTGCAAAAAGAGCTTGAATGAATGTTAAGATTTAAATGTGCAATAGGTGATTCTCTATAGAAACATTTAATACTGGTTGAAAGTCTCCTCATATCCTGATAGCAACCACTATGTTAAACAGTCTAAGTGTATTTTTATAAATATATATTGTCTGTGGAAGGCGTAGGACCATAAAATGTTCATCCAATCATTATATTCGGTCAGAATGAAATAATACAATGTCCTACCTGCCTGTCAACATATGTTTTTACATACCCTTGCACACCCTGTTTACGCAGACATTATACGTCATCAGTGCGTTTCATGCTATACAGAGTTTATACAGACAGACCGCAGTCACGGAGCACCGCAAACAAACAGCAGCCACCTTTTACACTTCCTACCGAATCAAAACAACGAGCTTATGCTGCGTTCACACAATAACTACTGTAATTAAGAGATGCCAAACCGTGACGTTCAAACCGGAGCTGTTCAGTCAGACTCGGAATTATGCAACAGTATGTCAACAGTATCAACACCGAAATGAATCTGCAGCAGTCAGGTACAAGCTCTCTAAGGGCCCGTTTACACTAGTGCTTTTCGTTTTAAAACAGAGTTTCACTGCACAATGGCTGCTAAAAATGACAACAAAGGTTGCAGTTCAGTCTCCATGTTATTGTTTACATGGTCGTCAAGGATACGCAGAGCGAACATGGGCAGCCACGCCATCGTTTTCAAAAGTCTCCGTTTTTGTCCATTTAGACTGAAACGCAACCACAGTGTTTTCAAACTAAAACGGGCTCTGCAGCGTTTTCGAAAGTCTCCTTTTTTGAGGGTCGAAAACGCCCGAGTAGTGTAAACGACAGGCGTAACCGTAGCAAAAGTTATGCGTTTTTAAACCAAAATGCACTAGTTGTTTACGTTCATTATTATTGTAATGTTGTGTTTTAATGCTGTCTCTTGTCGTGACCAGCTGTGTGTGTGTGTGCATTCCTGTGGTTTGGAGGAGGCATGGCTTTGGACGGCCATTTGCAAGGAGGGTGGGATCGTATGCTTTCAATGCTAACAGGCTAACGTAATATTTCCCAGATTAGCATTTCCCTTCTGCACCTTTAATTTTTCACTGAATGATGTAATTGCAGTCTGTTCGCCTATTAAACATATTCTAAGGGTTCAGATGAGTTGGGATATAGTTTTATGATATTTTAATAGTGCTTTTTATTATTATTTTGGTGCTTGAGAGCCCTTATTCACTTTCATTATATTGAGAAAAGTGACCAGAACTTTCTGATGAAAATATTTTATTTATCCCATAGAAAACAATTGTAGAATTAGTTTGTTAATTGTTTAAGCCAGAAGTGTTTTGAGGCCTCATGGCCTACGTGACTGATTACAAAGGTCAGATGTGGTCAGATGAAGTTTTGTGGCCGATTGAGCAGTTTTTTGCTAAGTCAGGGGTTTTCCAGTTAACAACAGATGGCTGTGAAAGACTAAGACCATTATTAAGTGGTCTGAAATAAATATGTCACTTGGAGGCTTCTTGCCTCTGGGAGTGTTGATTGTCCTTGTTACAATGTTACATTTTGCTTATGAGAAAGGCTTGACCATCAATTGGCAGAATTCCACAATTAGGGATTAAAGCAAAAGATGTAGAACTTAGTTGTGGGAAAACCACAGGGGTTAATTTTACCAGAGAATTATGTCACTTTGTTGCAAAATAACAGATAAGAAAACTGTATAAGAACTGTGCCCTGGCCAGAGACAAATTCAGATGAACAGCTGGCATCCCACTTTGTTGCTTGTTAATAAAGTTAAAACTCCTGCGACCTGGAAATTCGACTCTGAGAGTTTTCTTTGAGAGCAGAACTGAAACATCGAATTTTAGTTCCACTGAAGAAAGTAGGTCGTGAACTGTAGCTTTAATTCTCAGCTGAAATATCCAGTATAATTTCATGCTAATAATGTAGATGTTTTAAAGTTGAGATGACTTACGTTTTTCACACTGTTCACCATGGTAACCTGGAGGACACACACACTGTCCAGTCACGTGATCACACAGGTGCCTGTGTTTACAGTCACATGACTGTGCACAGATCTTGCCAAAAAAGCCAGCAGGGCATCCTGGAATATGGAACCATTTCATATGAAATCATATTTCTTGTTCAGAAGTGCAGCAAACATGATTAATTCTAATAGTAAAGATGATAAGTCTGTCACTCACTGTGTTGGCAGGCGGGACCATAGTATCCAGGCGGGCAAGAGCAGCATCCCGTAAAGCGATCACATGTTCCGTTATTATTACACACACACTCTTGCTCACAGTTCACACCATAGTGACCTGGGACACAAACTATCACATGCACACAAAAGTATTAAGGTGAATTTATTATCTTGTGACCAAAAATTAATGCATTCTGAATTAAAAATCCAATTACACAGTTTAAAGTGTTCATTTTATTCCTGTTTATGTTAGGATGCAATTCCATGGATACTAACTAATCACATTGTTTGTGTATTTGTGTGCTTGTTCACCTTTTTCACAGTGTTGTCCGGTCCAGCCCAGCCCACATCTACACGTCCCATTCACAGGGTCACACACTCCTCCGTTCGCACACGTACAGAAACTCCGACACTGAACTCCATAGCGCCCCCTAGGACATGCTGCATCGAGAACAATTACACATTTAACAGCAATAATTTGACAAAACAAAAATACTAAAAAGCTGTGCATAAATCTGAGATAAAAGTGTTGTTTTGTTTCATTATGAAGCACATTATGCAGGTTGTAGCTACAACTGGATGTCTTGACTGTATCTGTGCGCTCTGTGTTTCAGCAAGTCACATGGATCTGTCTTCAATTTGAACCACATGAGGATGGTTTACCAAGCACTGATTAATCCTCATCCAGCACTAAATTATACTGTCAACACTTAATTTCCACTGTATATCTCATTTTAGCCTGAAACCATACTTATTCTTGTACAGCAAAAAAAAAAAAAAAAAAAGCTTTGGCTTGTTGATCTTAGAGAATGTATTTTTTTTTTTTCTGAGCTACAGTGCACGACTGAAAAAAATGTACAAAAATGTACGACAATTTATGTTCATAAGTAAACAAAAGCCCTATTCGATTGAGGATGGTACATTTGTGTGTACACAACCATTCAAAAGTTTTAGGTTTGTAAGATTTATTAAAGGTACACTTTTTTTGCTCAAAATTAACAAAATTTAAATAATGAATCAATGCATCATCAGTTCTTTTTCCAAAATGTGTATTTGTCTTACCCTGATTCACTATATGGTAAGTGTTTATATTTTAGACCTGAGGTGATGGTTTTTGTGGGAAATTGCATACATTCGTCGCTCGCCTGTGCATGTCTGGTCATATTCGTAAATAGTGAAAAGTTACTCTGGCTGCATTGACGCATGTGTTGTGGTGTGGGAGTGGCAGAGGTTAGTTGTCTCAATGAGCGAGAAAGGTTGACATAAAGCAGCTAAATCTTAACTCTGGGGAATCACCTGTAAAAAAAGGCTGAACAGAGGAGAGTCTGTTGGAAAAAGAGTATGCGACAGAGCTCGTAATAAAACAAGAACCAACATCGGCTTGACTTTTTTTAAAGATGGTAAGAACTGAGGGATTTGAAATGTTGTAAAAGTGACACAGCGATGGCGTTTTTATTACTCAACAGGTGATTAAGGTATTTTATTGAACAGATAAATTGCCATAAGTATCTCTCTAACAAGCTCATTGTAAAGCATTAACTATTGTGAAGGGTCATTTCATTATGGTTGTTTAAGGGCTGTGCTTGAATTTATTTTCAAGATAGTACCGTGTCTATTAATTCAGTTTATCTACAGTAACATCTTCAGCTAGTCAGCTTGAGATCCTTTCCATCTAAACTAGTTATATCTCTTAAGCCTAGTAGTGAATGTTTTATGAGCAGTAGGATATCCGTATTCATCCACACAGTCACGCAGAGCCGAAGCACAACCAAAACAATGTTCTTCCGCTAGAGGGCCAAAAGTAACATAGTGTTTGTTCTGTTAATCATATACATAACATTATATCACATATTCCACATCTAGAAAACAGAAACTCTACAGAGGTCCCAAATTCATACAGTATGCATTGTTATACTGTACCAGGACAAACATTCAGCAGACCTTCCCTTAAGCAAAACACCTCATCGTTTTATCTATTAACTTATGTCCTGGTCCAGACGGAAACTTCCAGTAACAACAAGAGCACAGATGGCATTATTTTCAAATAAACTCTGAATTTCTCAATTACTACAATTATCCAAGGCCTTCTCATCCCTCAAAATGCATTTAAAGAACTAGCCACACATGCAATCGCTCGATCACAAACAGCCACACACACGTGCACAAACACACACACGCCACACACAAGTTTACTTAAGCTCTAGATCATTAGTGCAATGGCAAAGTGGGTCTGATTTGGCAGTGCAGCTAAAGAGCAATCATGTTTCTTTGGGTAATTTAGATTGGGAAAACAATAAGCCAATCGCTTTGATTCGCTTGCTTATTTATTTGTTTCCTCGCCAGCGGATCCGCCGACACGGAACATAGAGAACCAGCTACTTATAGTCATCTGTAAACATTAAACATGGGGAACGTAAGCAGTGGCACGTCTGTGAGACGCTCTGAGACGGCACTTTCAAGGAGGCTAAGAAAATCCCTCCTGGAAAGTCCCGTTCCATTTCAGCTGATGAGTGATGAAACACGAAGATTAGGAATCTGATCTCTCGCTTCTGTTCTTCAGGAAAAGGGGTGCTGTGTTCAAATTCCCTCACGGAGGAAACTGGAGAAATTTGTTAACTAAATATTGTAAATAAGCCCTGGGAGAAAATCAGGAGGAGGACAAATAGTTTCTACAAGTGCAAAACTGTGAGACGCAGTATAATTCAGTGTTGTTTTGCTTATGAAGTCATCATAACACTTACGGCTTTCAGATTCTAACAAGACGTGGATGTTGTAGATTTGGGAGGGTGGGACCATGGATGGGTGAAGATAGGAAAAAAGAAGAAATGAATGACTGAACGGTTGGAAAAATTGGCAAGATAAGTGGTGGAAAAAGGCAAATAAGTGGAAGGAAAAGGGGGGAAAAAAGAAAATAGTACAGCAATCCACCAGCAATCAACAAAAAACTATTAAAACTATTAATTTTTTTTTTTCGTTAACTGGAATAAAGCTGAAATAAAATAAAATATATATTAAATAACAAATGCTGCCTTGGCAGCTAACCAAAATAAAATAAGATGAAGTAATACAATTACAATAACTAAAACTAAAAAGAAAATAAATTAAACCTAAATAAAAATATTAAATAAAACTAATAAAGCAAAAAAACAAACAAAAAAAACAATTAAAATGACTAAAACTTAAACTAAAATGAAAATACAAATATAACGGCTAACTCAAATAATAATAAATAATATAATAATAAATAAATAACACTGCTATCCACTGAGATATATACCTTGTTCGCAGGACGGTCCTATTCTTCCAGGGGCGCAGTTACACCTCCCAGTCTCTGGGTGGCACTGTCTTCTCTCTCCACACAAACACACCTGAGCACAGTCTCTCCCGTAGCGACCTGTGGGACAACCTGAGAGAGAAAGACAGAAAAAAACAGATGTTATTAACTAGAATTGCAGAATGCTTTTTTTTTTTTTTTAAAGCTGACCTACGTTTAACTTTCATGAGACGCTGAAAGGCAGCAAGATGCTATGCAACAGACAAAGATGTCCATCTGATGTGTGTTTACATAGATGATTAACCACACCCACTCTGGTGATGGATTGAGCATCAGGTTCTTACTGGTGCTGCAGTTGGGTCCCAAGTATCCTGGCTGGCAGATGCAAGAGCCAGTCCTGAAGTCACATCGGCCTCCATTAGCACATCTACACCTCTTCTTACAGTAGGGGCCGTAGGTGCCCTCTCGACATCCTGTGAGGAGCAGAAAGGGGCAACATTGGAGTGTATCTTTGATATACACAATCTGTTAATAGTTGTCATTAATGTTAATTAGGCATTTATGCATCTTCCGTTTAGTAGGGTTCTTGTAAATCACCCTGGAATTTTAAGTTTTTCTACACTAAATACAGGTAGATTTTAGTACACTTATAAAACAATGCATATTTGTGTATATATATTGTAATTATATGTAACTACACAACAACATACAGATACAATAAAAGTTCAAAAGTTAGGGGTCAGTAAGATTTTTAAAAGACCCCCTGCAGTCAATAATTAATCTCTGAAAACTCATTATTAATAACCAAATTTTCCTGTGAAAATAATGTCTTTATGCCTTAAATAGCTTGAATGTAACTCTACACCCTTGCTTCGTTTAGTATACACGGACTCATGAATATGCAAATTAGCCCCGCCTCCACTCAATCACACCAACCCAGACTACCTGATCCACTCGGTCAACTGTAGTAATGGCAAGTAGAAATATTGGTTTAATTCAGATATTTGAACCAGAAACTGATTCAGAAGAAGTGGAAGAATGAAATATACAGGGTCGTCTACAAGTTGATCTATCAGAATGGTAATGCATTTTATGTATCGCTCTCTACAACGTCGGACACATAACAGCAGTGTCAGGAGTAAAGCATTACAAGTAACCTGAGTTACGTAATCAGATTAGTTTTTCAAATAACTAGTAAAGTAACACATTACTTTTTCAATTTACAACAAAATATCTAAGTTACTTTTTCAAATAAGTAACCAAGTTACTTTTTCACATTTATTGACTGACAGCTCTCCTGTCCCCATGTTGAGAGGAATAAATTGTAGAGGTGTGTGAACATGATGGTTATTGTAGTTCTAGACTAAATGTGAACATGCATTTACTCATCTCACTTGCACGAAAACATTTAGTATTCCTCAAAATGAATAAAAATAGTGAAATGCAAACTCAGAATTTTATGCAAACCTGTAATAATTAACTATATTAAATTACACAAATATACTTTATGTATTTAATCTCACTTTATTAACCAATATCTTTGCTGCTGATCTAATTCAGCCATACTAATAAGCAAAATTTACTTAAGATTAGATTTAGAAATAAGAGTGTTGAACTTCCTTCTCCTGTATCCTATTCTTCTTCAATCCAGAATGGCAGCACAGCTGAAAGGTTTGTTTGAGCTGCGCCCTCTACTGTAAAGACGTAAATATGCATTTCCTTCATTCCTGAGACTTACTTCACTTTTGGTGTGAAATGGCCTTAACATCTGCCAAAAATAAAACTTTTTTGTTGTTATTAAAAATAAAGCAAGCAAGCCCAGCCCAGGTGAGAAAAAGCAACGCAAAAGTAATGTAACATTACTTTTCATACAAAGTAACTAATGCAATTAGTTACTTTTTTAGAGAGTAATGCAATATTGTAATGCATTACTTTTACCCAACACTGTATAACAGTAATTTATATGATTCACCTCTTGCTTGACTAGGTTATCAAACAGCTAATAATGTGTTGCTAAAGTTACACAAACAACCATGTTCCTGTTCACCATCTCAGAGTCAGACAGCTGCCTTCTGAAAATCAGCATCCTCAGAAATGCTTTGAACATCATAGACAGTCAGTGGAGAAAGACACATTGTTTATCATAACATTATAATATACATTATATACATAATTCACCCACAATATTGTTGTATGCACCCGATTTTTCCTGTCCCTTTTTAAAGATGTTCTTGTGCTCACTCCAAAAGCCCCACCCCACACGTTGACGGGATTGGTTACTATGGATATTATTATAAATTAAAATAATATATATATTAATATATTTTAAAATGAAATTTATTCCTGTGTGAATTTTCAGCATAATTTCTCCAGTCTTCAGTGTCACATGATCCTTCAGAAATCATTCTAATAGGCTGATTTAGTGCACAAGAAATGTATCTTATTATTATCAATGTTCAAAACAGTTGTGCTGTTTAATATTTGTATGTAAATACTGATACATTTTTTCAGGATTCTTTGATGAATAGAACATTCAACAGCATTTATTTTTTACTGTCACTTTTGATCAATTTAATATGTTCTTGCTGAATAAAAGTATTAATTTCTTACAAAAAAAAAAAACCTTTCTAACTCCAAACTTTTGAATGGTAGTGCATATGATTATATAACCTTTTTCTATTAGCTCACATTGTAGATGAGCTGTTGGTTTGGTTGAACAACTATGAACACAACTGTATTAGGTCAAACAGTAGAGATTTGCAGAATGCATCTTACTGAGATGACAGCGGTTGCCATAGTAACCAGGTAGACAGCTGCATTTCCCAGTGACGTGATGACAGCTGTACTGATCTCCAGAACATGTGCACACTTGAGAACAGTTCAGGCCGAATCTGCCCTGAGGACACACTGAGAAAGAGAGAACATCAGAAAATGACACAAAACATACAGAGATGACTTTAAGAGCTTGTGCGAGTTTTCCAACAGAAATGTCCAGTTGTCTAGACACATTCCTGAAAAGGCATCAGGTCTCAGACAGGAAGGAGATATGATATGATATGAAGGGGAGGCTAGACATCTCATATAACGTCATTCAAACATACTTACATTCATACACTTTCACATACGTCCAGAGTATCTGACAGAAGACAGGCCTTATGAATGTGTTTGTGGGTATGCGTCCATTACATAGCATTTATCACACAAATGCATATCACACACACTGAAACATGATTATATGAAAAATACATATATATATTTAAATACAAATATTCAGGGCTGAACAGTCAGGATTTTTTCCACTGGTCTAGTCGGATCAGTGGTTTAGATCTGATAAATAGTTATTTTTGCCAACAAATTTTTGGCATGGATGGATGGACAGAATTTTTTTGTTATTTTTATACAACCAAAATTATGTTGGCATATTTAAAAAAGTATATATACACTATATTGCCAAAAGTTTTGGAACGCCTGCCTTTACGTGCACATGAACTTTAATGACATCCCATTCTTAATCCGTAGGGTTTAATATGGAGTTGGCCCACCCTTTGCAGCTATTACAGCTTCAACTCTTCTGGGAAGGCTTTCCACAAGGTTTAGGAGTGTGTTTATGGGAATTTTTGACCATTCTTCTAGAAGCGCATTTGTGAGGTCAGGCAGTGATGTTGGCGAGAAGGCCTGGCTCGCAGTCTCCGCTCTAATTCATCCCAAAGGTGTTCTATCGGGTTGAGGTCAGGACTCTGTGCAGGCCAGTCAAGTTCCTCCACACCAAACTCCCTGTCTCCCTCCCTCCATGTCTTTATGGACCTTGCTTTGTGCACTGGTGTGCAGTCATGTTGGAACAGGAAGGGGCCATCCCCAAACTCTTCCCACAAAGTTGCATGAAATTGTCCAAAATGTCTTGGGCCCTGTCCCAAATGGCACACTTCTATGCACTTTTGGTCTTGTGGACTTACAATGGCTGCCGCGTGCGCGTGCCCGTTAAGTCCACGAGACCATAGGGTGTCCCATTTGTCAATTTTAGACTTCAGAAGGGTGCTCGCAAGCGCCCCCTTTGCGGCCCCCCTTTTGCTGAGCCCGCACTGGTGCGAGCTCCGCGGCAGACTTCTTCCCGACAGTCAAAGCGGTGTTACGTCACGAAAGTGCGGACTCATAGGAAGGCCGTAAGTGTTTAGGGTGCCATTTGGGACAGGGCCTTGGTATGCTGAAGCATTAAGAGTTCCTTTCACTGGAACTAAGGGTCCAAGCCCAACCCCTGAAAAACAACCCCCACACCATAATCCCCCCTCCACCAAACTTTACACTTGGCACAATGCAGTCAGGCAAGTACCGTTCTCCTGGCAACTGCCAAACCCAGACTCGTCCATCGGATTGCCAGACAGAGAAGCGTGATTCGTCACTCCAGAGAACTCGTCTCCACTGCTCTAGAGTCCAGTGGCGGTGTGCTTTACACCACTGCATCCGACGCTTTGCATTGCACTTGGTGATGTAAGGCTTGGATGCAGCTGCTCGGCCATGGAAACCCATTCCACGAAGCTCTCTACACACTGTTCTTGAGCTAATCTGAAGGCCACACGAAGTTTGGAGGTCTGTAGCTAAGTTGGCGACTTCTGCACATTGTGTGCCTCAGCATGCGCTGACCCCACTCTGTGATTTTACGTGGCCTACCATTTCGTGTCTGAGTTGCTTTTGTTCCCAATTGCTTCCACTTTGTTATGATACCACTAACAGTTGACGGTGGAATATTTAGTAGTGAGGAAATTTCACAAATGGACTTATTGCACAGATGGCAACCTATCACGGTACCACGCTTGAATTCACTGAGCTCCTGACAGCGACCCATTCTTTCACAAATGTTTGTAGAAGCAGTCTGCATGCCTAGGTGCTTGATTTTATACACCTGTGGCCATGGAAGTGATTGGAACACCTGAATTCAATGATTTGGAAGGGGTGTCCCAATACTTTTGGCAATATAGTGTATATATATATATAAACAAAGTTTTCATGTTGGCATATATACTATTTATCATATTTGCATAATATAGTGTATATACATATATACAATATAATTAGAGCAGTAACTTTCAATCTTATCTCAAAAAATAAATGTATAAAAGTTTCTAAGACATAGCAACACTTGTATATGGTCAACAAACATAGCATGTGGTGACAACGCAGTACTGGCCCCAACTGACAAAACACAGGTCTGTCAACTGGCCTGAAAATCTCTCACACCAGCCTCAGGCCATTAGATGATCCTTATTGTCGAGAATTTGCCCACTGGCCTCTGTCCATCATGGCCTCCTAATCATCCCCATACACTGATTGGCTTCATCACTTCACCAATAAGCTGGTGTGTGGTGGGTGTTCTGGCGCAATATGGCTGCCATCGCATCGTCCAGATGGATGCTGCACATTGGTTGTGGTTGAGGAGATTCCCCCTTCCATATGTAAAGCGCTTTGAGTACCCAGAAAAGTTCTATATAAAATGTAAGGAATTATTATTATTAATTATCTGTGTATGTTCATCTATAAGTGTATGTGTGTGTGTGTGTGTGTGTCTGTGTGTGTGTGTACCCCACCGGCATGTGTAAGAGATAAGCTCAGACTCCAGACTAAAGAGAATAATTAGACTGTTGTCATTAGCCATGTCTACTGCAGTGTGTGTGTTTGTGTGTGTGTATATGTGTGTGTGTGTTCATGTCTGTTCCAGACTTCTTATCCTTACACAGACAAAACAAAGCCTGCTGTTTGAGTTGGCCGCTCAGCACTAACCTTTATCAGATGTCTCACATCCACAAAGAGAGAGAAAGAGAGAGTGAGAGAGATGGGCGGGTGTTGAAAGAGAGTCGGGGAGCAAAACCCCAGCGTGTGTAATGAGAGGTCGAACTTTGTGTGGGGCTGTTTGTACGTCTTTTTAGCGTAGTTTTGAATGCAACAAATTGTTGTTGTAAATTAAAAAATTAAATCTTAAATTAAAAATGGGTGTTAGTCTTTTCCTCCCTTCGTTTTGATTAAGCTGGTCCAATGAATGGATGTATAAATGGAGAGATCACTGATTCTTCAGTACCTACACAAAACAGGCATTATTTCAGACACTGTGTTTGAGTACAATTCACCTGCTGCTTCTCTTTTTTTCATAAAATTTGTGATATTATAAATATTAACAAATGTAACACTAAATTAATGAATTCACTGAGACTACAATGTAATTTTAGAATCATATGTATTTAATACAGCAGCTATTTCTTCTGCTACAGTAATAAGACCTACTTAAATGGAGGGAAATTATCTATCAATCAATTTCTTTACCATTTTGACAGAATATATATATATATATATATATATATATATATATATACATACAGTCAAACCAAAAATGATTCAGACACTAGATATCTTTTTTTTTTTTTCTAGTGGGTGCAGGACACTATAGTTCATTTATATAAGTGAGGATAGCAAAATAAAGTAAACTGTGACATATTATACCCAAAAATTCTTCATACAGTGGACTACCAGTAAAATTGATAAAAATTTAGAACCAAAAATTATTCAGACACTTTGACCTGACCATGTTTTGCTCAAGTGTTATCAGACATAATTAAGATTATGTTTTTCTGACACAGTTTAACTCTGAGATCTTTTCATATTTTATTACCATTTTTAAACTATAGTGAATAAACTGTATTAATGAATGAAATGTTCAAGGTATCTGAATAATTTTTGGTTTGACTGTATATATAGCCTATATATATTTATACAACAGTTTTTTATGTTTCTCGAATCTGATTGGCTGATAGCCATGCGTTATTTTATTGATAACAGCATTCCTACCTTTCCACCATTTGTATCACTCCACTTGAAGCGACTGCCATGGCGGCTGAGCAAATCCACTGTATTTTTTGCGAATACTACACTTGTTGTTCCACGAACTGTAGTTTTAAGAGTTTTTTAGGCGAGAATGTAGTTGAAATATGTGACTCATATTTAATCATAGCACCTATTTTACAATTTACAGTATCCTTTAATATTAAGGTGAGCCTTAACCTTAACCTTGGTGAGCATAAGAGACTGTTTAATATATACTAGTCTACGAAATACTGAGTTATAGTCTCACAGGTAGATTTACAGGTAGAAGGTGTTGCTATTTTAAAAGCTGTCTTAAGAATCAGTGGGATGTATGAAATAGTCTTACTCATTTCACAGCTGTTCCCAGTGTACCCTGCAGGACATCCACATCTGCCCGTCACATGATCACAGGCCATGCCCACTGGACAGATGCATCTTTGCTCACAGTTTCTACCAATCCATCCAGATGCACAGGCTATACACACAACATACAGACAGTGAGAGAGAAAGCAGATGGATTGCAGAGTGAGCGGCCCGCGTTCACCCATGTGAACATTCCAGTGTGTAATGGAGACAGAATACAGTAATTTGTGTGATGACATGTGAATCGCAGCTATCAGTGCTTACAAACTCCTCACTATAAATCACCATAATCACTTACATCTTACTAACTACAGCCAAATAAAGCACTCTGAGTGAGTCTGTGAGAGAGAGAGACAGATGTGTTTATGAGTATATAGGGTCTTGGGGTGTTGAAGCATGTGCGTATGTGTTTTTTTTTTACACGGTCAGAGAAAGACTGTGTATTTGTGTACATATTCAACAATAATACATTAAATATGAGTGCATATGTGTTTTAGATTTGTGTGTGTGTATGTGTGGTATTCCCGACATTATAGGGACCAAGTGGATAGTAATACCAGTAATTTTTGACCTTGTGGGGACATTTTTTGGTCTGGATGAGGAAAACAGCTTTTTTGAAAATGTAAAAATGCATAAAGTTTTCTGTGATGGGTAAGTTTAGGGGTAGGGTTAAGGTTAAGAAATAGAATATACAGTTTGTACAGCATAAAAATCATTATGTCTATTAAATGTCCCCATAAAACATGAAAACCCAACATATGTGTGTGTTTGTGTGTGTGTTTTAACTCACTCTGTTGGCAGTTGGTTCCTGTCCACCCAGGTGTGCACTGGCACTGGCCACTCACTGGGTCACATGACCCTCCATTTTGACAGTCACATGATTGACTGCAGTTGGGACCAAATGTACCCGCTGGACAAGCTACAACACAAACACACATATGAAATAAACCAAACTATTAAAAATGTTTGTCTTCATTCACTCACAGTGAAGAAACAAATGTTCTATTCTAGATGTTCCAATACAGCAAATGTAAACTATTAGTATGTTGAATCAAATAGATATGTCACAGAACTATTTATTTTCATTCATATTCACATTTGATTGTAAATCAGCTACTAATACACTACAGTTCAAAAGTTTGGGGTTGGTAAGATTTATCATCTCTTATGCTCACCCAGGCTGCATTTATTTAATCAAAAATACAGTAAAAACGGCAATATTATGAAATATTATTACAATTTAAAATAATTATTTTCCATTTGAATATATTTGAAAAAATGTAATTTATTCCTGTGATGGCAAAGCTGAATTTTCAGTATCATTACTCCAGTGTCACATGATCCTTCAGAAATCATTGAAAAATCAAAAATAAAGTTAAAAGGAACAGCATTTATTTACAACATAAAACATTACATCTTTGCTGAATAAAAGAAAAACTAACATCAAACATTTTATCGGTAGTGAAATTATATTATAGGGCTACAACTAAGGATTATTTTGATAATCGATCAATCTGTCGATTATTTTTTCGATTAATCGGATGAAAAGTCTTAAAATTATTATACATTAAACATTTATTTTAATCCATTATTTTAAACAATGTTATTCCACATCCCGCCCAATGATGTCCTCCAGACAATGTGTAATATAAAGCAAATATAGTGAATGTATCTATGTAGTTTATGCTGTACAAACAAAAAAGGGTTAAAATAGAAACATTACATTCTAAACCTAAAAACAACTGACTGCTTACTATTTTTAAAAATGAAAATTCTGTCATTAATTACTCACCCTCATGTCGTTCCACACCTGTAAGACCTTCGTTCATTTTCGGAACACAAATTAAGATATTTTTGATGAAATCCGATGGCTCAGTGAGGCCTGCATTGACAGCAAGATAATTAACACTTTCAGATGCCCAGAAAGCTAGTAAAGACGTATTTAAAACAGTTCATGTGACTACAGTGGTTCAACCTTAATGTTATGAAGTGACGAGAATACTTTTTGTGCTCCAAAAAACAAAATAACGACTTTATTCAACAGTATCTTGTGATGGGCGATTTCAAAACACTGCTTTATGAAGCTTCGAAGCTTTATGAATCAGTGGTTCGGAGCGCGTATCAAACTGCCAAAGTCACGCCCCCTAGTGGTGAACCATTGAAATTTTGAAACACTTATGATGTAACGAAGTCTTGTTTACTGAAATTACATGACTTTGGCAGTTTGATACACGCTCCGAACCACTGATTCGAAACAAAAGATTTGTAAAGCTTCAAAGCTTCATAAAGCAGTGTTTTGAAATCGCCCATCACAAGATATTGTTGAATAAAGTCGCTATTTAGTTTTTTTGGCGCACAAAAAGTATTCTCGTCACTTCATAACATTAAGGTTGAACCACTGTAGTCACATGAACTGTTTTAAATATGTCTTTAGTAGCTTTCTGGGCATTTGAAAGTGTTAATGATGTTGCTGGCAATGGAGGCCTCACTGAGCCATCGGATTTTATCAAAAATATCTTAATTTGTGTTCAAAAGATGAACGAAGGTCTTACGGGTGTGGAACGACATGTGGGTGAGTAATTAATGACAGAATTTTCATTTTTGGGTGAACTAACCCTTTAAAAAAACTAAATTAAAAATTATAATAAACAAAACAAAAGCAAAAAAAAAAGTTAACTTGTGCGAGGTATGAAGAACACACTACTTTATAAACACTTAATTTGATGCCTTGAAGTGATTTGTATATGGCCTGAACGCATTTGCTTTAGCAGACACAGTTGGCATGACATTACGTAACTGCAAAACTAAAAAATAATAAACTAGAAAAAGCAGATGCAAATCTAAATAATGATTTACGATTTGCACTCTTTATAAAGAGGGCCACAAAACTAAATAATAACATCACTCGTCTCCAGAGAGGTTTCATCACAGTGGAGATTGCCCTGCAAAACATGTCATGGGAAAGCCAGACGTAAAAATAAAACATCTGAGAGAGGGATCTTTAACACAAACCTCACTTCATTAAAAAGAGAGGGAGAGTGAAAGAGAAAGAGAGATAAATCTTTATTGGGCCCCTGATCTATTAAACTACTGACGGGAGATTGCATGAGAAGACGGATGGTACTAAACTAATGTGCCGCAGAACTCTCTTAAAAAAGCATCTTACCCTAATAAAATACTGACAGACACACAAACGGAACACTTCTAAAAAGCATCCTTCCACAGTAAACACAAACATACACAGATGAGACATTTTTAAAATGGCATCCTATGGCGATTAAAAACATGGATGCATTTAACCTTTCTGCAGCCCAACGGGAAGCTTTACCCTCTCTTTACACACACACACACACACGCTTTAAAAACTGCATCGACTGTGCCTGCAAGCTGATAAACTGTGTTTGGGTAAGCGATTGTAGGGTTATTTCTGTGCGAGGATGCGGCGCTCAGCCGGAGATGAGCCTCCAATCACACCCCGTTTTAATGATGTGGGCGGCTTACCCAGAATGCATTGCGGCGGTGCCCAGCCAGGGGTGCAGCGGCAGGCGCCTGTGATGTGGTGACACTGGGCCTCGTTCCCGCACTGGCACATCTGCGCACAGTCCTGCCCGTAAAACCCAACAGGACATCCTATGGAGGAGAGGAGATTTGAGTCAGCAGCGTCTGTGTGTGCGTTATAATGTGCGGTACATCATTGGAAAGTCATGCTCACAGATCCCCCCAGAGGCATCAAAGAGCCAACAGTGTCAGCATTCTGATTCGAATATAATTAGGTTACTGTTTTACTAGTATCCGCGTGGACGTATCCATTTTTCATCCCTTCGTCCTGCTCATCTCTCATGTCTCATTACCTACTGAATGCTCAGCCTGTGAATTGCCGTCATCAGCATTGATTGCATGATCTCATTCGCCACATGTGCGGCACATCCTCACCACAACAAAGTCAACGTGTGTGTGAGGAAGACAGACAGACAGACATTTCTAGGAAACTAGAACACCTGCTGAGCACACAGGTTCACTGTCTGGGTACAGAAATGTGCCTCCTGTGCAAATATTCCCTGGACTGCTATTTTTTTTCACTTAAAGCTCAAGGTTTTCATCACACGTCATGCAAAAGTCCCATAAAAAAATGTAGTGCACCTGGCCAAAATGGGGTTTAAAGTGTTAGTTCCAAGCCTGTAAAACCTTTGTTAATCTTTGGAACACAAAATAAGATATTTTTGATGAAATCTGAGAGGTTTTTTATCTCCCATAGAAAGCAATGAAATTACCACATTTAAGGTCCAGAGAAGTTAAAATACTCAGCGTGACTACAGTGGTTCAACCTTAATGTTATGAAGTGACGAGAATACTTTTTGTGCGCAAAAACAAAACAAAATTAATGACTTTATTCAACAATTTTTCCTCTTCCCTGTCAGTCTCCTACGCAGTTGACGCAGTGAACACAGTGCAGAGCTTCCGTGTTTACATCCAAACGCCGACTCTGTATTGGCCAAAGCTGTATAAGTGAGCACCACGACGCATGAAAAATTGTTGAATAAAGTCGTTATTTTTTATTTGTTTTTGCGCACAAAAAGTATTCTCGTCACTTCATAACATTAAGGTTGAACCACTGCGGTCTCGTTGACTATTTTAACAATGTTTTTACTACCTGTCTGGATCTTGAATGTGGTAATTTCGTTGCTTTCTATGGGAAATGAAAAAACTTTTCGGATTTAATCAAAAATATCTTAATTTGTCTTCCGAAGATGAACGAAGGTCATATGGGTTTAGAACGACATGAGGGTGAGTAATTAATGACAGAAATTTCATTTTTGGGTGAACTAACCCTTTAATGCTTTAATGAAGCAGTTTTCTTGGCCAGGGTTGCTCAAAATAAAAAATAAAAAATAAAATAAAATAAAATAATAAAATAAAAAATGAAAATAAAATTAAATTAAATAAAAAATTAAATATAAAATAAGATAAAATTTAGCTAATATAAAATAAAATGTTTGATTCATGAATGTTATTTAACAAAAAAACAGCATGCGCTAACAATTTTATTTCGGTAATGTGACATATTTATAAGTGAAACTGGATATTAGCCCACTTTTTTCACCTCACAACTCATGCAAAACTCCCATAAGACAAAACAAAATCTAATGCACCTGGCTAAAATGGTGTCTAATACTAGGGGCAGTTGTGGCCTAATGGTTAGAGACTTGTAACCCGAAGGTCGCGGGTTTGAGTCTCAGTATACCGGCAGGAAATGTGGGTGGGGGGAGTGAATGAACAGCGCTCTCTTTCCCTCTCATTACCCACAACTGAGGTGCCCTTGAGCAAGGTTCCTAACCCCCAGTCACTCTCCGTGCGCAGCAGCTAAAAATGGCTGCCTACTGCTCTGGGTGTGTGTTCACGGTGTGTGTGTTCAATACTCACTGTTGTGTGTGTGCACATGGATGGGTGAAATGAGTAGTCCGAGTATGGGACACCTCTTTAACATTACTTTAATGTAGCAGTTTTCTTGGTTATTTATTAAAATAAAATAAAATAAATAAAATAAAGTGGTTTAGTTCATTTAGGTATTCTAAAAAACAATATTCAACGAGACAAAAGACTCCATTCATTCTCCTTTCATTCACACACACAAACACACACACAAGCAAATGAAATCGCAATCCCTCTGTATGAACACAAGTGTAGACAGACATCCATACAATCACGGCGCATATGGCACGCAGACACACGCGATCACAAGAGATTGGTCTTGTATTCCATCAGCCTGATAAGATCTTGTAAAGCGCGTGTGCGTGAGCGTGTAACGGCAGCGGATGGTTGTGATCGGGCTGCAGCCGGTAAAATGTGTTTCACGGCTGAGGCCCTCAGAGATGGAGTCCGATGATAGCGCTCAAGAGCTCGCTAAAGACCCGCCACATGTGTGTGCGAGTCTGCTGTTATTCAGTCGGTTTGTATGATTAAGAAGCATGGAAGACATCTGAGCCTGTGGAACAGGAGTGGAACTGCTGGCTACATCCAGATGAACTACCGAGTTGAAAACGTCCCAAAACGGACGGGTGGAATTGTGGGCCTACAGAGACCTGATCTCTGTAGTCAGGGCCTGATTTATTAAAGATGAAATCTGTGAATGTAAAAGTCCACTATAAACCAAAACAATCTGCTTTTATGCGTCTAAATCGATGGTGGTGGAGTTGATACAGATGGAGATGGAACACTAATGGTCCTAAAGACCTGGTTTTGCCCCATCCAAATCTCCTTTGTTGGCTTTCAATTGATTTTAGACAGGTCTACTACTCTTTTCTCCTGCTGTGCGGAATCTGTCGGCACTGGTTATTGTATGAATGATGGTTCGCTGCACCCTCAACCACATCACATGGATACAAGGAGTTATTTGGGCTTACTTCCTTTCTCTGCAGACTTTTTGAGGTTTAAAAGAGTCATTTGTTTGTGAATCAGACTACACTGACTGAGCTGTATGTTTTTGATTCACTAAAAAGAACAGGTTTAAAAAAAGTTATTTGTTTGTGAATCAGACTACACTGATTGAGCTGTATGTTTCTAATTCACTAAAAAGAACAGGTTTAAAAGAGTCATTTGTTTGTGAATCAGACTACACTGATTGAGCTGTATGTTTCTAATTCACTAAAAAGAACAGGTTTAAAAGAGTCATTTGTTTGTGAATCAGACTACACTGATTGAGCTGTATGTTTCTGATTCACTAAAAAGAACAGGTTTAAAAGAGTCATTTGTTTGTGAATCAGACTACACTGATTGAGCTGTATGTTTCTGATTCACTAAAAAGAACAGGTTTAAAAGAGTCATTTGTTTGTGAATCAGACTACACTGATTGACCTGTATGTTTTTGATACACTAAAAAGAACAGGTTTAAAAGAGTCATTTGTTCGTGAATCAGACTATACTCGTTGTGTGTATATTTTTGATTCACATAAAAAGATCAGATTTAAAAGAGTCATTTGTTTGTGAATCAGACTACACTGATTGAGCTGTATGTTTCTGATTCACTAAAAACAAACAGGTTTAAAAAAAAAAGTCATTTGTTTGTGAATCAGACTACACTGATTGAGCTGTATGTTTCTGATTCACTAAAAAGAACAGGTTTAAAAGAGTCATTTGTTTGTGAATCAGACTACACTGATTGAGCTGTATGTTTCTGATTCACTAAAAAGAACAGGTTTAAAAGAGTCATTTGTTTGTGAATCAGACTACACTGATTGAGCTGTATGTTTCTGATTCACTAAAAAGAACAGGTTTAAAAAAAGTTATTTGTTTGTGAATCAGACTACACTGATTGAGCTGTATGTTTCTGATTCACTAAAAAGAACAGGTTTAAAAGAGTCATTTGTTTGTGAATCAGACTACACTGATTGAGCTGTATGTTTCTGATTCACTAAAAAGAACAGGTTTAAAAGAGTCATTTGTTTGTGAATCAGACTACACTGATTGAGCTGTATGTTTCTGATTCACTAAAAAGAACAGGTTTAAAAGAGTCATTTGTTTGTGAATCAGACTACACTGATTGACCTGTATGTTTTTGATACACTAAAAAGAACAGGTTTAAAAGAGTCATTTGTTCGTGAATCAGACTATACTCGTTGTGTGTATATTTTTGATTCACATAAAAAGAACAGATTTAAAAGAGTCATTTGTTTGTGAATCAGACTACACTGATTGAGCTGTATGTTTCTGATTCACTAAAAACAAACAGGTTTAAAAAAAAAAGTCATTTGTTTGTGAATCAGACTACACTGATTGAGCTGTATGTTTCTGATTCACTAAAAAGAACAGGTTTAAAAGAGTCATTTGTTTGTGAATCAGACTACACTGACTGAGCTGTATGTTTCTGATTCACTAAAAAGAACAGGTTTAAAAGAGTCATTTGTTTGTGAATCAGACTACACTGATTGAGCTGTATGTTTCTGATTCACTAAAAAGAACAGGTTTAAAAGAGTCATTTGTTTGTGAATCAGACTACACTGATTGAGCTGTATGTTTCTGATTCACTAAAAAGAACAGGTTTAAAAGAGTCATTTGTTTGTGAATCAGACTACACTGATTGAGCTGTATGTTTCTGATTCACTAAAAAGAACAGGTTTAAAAGAGTCATTTGTTTGTGAATCAGACTATACTCGTCGTGTGTATATTTTGTGTGTATATTTTTGATTCACTTAAAAAGAACAGATTTAAAAGAGTAATTTGTTCGTGAATCAGACTACACTGACTGAGCTGTATGTTTTTTGATTCACTAAAAAAGAACTAGTTTAAAAGTGTCATTTGTTCATGAATCACACTACACTGGTTGCACTATATGTTTTTTATTTACTATGTATGTTTTTGGAAAAATGTAATGTAATTGATTCCTGTTTGCTCATTGAAACACTCATCACACACAGCAATCAACACAGAAACACACAAACAACGTTTGCATAATGTGTCATAATGACATGAATGCAAGAAACTAAAATCATAAGTTTAAAAACATCTACAGGATGTACTAGATGATCTGTTTTAAAGAGCCATTTGTTCATGAATCAGACTACACTGGTTGAGCTGTATGTTTTTGATTCACTAAAATGTGATCAGTTCAGATGAGTCGTTATTTCTTTCATCTCGAGGACAACTCAATAGTTGTTTTTGTGGCATTATTTTGAGGTACAAATCTTTTATCTCACCACATTCAATCTAGGCTGCAAACTCTGCTATAGATTCAGCGGTGGGCTGTGCGGTGCAAAACACATGCACAGAACCCGTTAAGGTATGAGCCAGTTTGCCTGTCCGTGCATCTTGTATGTGTGTGTGTGTTTTACATGTGGTGTTTTTTTCTTTTTTTTTTTAGCTAAGATAGGAGTCGGAGTCTATGTTTGGCACTGTGTGTATGTCTGTGCATTGTGGTTTCCTCATAAAGTGCACCAGCTGGATGTGGCTGTCTCATTAAGCAGAGGATGCTGTCATGGATCCAGCAGGGTGTGTCTGTATGTGTATGTTTGTGAGATGTTTTGTCAGTGGCTCAGATTAACCACTAGAAGGCAGAAATGACAGGTCATGGAGGACAAAGCCTTCTTACCTGCTTCTAGCTCTTATTATCTAGATATTTTGAAACATGTGATTTTAGTTTCCTGCATTGATGTCATTATGACACACTAAACAAACTAAACAAGAAGTTGCTTGACTGTGTGTGATGAGTGAATGTTTCAATGAGCGTACGGGAATCAAAAACATTCCATTTTACACACAGACACACACTCAGATTGCATGATGGGTGGGTTGCCCTCGAAGACTGATTGAGACTTCCTGTTTCCCTGGTGAAGAAGAGGCCCCAGTGCATTAGGGGTTTGAAAACACTCTTTACGGTGGAGAAAGATAAATGGCCAGGAAAATACAAAATAATATGCATTGAAATAAACGTTTTTCTTCTCCACATATATTATACTGACAACTCTGCTGATTCCATAAACGTGATTTTTGTGGTTTGTATATGTAAATCTTTCTGAATTTGAATGCATTTGTTTGTTACTTACTCTTTTCACAATGTGAACCCACCCAGCCGGGGGTACAGGTACAAGCTCCGCTGATGTGGTCACATTCGGCTCCATTCTCACACTCACACACTTGGTTACAGTCGGCTCCATACTGGCCCACCGGACACTCTGACACAAAGCATCATAGGAAATGCAGATTCGGGACACAAGAACAGAACTTACATAAGTGGAAATGATGTATGCACTATGGCTGTGTTAAGAATAAAATACTAGCTCAATACTTAACTAAAATTAAAACTATTACAAATAATTTCAAAAACTATTCCAAAAATATATACAGTATCTCACAGAAGTGAGTACACCCCTCACATTTTTGTAAATATTTTATTATATCTTTCATGTGACAACACTGAAGAAATGACACTTTGCTACAACGTAAAGTAGTGAGTGTACAGCTTGTATAACAGTGTAAATTTGCTGTCCCCTCAAAATAACTCAACACACAGCCATTAATGTCTAAACCGCTGGCCACAAAAGGGAGTACACCCCTAAGTGAAAATGTCCAAATTAGCCATTTTCTCTCCCCGGTGTCATGTGACTCGTTAGTGTTACAAGGTCTCAGGTGTGAATGGGGAGCAGGTGTGTTAAATTTGGTGTTATCGCTCTTGCTCTCTCATACTGGTCACTGGAAGTTCAACATGGCACCTCATGGCAAAGAACTCTCTGAGGATCTGAAAAAAAGAATTGTTGCTCTGGATGGCGTAGGCTATAAGAAGATTGCCAAGACCCTGAAACTGAGCTGCAGCACGGTGGCCAAGACCATACAGCGGTTTAACAGGACAGGTTCCACTCAGAACAGGCCTCGCCATGGTCGACCAAAGAAGTTGAGTGCACGTGCTCAGCGTCATATCCAGAGGTTGTGTTTGGGAAATAGACGCATGAGTGCTGCCAGCATTGCTGCAGAGGTTGAAGGGGTGGGGGGTCAGCCTGTCAGTGCTCAGACCATACGCTGCACACTGCATCAAATTGGTCTGCATGGCTGTCGTCCCAGAAGGAAGCCTCTTCTAAAGATGATGCACAAGAAAGCCCGGAAACAGTTTGCTGAAGACAAGCAGACTAAGGACATGGATTACTGGAACCATGTCCTGTGGTCTGATGAGACCAAGATAAACTTATTTGGTTCAAATGGTGTCAAGCGTGTGTGGCGGCAACCAGCTGAGGAGTACAAAGACAAGTGTGTCTTGCCTACAGTCAAGCATGGTGGTGGGAGTGTCATGGTCTGGGGCTGCATGAGTGCTGCCGGCACTGGGGAGCTACAGTTCATTGAGGGAACCATGAATGTCAACATGTACTGTGACATACTGAAGCAGAGCATGATCCCCTCCCTTCAGTGACTGGGCCGCAGGGCAGTATTCCAACATGATAATGACCCCAAACACGCCTCCAAGACGACCACTGCCTTGCTAAAGAAGCTGAGGGTACCTAAACCCTATTGAGCATCTGTGGGGCATCCTCAAACGGAAGGTAGAGGAGCGCAAGGTCTCTAACATCCACCAGCTCCGTGATGTCGTCATGGAGGAGTGGAAGAGGACTCCAGTGGCAAACTGTGAAGCTCTGGTGAACTCCATGCCCAAGAAGGTTAAGGCAGTGCTGGAAAATAATGGTGGCCACACAAAATATTGACACTTTGGGCCCAATTTGGACATTTTCACTTAGGGGTGTACTCACTTTTGTGGCCAGCGGTTTAGACATTAATGGCTGTGTGTTGAGTTATTTTGAGGGGACAGCAAATTTACACTGTTATACAAGCTGTACACTCACTACTTTACATTGTAGCAAAGTGTCATTTCTTCAGTGTTGTCACATGAAAAGATATAATAAAATATTTACAAAAATATAAAGGGTGTACTCACTTCTGTGAGATACTGTATAACAAAAAACTATTAAAAATGACAAAAGCACATAAAATTACTCTAACTTAAACTAAGAGTCACTGCCTCAATAAACTCCTAATTACTTCTTATTAATAGTTAGTGAGGTAGTTCTTAAGTTTAAGTATTGGGTAGGATTATGGGATGTATAACATGATCAAGCAGAATAAGGCATTAATATGTGCTTCATAAGTAATAAACTGCCAATATCCTAGTAATATGCATGCCAATAAGCAACTAGTTAATAGTGAGAATTGGACCCTAAACTAAAGTGTTGCCAAACTAAGATTAAAATGAAAGCTGAATATATAATTCAAACATTTCAGATCACTGGTCACATGACCTCCTTATGTTGAATGTGGGTGGTGCAGTTACCAGTTTGGTAATAAAAAAAATTATTGTACAATTTTAAATAATTTTTCTAAATTTTGTGTAAGCATTTTGTGTTTTGCAAAGTTTGCTGCTTCAGGTGTTGTGGTGTTGATTCACATTGTTTCTAGATTATGGTGTAGAGTGATCAGTTTGAATAATTGCAAAAAGCTTAATTGGCCAAAAAAAAATGAACTTTATCACAAAAACCCCATTTTTTTGTCCCTGGCACAATATGAAAAGCTAACATAATCATATCATCAGCACATGGGAAAGTGTGAACAAGTAATAGTCAGGTGAAAGTACTTCCAATCATTGTGTTCTTGTGTTAGCAATAGTTACCTCCAAAGAAAGACATGCAGCCACTATCGATTTGCATCAAAATGGCCTCACATGCAAGGAAATTGCTGCAAAGAATATTGCACATGTAAGCTCCATTTACCAGATCATCAAGAACTTTAAGGAGAGAAGTTCTAAAGACTTTATATATAGAAAGACGTGCACTCGTATTACTGTGAATGGGAGAATGTGGAACGCGCAATATGGTGGAATAAGCCCTGCCTTCTAAATAAAAGAGCCACTCGCCGATTGGTTAAGTCATAAAGCTTATGACTGCACAACCACACTGGCTGCTCTAGCCTGAAAAATAAGCTTTTTTTAACGCTATTTAAGCATAAGAAACCACATTTATGATTCTTTATGACATTTACAGTTGTTTTCAGATTTCAATTTAATTTCAATTTATTTTCAATTTAATCGCAAGCTTGGTGAACAACTTTGAAGAATTTGATATTTCCTCATTCAAAGAAAAAGGAGCTGCACTTGCATGACTGAAATAGCTGCCCGTGAGCCGTTTCAAAGATGGCTGCTGAGTGACTTGCCTGAAAGGGACTTTGGAGGTTCAACTGCAGTAAAGAAGGCTTCAGGACGTCCCAGAGTGTCCAGCAAGCGCCAGGACTGTCTCCTCGGCTATAGAATCATGTCATGACCAGTGCAGAGCTCGCTCAATATTGGCAGCAGGTGGGTGTGAATATATAAAAACGCACAGTGAGGCCAAGACTTTTGGACAATGACCTGGTGTCAAGAAGAGCAGCAAAGAAGCCACTTCTCTCTAGGAAAAACATCGAGAACAGACTGAAATTCTGCAGAAGTACAAGGATCGGACAGCAGAAGACTGGTGCAAAGATATTATGAAGATACTGATGAAGCCCCCTTCCGACTGTTTGGGACATCTGGAAAATCGATTGTCCAGAAAAGAAAAGGTAAATGCTACCATGAGTCCGGTGTTGTGCCAACAGTGAAGCATCCTGAGACCATCCATGTGTGGGGTTGCTTTTCATCCAAGGGAGTGGCTCTCTCACAATTCTGCCCAAAAACACTGCCATGAATAAAGAATGTTATCAAAACGTCCTACAACAGCAAATTCTCCCAATGACTCAGGAGGAGCAATTGATAATCCGTGCATTTTCCAGCATGATGGAGAACCATGTTAAAAATCAAGAGTGATAATGGCTCCGAGATCATTACATTGAAATTTTGGATTCGTGGCCAACTTCCTGGATCTTAATCCCACAGAGAACCTGTGGTCAATCCTCAAGGCAAGTGAACAAGCAGAAGTCTACAAATTGTGATCACCTCTGAGCACTAATAAGGGAAGAATGGATCGCCATCAGTCAGGGTTTGGGCCAGAAGCTGATATCCAGCATGCCGGAGTGAACTGCAGAGGTTTTGAAGAAGAAGGTCAACACTGTAAATATTGAATGTTTTTGCCAATAAAAGCCTTTAAAACTTATGAAATGCATATCGTTGTTTTCCAGTATACCATAGAAATGTGAAAAAAAAAAAAAAAAAAAAAAAAATACTGAAGCAACAAACTTTGTGAAACATATAATTTATGTCACTGCCAATACTTCTGGCCATGGCTGTAAAAATATCTTAACTTCTTGCTGTCAGATCAAACGAGAAGTCAAAAAAATCATGTTAAAAAAAGAGAGGAAACTGCCTGTAATTACTTTCACAATACAAATGGAAGGTAAAATCAACTGCACTGCATTGTGGGATACAGTATCTCACACATCACATTCTCTTGTTTACTTTGGCCTAATATTGTAGGTCCTATATGTATGAAATATCATTTTTTTCCTAAATTTTGTATACTGTGTACATTATGCATACCATATATACTATAGAAATAGTAGGAGTAGTATATGTAGTTTTATTATGTTGACACAAGATGGCAGCATTTGCATCTTAATTAGCATCAGATTTAACATTTTTACCGGAACATTTACATGTTGTACCATTTAAATAGTGCAACAGTAAAAAGAATAAGACACTGAAACAAGCAGGAAGAAAGAGGATGAAAAGAAGCAGAACAGACTCACTCTTGTCACACTGATCTCCAGTGTATCCAGCCTCACACACACAGCGCCCACTGCTGGCCTCACAGGTTACTGCATCACTGGCACACTGGCACACATTGGCACAGCCTACGCCCCAAAAGCCTGCCTGGCACACTACATAGAGAATGTTTGTTATTAACGTGAATAAATCAAAACATAAACAATTGAGATTTGAGAATGCAATATATGCAATTTGTAGACTACATCCATTACTCTCCTGTTGAAAGTCAATTTTGTTATTATTTATTTTCATTAATACTATTATGGTAATAGCCAGCTTTACACTCTTAGAACAAGATTGAAAGAAAGAAAGAGACAGAAACCACATTTTTTGTTTGTTCAGTGAAAACGAGGTGAAAACATAATAGACAAGCTAACAGAAGCACTTAGCATTACAGTTCAAACTGGCACAAGACTGTCGGTCTATCCTGTCTGAATTCACTCACTCTCTCTTTTTCTTGTCCTACATAGAAACTGTAAATTGCTCTCCCTCAACCTCACTTCAATTACCCAGAATCCCCCCCTGAGGATGGGATAAAAGGGCTTGTTTTAGCATTAAGACCAAACTATGATCTGTTTAAGCCATTAAGACTAAAAAATGTATGTAAGTGATCAAGAACGACTTATAACTAAAACAGACACTTCAAATATGTTATTAAAACACAACGCTCTTTCCAAATTCATTCATTTCTCTCTTCAGCGAACAGAGGGAAAACCCATTTATATACACACGCACACACAGTGTGTGTTAATATATCACTTTCATAACATAACAGAGATGACCAGCATAAATCTTGCTACATAAAACATTTATTCCTTCACTCACTCTTTAACACAAAGCTACTGAGCTGAACTGAAATTACTGCCACTTACAGCTGTCAGTGTGTCGTCACATGTGAGCGTTTAGTGCATCTGCTGCTTGGAATTTTAAAAAGGGCATACTGTCTGATGATTGATTGTTCACAGTTGATCTCTGATGCAGACATTATTGAGCTATTAAAATAACTGAACCATTAAATAAGTTCTGTGCACCGACATCTGACAATCACTAGAGGGCGATGCAAAGCCATTATTGTCCCATTTGAAAAGTTAGCAGCCCTTTTCTGATTTGCATAAAAAGATATCCAAAATCCATTCAGTAAAAACCTTTGAATCTAATATGTCAACAAAATGAAAAAAGAATTTTGATCCTGGCTTTATTCAGTGTTATCTCTAAATGTATGCAAATGAGTGCATATTTAATTAGATAATGCCTCGTTTGCATATTTAAAACTGGGGAAGTATGGTGATATCTATATAGGTTAGTGCCGCATTCCCTTCTGAAGACAGACTTTGTGTATGTCTGTGAGTCTTACCCAGCTGGCATTTCTCTCCATGGTATCCGGGTGGGCACATCTTCTGGCACTCTCCAGTTTTAGGGTCACACGGATCACCATCAGAGCAGTTACATCGCTCACGGCAGCCATCGCCAAAGAAACCGTCATCACATTCTATACAGAAACATGACATATATCTCCATGTACCTGTCTGACGCAACTGTTTCAAATGGCTGTAGAACATCACCTACCTGCCTTGCAGTGGTCGCCATGGTAACCAGGTTTACAAGTGCAGGTGCCGTTTAGGGGGTCGCAAGAGAGAGTGTTTTCCTGCAAACATTCACATTCCTCCGAGCAACCCGCACCATGGGTCCATTTGGGACATGCTAATGTGGAAAAACACTATTTTACTGTACCTCAAAATAACTGAAAGAAGATGAGTAGCAGACTTTGACTGGAACATACTAAATACTTACGCAGGTGGCAGAATTTGCCGTATTTTCCGGGTGTGCAAAGACAACCCCCATACAGACGATGGCATCGTCCATTATTGGGGCAGTTACACCTCCTCCGACAGAACCTCCCATAGAAACCCTGCGGACAACCTGATGACATCACACGGTACATCAGTGAAATTCCACACTGGATTTCCACAAAGCGCATTATATCACAAGAAATGTCAAGAATTATCTGACCAGCTCTAATCTGAGAGGAATCTCAGAGACAAGAGGTTGATGGATAATGTGATGAAGACAAGGAAAGGCCAAGGGCAGACAGAGAAGAAGGAATGAGGAACTTAAACCCAAGAGCTCCAGCTAGTCTACTGAGGGATGCTTGGCATTTATTTATACATTTTTTCATTTAACAGACACTTTTGTGACTTCTTTTGATCATACTGATAATAAAGGAGCCAACAAAGTGAATAAACAGATTCTGGTATTATTGCATTCTTGTATTAAAGGTGCAATATGTAAGATTTTTGCAGTAAAATATCTACCACTAGGCCAGTGTTATATATTTAGTTCACTTGAGTACTTACAATATCCCAAACTATTTTTTAAATCATGAGAAAATTGCAATTTTAGCCAAGGCTCCGGGACGTGTGAAGAGTCGCCTGTCAACTGCGTCATACCTGTGTTAACCCTCGGCCTGCCTCGGTTTCCGGTTTTATTTTGTAGAAACAATGGAAACACCAAAGACGTTTTAATATATTACACATTTTAATAGACAAGGGAACAACTGTTTTGATATATTTATAGACAGAAAACTAATTGTTGTTATATAGCTCAACACGTTTAGTCTTATTGTTTAAATCTAATTTTCTTGATTTTTTGCGAGTACCATACTTTACCATGCCTCAGAGAAAAACACTATTTTGTCAAGTAGCTAATATAACATAATCAGATGCAGCTTTATTTTTAGTAACAGTAATACAGAATTTTCTCCATCATACGATACGTTTTAAAATGAATTGCATGCCATTTATCAACACAAGCCATCCAGCATTTATTAATATGATGTTCTAAAATCGATCTAGCTTACTGCAGTGTGTCTCAAACAAGTGTCTCACAGCAGCCGCCGAGCGAACGCACAGAGTAACGTTATAACATTATTTTCAACACACTCAAATTTATCTAATATGATAAACAGAGCTGTGTTACCTCATACTCATGACTGGAAAAGCGGAAGCAGCGCCGGCGACTGTGGCATAATAAAAGTTCCGCTGTTCGTGAGGCGTGTGTTGCGCAATCGCTCCAGCGGCCTCATTCAGCTCCCACAACACTCGGTCCTGCTCTGCTTCATACTACAGTAACGTTAATAATCGCCTCCATGAACATGATTTCTTCCCGAGTCCTATCCCAATTCTTTTGCACCGTCCGTTGAGGTGAAGACCACATGTCCCAAGATTCCGCTCTCAAACTTGGCGTCATCAAGCTACGCCTTTGTTTTGAATAGGCCTCTAGCGAACTCTAGCGGACAGAATTCTTACATACTGCACCTTTAATTAAAAAAAAACTTTATACAACAGTTCTTTCTGGTTCTCGAATCTGATTGGCTGATAGCCGTGCGATATTCTAGTGATAACAGCACTCTTACCTTTTCACCGTTTGTATCACTCCATTTGAAGCGACTGTCAAGGTGGCCGAGCAATTCCACCATCATTTTTACAAATACTACACTTATTGTACCACAAACTGCAGTATTAAGAGTATTTTTAGATGAGAATGTAGTTGTTTAGACCTGAATATTTTACAATTTGTTTAGACTCTTTCGGAGATGCGAGGTCGGCTGTTCAGTGCTCATGTACCCGCCGAGAACAGCTTCATCTCGGCCAGTGCTTCGGGGATTTGCCGCTGTGTCTTATAGTGGTTAAACATGAGATATAATTTATTTTGGGTACATAAAATGAACAATCTTTGGTCTTATTAATCTATTACTTGTTCCTGAGCAAATCAACTTGGGCTATGTTAAATTTAAGAATATTAAGTCTATATTTAACTTACATCCATTGTAGAGCATTGTAGAGCACTGCTTTTGTACGTTTGACTGAATTGTATAATTGTGTTTATTTCCTATTGTCATTTATAATGGCTATTGTTGTTAATTTAAATATTGTTGTTCAATAAATATTATTTTAAATAAATAATATGTTGTATTTGGTATTGAGAAAGGGTCCATTAGTGCGTAATATGGGTGAAAGCTACATTAATATTCCATTAGATGGTGGCAAAACTTTACGAGTGAATCAGTCAGTTGCAAGAGACTTTTAAATTGAAAGGGAATTTTGTACACAAAGGACGTTGTTTTAGTGCTGTTATGGAAAATTCCCTTAACTGTAAAAAGGACAAATATAAAGATCGCTTTCCTCAGCAGACATTCTAACAGATTTTTATAATTGATATAATATTATGGACATCGACCTGAAGAATGAATGTTATATCAGACACAGGTAATGCTTGCACAGGCGATCTCTCTCTCTCTCTCATACTGTACAAAATACAATGAGTTTCAATGGAGGGACTCAACATTCGTTACTAGTTCTAAAGTGACATTTTAGAATTAGTAACAGAGGCTTGGTTAAACTGTCAACTTGAGATTTGAATCCGTGAAGAAAGGAAGTAGTTCTTCACAAAAGAGGGTTTTAAGACACTCCGTTGTTATTTCTTATTTATTTACACACTCGTCAAACTGTTGTATAAACAGTTTTTGCTCATGTATGGAATATTTGTAGTTTCAAAGTTTTCAAAAATACACAACCATTGAAAAATCTGGGGTCAGTAAGATTTTTTATGTTTTTAAAAATGGCTTGTGTAAAGTAAAGTAGCTGTTTTTTCTAAGGCAATTTTTTAGGCAAAAAAAAAACAGCTACTTTACTTCTAAAAATGACATATATTGTGTTGTAATGGGACTGAGACACTAAAAGAGTATCAAACAAGCAGCAGCCCAGAAAAGACTAGAAAACATTCCTCTATTTTCCTCATGAGTCAACAGAAAGATGTACATAAGTAAAAAAACAAAAAACAAAAGAAGGGTTATGAATATTGAAATATGACACTGCAAGTACAGAGGAAAGAGGAATATCACAAGCCATGAGAATTGGAAGATGTTAAGACAGTTAAAAAGAGAAGAGAAGACATAAAGCATGTGTGCTGTACCGTTTTCACAGTGCAGACCCTGGACCCCTGGAGGACACAAGCACTTCCCCGTCACTGGGTCACAACGGCCCCCATTCTTACAAACACACAGACTGTTGCACTGAACACCATATGTGCCTTCAGCACAAGCTAAAAGAAATAGAGAGAGAGAGAATGCTTAAGTAAATACATGTTTAGGGTTCTCAGAGGAACCAAGGGCCGAGAGATATACAGCAGCCACCGTAGTTTCTGTTGACTTTAGGGTGGATTAAAAATGAGACGGTATGGAAAACTCAAATCACGCTCTTGTGAATTCACACTGATGGGTGTGGAGATGCTCTTAGGACCGCAGCTCTCCAACATGCTGTCAATTTATGTTATAAACTAGTTGAGTTATAGTGTCTCTACAGGACGTACTTTGCTTAGAGTCATTGAACTGCTCTGCTCAGGGGCTTGATTTCTATATAAGTAAGGGTAAATACAGCAGGACTTCAGCAGGGAGCTGAACATCAGCTAGATGGGGGAAGAAGAACAGGAAAAATGGCACCTGTGTCTCATTATATACTGAATTTAGGTCTTATACTCAGACTAATATTCTGGCATGTATATATCTATATGTTACTCCAACTACACAACTTTTGCCAAGATTTTTGCCTTGATTTGCAGTCCGGATGATTCAATATTATTTGCTGAAAGAACCTGTCTGCAGATTTTGAGCACTCAGAATTACATAGAAAGATGTTTGCAGATTCCATCCAGTTGGAGGAGCCAATTACACTATGCATTTTTGCAGAAAATTACATAATGTGTGATGGGCACAAACTTTTCTTTAGCTTCAGACTATGATTCCATCCAGTCGGAGGATAATAAACATGTCTGATATTTTGAGTGGATTTTAGAACACAATTTGTCAAGCGTCTCCTAGCAATGAGGCGCATGTTTTTGTGTGAGTTTGTTGTGTTTGGAACAATTTGAAAGTCTGGTAGAGTATGATCCTCAGTTGTTTTGTGTAAGATGCCAATGTAACAATCAGCAATACAGTTTATCCCTAGTATTTTAAAATCTTTTCTGATTTTAAAAGTCATGCAGAGTATTTCAGTCTTAAAGGATTAGTTCACTTTCAAATGAAAATTACCCCAAGCTTCACTCATCCTCAAGCCATCCTAGATGTATATGACATTTTTCTTTCTGATGAACATAATCGGAGAAATATTAATAAATATCCTGACGCATCCAAGCTTTATAATGGCAGTGAGCGATACCAACAGGTATGAGCTGAAGAAAGTGTCTCCATCCACATCCATCCATCATAAACGTACTCCACACGGCTCCGGGGGGTTAATAAAGGCCTTCTGAAGTGAAGCGATGCGTTATATAAATATATCCATATTTAACAAGTTATAAAGTAAAATATCTAGCTTCCGCCAGACTGCCTTCTGCATTCAACTTATGAAGAAAGTGTAAAACTCTCACAGTTCAAAAAGCTTACACTATGTCCTACGCCTTCTGTATTCAACTTACGGAAAAAGCTTCACTGATGCGACGCCAGTTTACACTTTCTTCATAAGTTGAACACGGAAGGCGGTCTGGCAGAAGCTAGATATTTTACTATTTAACTTGTTAAATATGATATTTTTTTTACTCTTCGCTTCAGAAGGCCTTTATTAACACCCAGAGCCGTGTGGAGTATGTTTATGATGGATGGATGTGGATGGAGACACTTTCTTCAGCTCATACTCGCTGGTATCACTCACTGCCATTATAAAGCTTGGATGCTTCAGAATATTTATTAATATATCTCTGATTGTGTTCATCAGAAAGAAGAAAGTCAAGGATGGCTTGAGGTTGAGTAAAGCTTGGGCTAATTTTCCTTTGAAAGTGAACTAATCCTTTAAATCAGATGAGAGCAAGGACACAAAGAAACGACACAAAACTATAAAATGTATAAAAGTACCGAGAAGTACCGAGCAAGTGTCTATAAAGTGAACGTGCAAAGACTATTCAAACAGCCTTTACAATAAAAAAGGTAAAACAACGATGTCGGACGATTGAAGTTAGAGGAGAAAATGAGACCACCCTACTGCGGTACTTCTGCCTACGTCACGCGTGACCTTTCCAACATGATTACGTAATGTGTGGCACATTGCAGAGCAGTGCAAGATGAGCACTTGTGGTTAAAAAGTATATAATTTTTTTTAATCTATTTTTTTGGAAAATGCCCAATCATTTTGCTAGACAAGACCCTTATTCCTCGTCTGGGATCATGTAGAGCCTTTTGAAGCTGCACTGAAACTGCAATTTGGACCTTCAACCCGTTGAACCCTGTTGATGTCCACTATATATAAAAAACCAGGAATGTTTTCCTCAAAAACCTTAATTTCTTTTCAAATGAAGAAAGAAAGTCATGAACATCTTGGATGACATGGGGATGAGTAAATTATCAGGAAATTTTAATTCTGGAATTAACTAATCCTTTAACAATGAAGCTGTATTTCTTTAATGCTTCAGTTTGGGTTAGAGGTCAATGATAGTAGAGAATCAAGACACTCACTGTCATTACAGGTGACCCCAGTCCAGCCGGGCGCACACACACAGCGATCCTTCTCTAATGCACACACTCCTCCGTTAGCACAGTCCTCACAGCTCACACTGCAGTCGTCACCGAACGATCCCTCCTCACACACTGATACAGAGATCAATATATATAATATATGTGTCCTTTCCTTTTTCTGTATGTTTATGTCACAGTTCTGGTGTTAACATTCCTAGTTTCTCTTACTAATCTTGCTGATGACGGTCAGCTCCTCTCTCTGTTCTTGGTTGTGCGGGTGTCCTGCATAGTAAGTGTGTGTGTCATCATCATATGGTCTGCTTAAAGCGGCGGTGTAATGCAGCAGCTGAGGGGGGCGACGGAACAGCAAGTCCGGCAAACGAAGGACCTCAGGCTCATCTTCACTGCCAACCACGTCTTCCTCTTCCACCTCCTCCTCCTCCTCCTCCAGTTCCCTCTCATAGAGAGCTAAACACGCAAAAGGAGACAGAATGGAAGAGATAGAATAGAGACATATACCGTTATAGTTATCTAAAACTAAAAACATAAAAAACAACTTTCATGACTTGAAATAAATTAAACTGAAAAAAAAAAAAATATATATATATATATATATATATATATATAAAAAACTTACAATTTTTATTTCCAAGGCAACATTTGACATTGTCAATTAATTTAACTTGATGTACTATATTAACTAAAACTACACCTGAAATAAAATGTAATAAAAAATTATGTTGAAATTTTTTTTAAAAAATTACCAAAACAAAAACAACAAAATTACTCATACTTTTACTGATTTTAAAATGAAAACCTAAAATATAAAAATAGCAACTAATTTAAAATATTAATAAAAAATATAAATGAAAAATAAAAATGACTAAAATAAAAATATTAATAACAAACTAAAAATGACTACAACAAAAAAAAAACACACAAAATTACTAATACTTTTACTGAACTGAAAATTAAAACATAAAATATAAAAATAGCAACTAATTCAAAATATGAATAAAAAATACAAATAAAAAAATTAAAAAAAATAAAAATGACAAACAAAAATATTAATAAAAAATAAAAATGACTACAATAAAAAAAAAAATTACTAATACTTTTATTGAATTTAAAATGACAACATAAAATATAAAAATAAAAACTAATTCAAAATATTAATAAAAACTATAATACTATCTTTTTATTTATTTTTATTGCCAAGGCAACATGTCACATTTTCATTTAGTTTAACTTGATGTACTAAAACAACTAAAACTACTACAGAAATAAAATGTAATAAAATTTTATATATATAATAAAATAAAAAAACAATAAAATTACTACAACTAAAAAAAAATTACTAAAACATTAATTACATTTAAAATGAAAACAGAAAATATAAAATATTAAAATGAATTCAAAATCTTAATAAAAACTATAATAGTACATTAATGATAGTAAAATAACACCAATAGAGATTATATAACATTTCACCAATTCAAAACATGTCTTCTGAGGGTAAATAACACTCTGATTTACAACATACAATATGAGGTCAGCACTAAACAACTGCCAATCAAACATGTACTCACGTGAGCATGATTTCTGGTCGTAGTCCAGTCTGAAGCCCACCTGACAGAAACACTCATAAGAGCCCAGGGTGTTTACACAGTACTGAGAACATCCAGACGTCTCGAACACACACTCGTCAATGTCTGAAGAGAAACAATCATATTAAAACAGCCTTCATTTTAGACTAAATGTGCTCAAATCAACCTTAAATAGCCCATTTAGGAGGAAAATATGGAAAAATAGATTAATGTATAAGGCTATAAAGTTAAAGATGTAGTTCAGCATCAATTTAAGCATCAGTCTGTGATTAAGAGAAGGTCAAACGAGGAAGACATGAAACTAAGCACACACATACCATCACATGTGCAGCCGTTGGGTGTGTATCCAGGTCTACAGCCACACTCATAGCCTCCTGGGTAATTTTTACAGAAGTGACTACAGCACGCCTCCCCGTTTTCACACTCATCAGTGTCTGTAGACGACACACACACACATTTTCTCTAACTCGTGAGAAAGTGGTACAAACTTTTCATCTGAAAATCAACATTTGTGAGATTTATTCTAACTTAACTGTTTTGAGGTTATAAGATGTGTAATTTATAATATAAAAATACCTACATTTTAAAAGGATTTGCTAGAAAATCATTATGCGGGGGGGGGGCATACTGTACCTATGCACGTCTTGAGGTCCTCAGCGAGCTGGTAACCTTGGTTACAGGAGCACAGGGGCCCGCTGGTGGTGTGCTCACAGTGATGAGAGCAGCCACCGTTGTTTTTCTCACAGCCGTTCACGATCTCCATCTCTATACCTGTAGAATATGTCACTCCATGTTAGGGTTTTCTAATCACTGATTGGTGCATGTCAAATACACTGACCAATCACAGACTGTTTGGCTGCAGTAAACCAATTCCACATGTCAGTGAACTACTGAGATAATCTGATAATAGTTTTAGACAAAGTGTTTTAGATTTCCACCGAACATTATTTTAAAGGACTCGCAGAGCATGTGTTAATGCGTATGTGTACTCACGATAGCACTGTTTCCCATCAGCGCCCAGCTCGAATCCTGGATTACACACACAACGGAACGATCCCGGCACGTTAACACAGCCGTGAGCACATTTAGCCTGACCAGACACACATTCATCAATGTCTGGGAGAGGAAACGAGCGGGTAATTAGGAAATATGCCAGTGTAAAACTCACTACTAGTCTGTATTTTACAATAAATAAATAAACACAATGTATTCAGTTAGGATACCAGTAAAATGAGTGTGTGAATGTGTCTGTGTGTAAGCGTGGCAATGTATGTGTGTGCACAGCAGGGGTGAGAGTCTATTCATGGGGTCAGCTGAGGTTGTCTCATAAAGTCTGGACATAAAAATGAGGTCCAGACAAACATGTGTACCCATGACTCAGATCAATGGCTTTACACTGGCCTGCACACATAGTAACTAACAAGAGGCTCGTTACAGCAGTAATCTGCTGTGTGTGTGTGTGTGTGTGTGTGTGTGTCTGTGTGTGTGTGTGTGTGTGTGTGAGTGAGAGAGAGAGAGAGAGAGAGAGAGAGAGAGAAGGACACAGTTCAATTCAGTTCAGTTTTATGGCACAGCTGAAGGGAGATTTGCTGTAGCCAATGGAATTGCACTGAATAAAATAAAATAAAATAAAATAAAATAGAATAAAATAAACAAATAAAAATAAAACAAAACAAAATAAAACGAAAAATAAAATAAATAAAATAAAATAAAATAAAATAAAACAAAATAAAGCAAAGCAAAGCAAAACAAAATAAAACAAATAAAATAAAAAATAAAAAACAAAACAAAAAGTAATAAAATAAAATAAAATAAAATAAAACAAAGCAAAACAAAATAAAACAAAAAATAAAACAAATAAAATAAAATAAAACAAAAAACAACAAAATAAAGTAATCAAATAAAACAAAACAAAATAAAATAAAGCAAAGCAAAGCAAAGCAAAACAAAATAAAACAAATAAAATAAAATAAAATAAAAAATAAAACAAAATAAAATAAGTCTGTAAGGCCTAAAAACTTTCAAACTTTAAGACTTTGTCAAGTCTTTTAAAAAACATTTTTTAACATTCAAATAAGGTGAACCATCAACATTTGTCTTCACAAGCTTTCCTTTTTTTCTTGTTAAAAATGACACTTACATTATTTCATTTAAATTCTAAATCTGTAAATGACAATTACATTTATAAAAATAACGATTTAATTTAGTAACAGAAAATGGGACATACATTACATTTCTGGGAAAGAAATACACAACATTTACTCAAAATTTGAAAAAAAAAAAATGTCTGTAGTGGATCGTTTCCACTGGTTCATTACAGTACAATACAGTACAAAATTATTTCCGTTTCCATTGTCAGAAGTTGTGAATAGTACCACTTTTTTTGGGACCCTTCCGTTGGGGTACCTAGCACAATAGTACTAATAATACCGGTACCAAAAGGGTGGAGCTACACTCACTGCAGAATGTTGACTGGTTGACAGAGACTCATCACTTGCGTGGGCTACAAGAGGAATGACAACACAATACCATTGCAAACACAATGTGTTTTTTTCGTCTGTTTTTACTTGCAGCCTTCAGCCTTTGCTCAAACAAAGCTGCTGTATGTCCTCCATTGTTGTTTACTGTCACTTTCTTCATGTGAGAATTACGTCGATCGCTACTTTCTGGCATACACAAGCCAGATGGAAACGCAAGCCAGATCAGAGTTTACCATCCCGAATCGTACTGTACTGTACTGAACTGAGCCGTACCGCTTGGTGGAAACGAGCCATAATTGACTTTTAATTATCCTATTGGTAGTAATTAAAAATGACAAAAAACAGTGTCTAAGCTAGCACAAGATAAACAATTTTTATCTATAAAAAAAAAAGAAAAAAAGGTTTGCATATGTGTGGGTACATGTCTGTGACTGTGTCCACAAACCGTCACATCTCCTGAAGTCAGCTGCCAGTTTATATCCTGGTCTGCAGCTGCACTGCACCTGTCCATTCACATTACTGCAGATATGAGGACATCCACCATTATGTTCCTTACAGGGGTCCTTCACTGAGAGAATAACACAGTACACACACAAACACACAGACAAGTGTTTACATAACCATCACAATATTACTACAGTAAAAATGTAAGTGGTGTAATATGCATGTGAACTCACATTCACAGTGTTTTCCATCTCTTGTGAGCTGGTAGTTGCTGCGACATTCACACTTGTACTGCTCGTTTCCCAAATCGACACACCTGTGTTCACAGCCGCCATTCTTTACGGAGCAAGAGTTGACCACTGGAAAAGGGACACATACAAACAGCAACTTTCTTAACACTCCTTTGCTAACGCTCTTACAACCATTTCGGTTACCATTCGGGGCGGTCAACCCAGACTTTTGACCCCCTGACAGATTATAATGGCAAACTCAGATTTTCTGTTTGGACAGGAAGAAAAACTTTTATTGTGAAGGGAAAACATTTCTGAATCAAATCCAGTTTGGAGTTTGTGTATATATTGAGAGGTATGGAAAGTTCTCATTCCTTCTCTCTCTCTCTGACTGATGATGTTTCCATGTCGTGTCTGAGCTGGCAGATTTACGGAGTCTTAGGGGACAGGTCAGCGCCGCTGTCTTACTGTGATGACATCGCCAGGCCTGTCACCGAGTGATGACACATCCAGACTTCAGTAAAACAGGATAAGGGCTGTTTTAGGGCGATTAGATCAGCAGAACCAGAGCTTAACTTGCTGTGTTAACGCTGTTTGTTGAGCTAGCAGAAATAATGGAGTTTTAGGCAGCCTGCTGTTGCTCTCCTTCCCAGAGTGCATTGCTAGGGGTGATTCACAGATGCCACTCAAGACAGAGAAATACTACTCATGATACAGTACATGTGTGTTTGTGAGCATGTATGCGATTTTTAAAGATCTCACCTATGCATGTGCGAGCATCGGCGTGTATGCGGAAACCCTCGCTGCACTCACAGTGGTACGAACCCAGTGTGTTCACACACGTCTGCTGGCAACCACCGTTCAGCTCCTCACACTCATCTTCATCTGTGGGGACAGCATGCATTAATACACACACATACATATGCACGCATACACAACAAATGAGACATTTATGAATTTCAATAAATGTATTTGTTTTTTATTTATTCATTTATTTAAAGAGAACCTATTATGCTTTTTTATATTTTCAATTTTCTTTAGTGTGTAATGTTGCTGTTTGCTTGAAAAAGTCCTGCAAAGTTACCAAACACAAAGTTACTCCAAAGAGAGTTATTTTCTATATCAGTAAACACTGTTTCTGAACTCCCTGAAACGCCTTGATTGTAGTCTTGAGTTTTCTTCTGGGAACGTACAAGTCACAATATCGCTCATTTAAAAAAAAAATCCTGCCCAAGTCATGCGCAAAATAAAGGGGCTGAGGCCTGGTTGAGTTGCTTTAGTAGTGTGTTGAGATGATGTAAGGGCGTGATATTTCTGAAACACACACAGTTGACCAATCACAACAACACACTGAGTGAGATGACCAATCAGAGCACATTTCACTTTTCGGAAGGAGGGGCTTCACGAAGACAGGAAATAAACAGAGCGTTACTGACAGACTTGGAAGAGAGGTGCTGCAACAATGTAAAAAATGTGTTTTTTTTAAACATTCAAACATGAAAAGCTATTCTAGTAGACCCCAAAAACAAAATCAAGACTTTGTAAAAGGGCATAATAGGTCCTCTTTAAAATTATTTGTCTCCAAATAAAGGATTCTGATAGGGGCAGCATACAGCAAAAAAATCTAAATGTTAAAATTACTGGTAAATACAATAATAATTAATATATTATTTTATAAATAATTTAATCCATGTTTTTTCTGCTAGTAAGCATGGTACTTCAGATATCAAATTAAAAGTTTATAAGTCAGTAATTGAAATGCCTTATTTTCACAAATGTCACTGATTAGAATAAATTTAAAAACATTAAGAAAATAAAGCTCATTTCAAAGAAAAATGTCAGATGCAGATCTGAAGTCTTCATGTCCAAAAACATGACAATACCAGGTACTTTTTTTGTTAGTGCTGGTTCTGTTCTAGAAAACGTTCTGTATGATGTTCAATGAATAAGAGTTTTGCCATAAATAGTAATTGTAAAACTGTCACTATGAGGAATGTGCTTACATACATAAGATTAATGGTGACCAGCCTTGTTTCATGCCATACCTTTCTTTACCGCTTTAACAGATGTTTGCGTTTACAAAATGTATTTATGAAGAGGGAAAAAAGCCTTAGTTAATGTTTGAGGGGAAAAACGTATGGATTGCGGAGTTATGGATATGTCTGTAGTGAACAAAAGTTAGTTCATCTTATATATCTGCTTATGGCATCATAAGAATCATTATCTTTTAAAACACACAGACATAATGTCATTGCAGATTCCCTATCATAAACACAACAGAACTGAGCTGTCAGATCTTATTATTAGGCTTTCGTGTTGAAAAATATAACTTTGTTAAAATGAAAATTGTTCAGAAATAGGGATGCAAAGGGGCGGAAAAATTCTGGTAAATTTCCAGAAACTTTCCCAAATTTCCTGCAAGTTTCCAAAAATCCTGGAAATTTTCCACCCCTTTGCAACCCTATACAGAAAATTGACAACGATAATTTTAAAATGTTAAACTTTAGAATTCTCAGAGAAATCTGTAATGTTCTAGAATCAGAGAGCTACTGTATGATACCTGATCATTCATTCCCAAGTAATTAGGTACAGTACATTACGTCTGCTGAACACATTCACATGTGTGTGCATAACGTCCAAATTCATACTGCTTTGTCAAAGAACTCTGTCCAAAGTCAACATAACTTACTTCCCAGTAATGATATATTGTTGGGAGCCATTGCAAATGTTCAGAAATACATGATATTGTAGATATTTGAGAGATAATTTACAATCTCCTCAGTTTTACATGGGTTTTGTCAGACTCTTGTCATGGGATGAATTCCTACAGATTCCTACATGTAAGCAGTCAGCTATAGGTCAAGTGCTGTAACAGTGCCTGCCCCATGACTGGATTATTGAATGTGGTTCATTAGCACTAATTAAATCTTCAGACCCTAATGAATTCAATTATAGCTGTCTGACTATTTCCCACAAATCAAGAGCAGCCACAACTGAGAGTCTGAACCAAATCAGAAGATTTACACACGTCATGTTACAAGACAATAATTTAACCAGCCTGCATTGGTTTTAGTATTCTAGTTGTACCACCTGACATGGAGAGTGTACCATCCTACCCATACTTGAAATTAACAGTTTTTACCAGTATTTAAGAGAGATCTACAAACCTTTTCACTCTGCTGCAAGGATCAGTTGGGGATCAGTTGTATCTTGTCAATTCATAATAAAAGAGCCATGTTTGCAGTTGTGCCACCCTGACATTTGAGATTATACAAATTGCTGGACAAAAGTTTGTTTTAATTATCTCAACAGCTTTAAAACAACTGATATTTATAATATTTGTTTATATATAAGGTTTCAAACCTAAAATGATGCCATAGTATTTAGTGTTCATTTTTTTATTATTAAGACACCATTTTAAATAGTTTTCTTAGTTCGGTTAGTTGCACCACCTGACATTTTGGGGGTTTAAGATAACAAAACATAAAACAATATGTATTATTTAAATGTACTAAAAATGAATTCAAACTAAATAGGTTTTACAGAATAAAGTGATATACGTTATGAACTTATCAAATTATTTTAAAAGGAAATAATGCACTTGGACACAAAAATATGCACGTCATGTCATTGACCCATATACAAAAATAAGTTGTTCTACCGAATAACAGAACCACTGCAACTCTGTGTTCTGTCCCCAAACCACCATGTCTCTCTTTTCTCTCTTTACAGGCTCTGTACCTGCTCAAAATTCTGTGTAAAGACGTAATGCTGCATAAAAGCAAGACTAAATGATGCCTGCTCTGACCCACCTTAGTCCCTAGTATAAAAGTATACTATTGAAACTGCTGTGTAAATGAAATTAAACATTAACCAGTCTGTGTTAAGACACCTAATTGCCAGTTTAGAAGTGCTTCTGTGCCACCTTTACGGTGTAAATTTGGCATCTCTCATACACCTGTTTCCTCACCTGTAGCCTTTCAGTCCAGCAGAACCTGAGACAGCAGGCAGGATCATCATTCCCACACTTACACATGAACAGCTGAGATGGACACAGATGTAGAACCGTCTCTCTCAGCACATTCAGGCATTACCGCAGTGCCCACACAAAGCCCATCATACATCATCCTTCATCTCAAGATGAAACCTAGCCAAACCAATGACCTTAAACAAGCTCCCGATGTAATCACATGTACAGGATGGATTAAAAGGTTTTTTCCTGCATATCATTAACAGACAGCATTACAAACTACTCTTACTTATGATCATGACAGTTCAAAGCATTAATGCTAGACCTGGTCATAAAAGTGTCTGAATGTTTTATGGAGATAGGACACAATATTATACATTTATGATTTAATTTACTGCTGCTCATATGTGGTTTTAAGTGTTGGTTTTATGTGGTTTTAAGTGGGTCACTCTGATTATAGAGAGGTTAAATGATTTTAGAAACATGATATAAACTCGATGGATATGAATGTGCGCTCACCATGGCAGGATTTCCCATCATCTCCGAGTTTACTACCATCAGGACACCTGCAGTAATAACTGCCGATAGTATTACAGCACGTGCCTTCACATTCGCCATTACTCTCCGCACACTCGTTTATATCTAGAAAGAAAGAAAGAAAGAAAAACCCTGAGAATCCATATCGACTATAACTATATTGTGTTTTAGAAACATAAAATCATTAATATGCTAATAAGAAAAAAAGACAAAGATTAAAAACAAAAACAATCAAATTAATAGTCCCATTAAATGGAGTTGTGGTCATTTTTTCCCATCTATCAAGTACTTTAGATCATTTTGATTTAAAATACACCAATTTTTTTTAAATAATTAAATACATCACTTGCTATCGTATGCCAATTTCCTCCTAATATTTTACTTTAAAGGGTTAGTTCACCCAAAAATGAAAATTTCTGTCATTAATTACTCACCCTCATGTCGTTCCACACCTGTAAAACTTTCGTTCATCTTCGAAACACAAATCACAAAGATCTTTTCGATGAAATCTGAGCGATTTCTGTCCCTCTATTGACAGCTACGCAACTACCACTTTGATGCTTCAAAAAGATCATAAAACTAATCCATATGAATTGAGTGGTTTAGTCCAAATTTTCTTTTATTCACATATGAACACTGATCAGAGAACATAATATACTGAAACTCAACCGAACCTGCTTGATGTGTGAGAACAAACCTCTTCCGGAAGCTCAAACGTGTTGTGTAACACACGAGAATGAACCTCATTAGTTACGCAGCACGTTTGAACTTCCGGAAGAGGTTTGTTCTCACGCATCAAGCAGGTTTGGTTGAGCTTCTGTTTATGTTCGCTGATCAATGTTTACATGTGAGTAAAAGCCTAAATTCAATCTGTTCATCATATAAAGCGATCGAGACTGTTCAGAAAATCTGGACTAAACCATTCAATTTATATGGATTAGTCTTACGGTCTCTTTATGAACTTCTTGAAGCGTGAGTCAGTTTCAGTTGCGTAGCTGTCAATAGAGGGACAGAAATCTCTCAGATTTCATCAAAAATTTATTCATTTGTGTCCAGAAGATGAACGAAAGTCTTACAGGTTTGGAACGACATGAGGGTGAGTAATCCCTTTAACATCATCTGGAAAATCTCTTTCTTTATCCATCTACTTCCTCTTTATATTTTGAATAGTTTCCTCTCTCCAGCATGTTGTTTAGATCTGTAAAGACTTTCTGTAAAAAAAGTTTCCTGTCTCATGTCTTTAAATAGGACATTGTGCAGTCATTTTAACATAATTGTGAAAAAAATGTCATCACACAGACATAAACAGACAATCCACACAAACAAACCCACTTATATAAACCCCCACACAAACACACACCATGCAGCGCTCAGACTCAGGTAATAAGTCCAAGCTGGTCCAAACATCTGCCTTCTGCTCAACAGGTTTTCATCAATACACACAAAAATACAAAAAAAAAAGCAAAAATGTTTCACAATAAGTTCAAGAGAACTTATCTTAAAAATCAATCGATAAATAAATAAATACAATTATTTGATAGTGTGTTTTTCTGTAAGCCTCAGAAACCAAGGATGGGTCGCCATAGCAAATGTTCAGGCCACACCCACACTTGGTTTCGAAGGCAAAACAGCATCACCAGATGAACTCCACATCTGATTATAATATGCACATCAACTATCTAAAATTATAAAATATTTATAAATCAATGTCCTTGGTTGCCCAAAACCAGGTTTTATAATATTTAAGAATCTTTCCCCGGTTTCACAGACAAGGCTTAAGTCTAGTCCCAGACTAAAATGCATATTTGAGCTGTTTTAACTGAAAGAATCTTGCACTGATATAACTTAAAATATGTGCTATTGTTTTGTATCAAGATGCACACCAGTAATGTTTTTTCTAAGGCATGTTTATAAAAATCCTGGCTTACTTTAAGCCCTGTTTGTGAAACTGGGCCTTTATCTGTTAAGATAAATGTTCACAAATTTGCACACATAATTTTTCACCCATCTCCATCTGTATCCTTCTGTCTGATCTTGTGGAATCATGTCTCCCTAAAAACCTTTGACTCTAAGACACGGCACTGACCTTAAGCAAACATCCCATAATAATACAGAGTGCTGACAACATCTTTCCTGTGGAAAGACAAGGACAGATTTACAGATGTAAGTTAAGCGTTTTAACTGCTTTGCTGTCGACTCACTTAAACAGGTTTGCAGCATCATGAGGGTGAGGAAATGATGCCAGAGTTTTCTTTTTTTTGGGTGAACTATGCCTTTAAGTGATTTCACAAAACTAGAATGCATTTGCTGTCATGATCACCTGCTGGAGTGCCCTTGATAGCCACCAGAGGGCACTCCACGCCGAACTACTGCCACTATCACAGACTTCATTTCCCATAACCCACTGCCCATACTTATCAGCCATGATTGCTTTCAGCTGTTTTCACTCATCTTGTTAGTTTCTGCCTATTTATACCTGGTTGTTTCTGTCATTTGTCATCGAGTTTTTGTTGTTGTCACCCTGCACTTCTGAGCACTCTCCCTGGTTCCTTGGTTTTGCTGGATTTTGTAAGTATTTTGACCTAAGGTGACCATATGTGCCATTTTCCCAGGACGCGTCCTGTCCGGGATTTCTAAGTTGCATAAAATGTCCCAGTTTTGGTTTTGTTTTCATATTTGCGGAAGGTAATGACTGAAAAATAATTTGACCAATAGCGTTATACATAATCGACCAATCGTGGCTTGCGAGAAGGCTGGATCTACAGAGAACGGTCAAAGCATTGCAAATACGACAACATTTTAATGCATTGGCTTGCACAGACCTCCGTGTAGAAATCGCGTTCCTAAATCGTGTTCCGGGGGCACATTGATATGACCACTTTCACAATTAAAGAGGCAAGGGTTCAAGCCATTTTAGGCAATTTAGAAATTCTGGACAGGACGCGTCCTGGGAAAATGGCACATATGGTCACCCTATTTGATCCTTTGCCTGGCATACAATGTTGATGTTGGATTTCCAAATAAAACTGCAGTTGGATCTTACTAAAGTCTCAAAGCATTCCGTGACATTTGCAGTGGCTAAAATGTGTGTCTTGATAAGGACTGACATGCACGCAAAAGTACACACACAAATACATCTGAGAATAAACATCCACTCTGCCATCTGTTTAGCTTGTTTAGGCCCCTGTTTTCTGTTTCACACCTGGTGATCGTTTTCTTTGTCATTTTAAATCTTTCTACCTCTAGATCTGTTTTGTATCCAGACCTCTGTCATTAATCTTGCTCTGGCTCTGACTGGGAAACAGGAACAGGGGATAGAACGATAAAAAAACATCTAGAAATAAAACAAGAATAAACAACAGGAAATGAAAGGCAAATGGAAAGACTGTTTTAAAATGTTATTGATATTAATATTTACACATTCTGTCAACATTTATATATTTTAAAGAGGTTTTTGAACTGAATATATTCTATATGCTACAAAGAATGTTATTTTATTCCATTGTTTTTTTATTTAAACATGCGCTAGATAGACGTCTTTTACCATTGTGCTCGCATCTTACATCTTTCGCAGTGTCTCGTGCATAAAACACAGCATTGCAAAAAATGCTGTGCTCAAGTTTAAAAAAAAAAAACACGTAGTTTAACGATGGGAAAAATGGACCCGGCGCATGGTCTAAAAGGGTTGTCCCTATTCTCTTAATGAGTAATGGGTGTGTTTTGGGCATAACGTGCAATAAACCAATCAGAGTCTGATCTCCCATTCCCTTTAAAAGCCAGCTGCGCTCTCGCATGGCGGATTCGCTATTTATATGGCGGAATTTGCAAACGGAAAAACTGAACGCTTCTCTAGCGAGGAAACGGATCTGCTCATGCACGAGGTTAAAGCATGCTAGCAGACCAGATCTTTATGCACACAATAACAATCTTTTACATTGTAATCCTTTTATTTGTAATATTTGGCATGTTTATGTGCTGCTGCGCTTCCCTGCGTGTGTAATAAGCAGCGTTTACGTGCACCTATAGGTGCATACTACTAACACGCTCTTTAAATAACAAAAATAAATAAATATTGCGTTGGTCAGTTTGGTCAATGGCGCAGTCTATTTCAGTTGCCTCAAAATAGCAACACGCCAACAATGCACCTGAACACACCTCGTTTTCAGACCAGCACGCCCATGGGCAAACAAATGTGTGCAAATGCATTTGCTATTTAAACAACGTGTTGCAGGACGTGAAAATGATATATGCGTCGGGCTGAAACTAGCAAAAAACACTTCGGTCGCACTTGGTGCAGCATTGCACCGGGTGTATGATAGGGCCCAAAATGTTTTGTCATTTTAAAGGAGAATTTACAGTATTCTTTGTTGCAAAAATATAGGATTTTATAAGTGCCTTAATATAATAATACAAAAATATATATGTAAATAAATTCAAATCTATAAAAAATAAAAAAAAACACACCTGTACATTTAAAAAAATAGCTTTCCAAAACATTTTATGTACCTATTTATAAAATTTAAAAAAAATTATATATAGAAATTGTCACTGGAGATTGCTTGTGCAAAACTTGCCAGCACATTGCAATGATATTCTGTGTTTTTGCCAGTGTGTTGCTATTTGCTGGGATGTTCTAGTTGGTTATTGGCTCAAGTCAAAATGGCCAAGCTCCCAGGACTCCTCCCATGAGGCTTTCGATGTATGGGATTTTTGACAATCCATTAATTCATTCAGCTATATAAAACACATCTCTTTCTTACTTCCATTTAAATACTGAGAAGTATTACATATTAATTGATGGCCATAATTTCTGGGCCAGAGCGATCAAACGGAGGGAACGGAAATCTAATAACCGTAGCTATCTTTCCTGGGATATCCTTTCCTCAGTTTGACCGCAGTACAACTCGCCTGATGCGTTCTGCAGATGACAACTGACAAGACCTCACAAGGTCCCTACATAGTGTCTTTTCCTCCTCAGAAGTGAATAAGAGGATTATTGCCACAGTTAGACCTTTTAATTTAAGGTATAAACTTTTACTGCTTTTAAATACACTAATGAGTCTCAAAGGAAACATAACACAATAAAGATTGGGTATTTTCATACTTTCTCATTCCTTTTCTCTACTTTTTCTCAATGCATGGTAAAGTCGTTTGGTTATCTCTCAGGGTTATGAATGCTTTGAGGAAAAGCAGCAGTTTCTCATGAATATCCCCTGTCCTTTCATTGGGGGATCCTCTTTAATGGTTTAGACAGAGCAGTTACAAAAAGTTTAAGCTAACTGTGTGTCCTATCAGAGAAAAGGATAGTTTTGTGTACACTGTAACTGTTCAGCCGCTATGTCTGCCCATCTCTCAGCATGTAGAGGCACGTGTCTTCTGTTGTATAGTGATCCCACAGATCTTTGCATTTGGTCCTGTATTATCTTACATAAACACACACATCCAAACCAGGCCTCACATTCAAGCATGACTTCTTTTTTTAAACAGCAAGGGACTTTGAAACATCTGGCAAGCATTTGTACATTAATTACACATTTCCGCAATTAACGGATGATCTGTATACAGCTACCAACAGGATGTTTCAATATTCGATCAAATATTAAGTTACAGGTGCTTTACTGACTCCATGAAAAAACTACTTGTAAAGAGAAAACAAATTACCACCATTTTGGTAATCAAAGAAGAATTTAACGTGCCCTTGCTGAATGAAAGTATCAATTAAATTAATTATTTTAAAGGGGACCTATAATGCCCCTTTCACAAGATGTAATATAAGTCTCTGGTGTTCGCAGATTGTGTCTGTGAAGTTTCAGCTCAATATACCCCACAAATAATTTATTATAGCTTGTCAAATTTGCCTCTATTTGGGTGTGAGCAAAAACACGCCATTTTTGTGTGTGTCCCTTTAAATGCAAATGAGCTGCTGCTCCCGGCCCCCTTTCCAGAAGAGGGCAGAGCTTTAACAGCTCACGCTTCGGTTGCTCAACAACAACAAAGCTGGAGAATCTCACGCAGCCAAAATGAGGATGGTCAGTAACGGTGTTCAGCCTTACATTGTTCAAAACGGAGTCAGACACTGATGGAGAGACTCAGGAAGAAGTTACAACTTTTAGAATGAAACTGGACGTTTCTGAATGATTAGTGGATAAATTTATGTAGTTGCTGAGGAGTTGATTCAACTCATCGACTAGCATGTGCCGTCATGTTAATCTTTTGTGCAAATCCAGCATTGAATTGACCCTCGTTTGTGAAGCAGTCTACTACTACAACAACTCCTCCTCTTCTCTAAAGCAGCCCAACATGGCCTCACCCCCTTTGTTGCGTGTTCTCGGGGGCGGGGTTTATGTAAATTTTGAGGTTTGTGATGTCACCAACCCGGGGAGAAGCTCCTGGTAGTCCCTACCAGCCATTTGTTGTAATCCCTAAAAAGCGATTTCTGTAAAAGAAAATATCTCCCTTCACATTGAACTTTGAGCGTCATAATTTTCCAGACGTTGTTTATGCTCAAACAGCAACATTACACACTAACTAAAGTTTAAAAAGTGAAATCATAATCAAGGACCCCTTTAAATAATACACATTATTCCTAAAGACCCTATCACACTAGTAAATTTCACTTTTGTCTCCTCTAGAATTTCAGAAGAGATTTCAATAATGTCTCAATTATGCATAAATGAGCCAAGATACCAAAGTCTGAAATCAAAGATCAATTTCAATAAACTAAAACTTTTCCTTCAATAACTTGTATTTTACAACACTGAATATTGACAGCAAATACTGTATAAAGACAGATCTTTAGGGGTCTAGAGGGTTTTGAGTTAAAAGCAACAGAACATTCCAGCACACACACACAACCGGTTCATGTTTCTCCACAGCAGGATTTGGTCTCTCAACTGAGATCACCTGCTGAGTGGAGACGTTAAATTAATTTCCTTCTGAAATTCTCACTTGAATAACGTTTTAAATGTGCCAGACTCACTGCTTCCTCAAGCCCATCTCAACAATGAGATATAACCTTTTGACCAGGAAACTCACTCCTCACTCTCAAGGACTCTGATTTCATTGCCAGTCTTTGCCATGCAGTAATCCTTCAACCCCACAGACACTCATTTCAACAGCCCATGTCTGCCAGAGCATCCTGCAGCAGTGAAGTTCTTGTTCAAATGTGAGTTTCTCACCAAACCAGCACATGGAGCGTGTCAGTATGACTTAAACTGAAAGGTCTGGCTGTCCTGGATAAGCAAAGTTTCGAACAGCACATAATCTGTCTGTGGACCTCAAACATAATTTACAGACCGCTCAGTCAAAGTTTGCACTAACAAATATATTTTTTGCAGGATCAGAACATGTCATGCTTTAGTTCAGAGAAGGTAACTGAAGGATAAAGTCACAGAATGGAGCAATAAGAAAGTGGAAAACTGGAAAAACAACTGACTCTTTCTTAATAAATGTTCCGGGTCTCATTGTGCATGATTGATCAGGACATGTTATTCTGAGGAAAAATCTTTCATTAAAACTTTCTCCAGCTCTGAAATGAATTTTCTTTTCTGCTGACATAATCAAAGCCATGTAGACGGGGGAAAAACAATATTGGCCAACAAGATCCTTTCATTTCGGTGCTTGCTTATGCAGAAGTCTGTGCCATGATGCTACAATGCCATTGAAAAACCATTTTGGGTTCCCCAAAGAACCTTTCAAATCATAAAAGAATGATTTTAATGATCTGTAGAACCCTTTTCCACTATAAAGAAACCACAATGGAAAGGTTTCATGGATGTTTAAGTTTCTAAATGGAATCATTGAGGCCAATAAAGATGTTGGCTATGATATATATTATTACATTATACATGTACATTACAGTAACACTCAAAATTGTATAACATTATGAACGATTAAGGGATAGTTCATCCAAAAATTTTAATTCTTACATTATTTACTCACTCTCACATCATTCCAAACCTGTAGGAAACAAAAGAAGATATTTTAAAGAATGTTTGAACTTTTTGTCCATACAATGAAAGTCAATAGAGACCAAAACAACAACATCTTCTTTTGTGTTCTGCAGATTCATACAGGTTTGGTATTCATGAAGGTGAGTAAATGATTTTCATTTTTTGGTGATGAAATGCAAATGGCTTTCTGCATTCAATACAGTGAGGCTGGGTCTGTACTGAAATTATAAAGATGTCAACTGGACTAGAAGAATATAATATATTGATATCTGTGTGTGTCCATACAAAGAATGTAAGATATGTGACCCAGTTTAAAGGGGGGCCTAAAAAAGTTGTTTGTGGATGAGGAACTCTTGAACTCCTCAATACACTGCAGTATTCCAGGGAAGTATGTAGAGTCAGGACCCTCAGTGGGGTTGTAGCTCTTAACTCCAGTGTAGAGCAAACAAGATGGAGGAAAGGAAACCCTCAGGCAAACTGTATCAAACACACTCAGTACACACAGACACATCTTTAAACACTGTCCTCAGCACATATTGTAAACCTGTAAACAGGGAAGTTGCGGTAATTGACAGTGAAGAGCTTGTTTCCCACGAGTCTCTTCAACTCCATCAGGAAGACACACAACACAATGTTGAATGAAAGAAAAATTAAAAATGGCATCTCTTTTAAAAGTTTACCCCCTTAAATGCATGAATGTCATATTCGGGTCTTTAGCGACCCTGGATCTATATCTAACTCGGATGGGTCTCTACCTGTCGCGATAATATAAAACTCTCCTGATATTAGAGTAACAATTACAGAAGAATAAAATAAAGCATATTTTGTTACCTTTTGGAGACAGTTTGAGCATATGTTTTATACCATCATCAATTTTCTTGTCAGAGCTCATTTCCCAGAACATTTAGCATCTGGCTCACATTAGGGATCTCAAACATATTCTCAAACTATCATTTTCAACTTCTGACATCTTCTTCACCAGATCCAGCATCAAGTGACAGCGACACTAATATTTTATTGCGTTCAATACTTGATCTACAAATCGCTGAGCCAGTGTTGCTGATGATACTTTCTATTCTTTTGTTTTCTGCCTGTGCGAACTGTGAGTGAAACGTCACTTCATCATTGTGTATAATGTCACATAATCTCACAACTATCATTTTCAACATCTTCAAAATCAATATTTTGATCGATGACAATTTCTTCAGCAGATCCACCATCAAGTGACAGTGACTTGATTGCGTTCAGGACTTGATCTGCAGTAAATCGCTGAGACATTTCAAGTTTTGCTGATAATACTTCTTATTCTTCTGTTTTCTGCCTGCACTAACTATGAGTGAAATGTCACTTCATCATTGTGTATCAGACATTGCCACCTTGTGGAATAAAGGTGAATTGCACTTATTCAGTCATCAAAGATTCAATTATTGTTGTGCAGAAAAAATATACTTACACTGTTACACACCTTGGGTCGTTAGCGACCCTATACAATTTTTACAAAAAATGAATGGGAAAACAGGCATTCTTTTATCATTTTATTATTTTTTTCTTGTTATATTGTTTATAATGAATTGATTGAGGAAAACTAAGAAGGTTAATGTCTAATTTTAGGGAGGGTAATAAAAGTACTCCGAGGGGTTAATAAAGGCCTTCTGAAGCAAAGCGTGGAAGAAATATATCCATATTTAACAAGTTATAAAGTAAAATATCTAGCTTCCGCCAGATCGCCTTCCATATTCAACTTGAGAAGACAGTGTAATGCCTCTCGCAGTTCAAAACGTCTGTCTTCTGTATTCAACTTACGAAAAAAGCTTAACTGACGTGACGTCGGTTACACTTTCTTCCTAAGTTGAATACGGAAGGTGGTCTGGCAGAAGCTAGATATTTTATTTTGTAACTTGCTAAATATGAATATTTTTCTTACACAAACGCATCGCTTCACTTCAGAAGGCAGATGACACAGGACATAAGATATTGTTAAATAAATTTGCTATTTTTGTTTTGTTTTTGCGCACAAAAAGTATTATTGTCGCTTCATGACATTAAGTTTGAACCACTGCAGTCTCGTCGACCATTTTAACAATGTCTTTAGTACCTTTCTGGACCTTGAAAGAGGTTGTTAAATTGCTGTCTATTGAGGAGTCAGCTATCGGATTCATCAAAAATATCTCAATTTGGGTTTCCAAACAGGTCGAAGGTCCAACGAAGGTCTTACAGGTTTGGAACGACATGAGGGTGAGTAATTAATGACAGAATTTTCATTTTTGGGTGAGCTAACCCTTTCACACTACTCTGTTTATAAAACATCAGCAGCTGTCAAGCTTCAAAAATAAAGATAAAAGAACACTATAAAAGTACCATAAAAGTAGTCTATGCACATCTTTTATGATACTTTTGTGGTGACTTTTCCTTTTTGGAGTTTGACAGCTCCTGGACACTATTCACTTTTATTATATGGAAAAGAACAGCTTGAACATTCTGTTTAATATCTCACTTTTTGTTCCACAGAAGAAAGTAGTCCTACAGGTTTGTAACAACATGAGGATGCACTATTCCTTTAACTTTCATATTCTATGAATAGTATTCCCTGCTTTCTCTCTCATAGAACTGAGTGACAAGTGGCCTTTAAACACAGCCAATCAGTCCAACAGGAAAGGCCCGCTGAGCTACAGCATGTCCTGGGCTGTAGTGGCAGCGACTATTGAAAGTGAGCACTGTAAAAACATTCTTCCACACACACAAATACACAGTCTCTGAGTCAAATGAGCTTAATAGGTTTACCAGTCCAACATGGAAAAGACATTTTTCATCACGGTCATTTCACCGCCGTACTGTTTAGCCATCATCCTTCTGCGTTATGGACATGCAGAAGAAAACTTTAATTTTAGAAAATCTGAAAATACATTTTAGGAGCACAAACTGCCATCCCAGCACAAAACCGCAGGAGGAAAGCTGCTTTAGGCAGATCACGCACACAAAAATCTCTGACTAAACTTAGAGGTTTACTGTTAAGACACAAACACGAAATCTCGTTCACATACTACTGTGTGTGAGGCTGCTTCAATGCTCAAAGGTATATTTACTCTGCTGATTTCAATTGAAGTCAAACTCTTTGCGGTTAAACCGGATACAAACACATACACTCTCATTCTGCCTCATTCGACACCTCACAGTGTGAAAACCTCACATGTGCTGTCAAAACAAACCGGGAGGAGCAGAAACAAGTGAAAATCTAACAAACCAAAGTGACGTTTGCCTGGAAAAACTCACTTTAGTGCACTCACAGGTGGTGGACAGAGAATGTGGGAGGAGAAACTCCAGGGAAACAAGCTTCAAAGACACCAATTAACCTCGCCTTAGAAATATACAACACTCTAATGTACAGATGCATCAACACAAACTCATATGCATAAACACAAACAGCCTGACCCATGCAGCAGACCTAAAACAGATCAATGAAAATATGACCACAGAACCCATTCTTGAACATCGAAAAGATAAATAAGGAATAATCAGGAGCTGAAACTTCAACCCCTTCAAAAGGCACAAAAGACTCACCGTATTGGCAGCGCGTTCCCTCAAACCCTTCTGGACACTGACATAGCTGATCACTGGTCTCAGAGCACTTCCCACCATTAAAGCAGGTACCAGAAGAACACACTCCTGTAGATAACACGCATTGTTCAGATACTCTGTATCCATAACACACACAGACATACAGTGTTATGAGACTCACTATGAAGACAGCCTCTCTCTTCCCCTCTCTGCATCCATCCCGGGCAGCACCTGTAGACAGTTTGCATCTCCATACTATACGCCTGCCTATACACTGTATAATAGCCTGTCCTGAGACAAAGAAAAAGAGGGAGAAACAGATGCAAAAACAGAGTTCACAGGTTGATTATATGTAGAGACTGATATAGGTCTAATGCGCGTATAATATGTGACCCTGGACCACAAAATCAGTCATAAGGGTTCTGAAAGCTGAATAAATAAGCTTTCCATTGATGTATGGTTTGTTAGGATAGGACAATATTTGGGGCGACATACAACTATTTAAAAATCTGGAATATGAGGGTGCAAAAAAATCAAAATATTGAGAAAATCGCCTTTAAAGTTGTCCAAATGAAGTTCTTAGCAATGCATATCCACTCACATTTTTTTTATATATATATATTTACAGTAGGAAATTTACAAAATATCTTCATGGAGCATGATCTTTACTTAATATCCTAATGACTTTTGGCATAAAAGAAAAATTAATAATTTTGACTCATACAATGTATTGTTGGCTACTGCTACAAATATACCCATGCGACTTATGGCTGTTTTTGTGGTCCAACTTCACATATATAATAAATAAATTGTTTTACGATGACAAATGAGACACACATAACACTGCTAAAATTAAATGAACACAATATTTAATTTAATCAAACCACAAGTTATATATTGTTCATTCTGTGCTCCGGAAATAACGTAGGGCGAATAGAGCCTACAAATTATACAGCACGCGCTCACGATGCTTGCCGAATCTTCCGATTGTTGAACCTCTTTAAACTTGACAAGGCGTCTTAAAAATGCGGTCATAATAAGCAAAAGACGCTGAAAAAGCAGCCAGACGCGGCGCAGCTGTCAAAGTCGTCCGTCTACCGCATTTAAAAAGCAGCACAGTGGAACAAAAAAGCGACGCGGCGCGTTCTGTGAGAACAACCGAGTCGTTGGTTGGAGTCGAGTCTTTTCAATTAATCTTTTGAACCAATTCACAAGAACATTCTAAACGATTCAAAGTGCAAACGGTTCTCTAGTCCAGTGGTTTCAGTCTTTTAGATGCAAAATATGATCATTCTCGTTGCTTATGAATCCTATTAAATCACAAATGCTGTGCAAGTCACTTAACCCCAGAAAACAATTTCCAGAAGGGCTTTCCCAAAAATTATACTTAAGTAAATGGAAAGCATTCGCTATGGTAGTTGGCAAATTTGGTTGTACTGAACGGTAGGAAAGAAAATCTCTTAAAGGGTTAGTTCACCCAAAAATGAAAATAATGTCATTATTACTCACCCTCATGCTGTTCCACACCCGTAAGACCTTCGTTAATCTTCGAAACACAAATTAAGATATTTTTGTTGAAATCCGATGGCTCAGTGAGGCCTCCATAGAACTAAAAACATATTTAAATCAGTTCAAGTACAGTGGTTCAATATTAATATTATAAAGCGACGAGAATATTTTTGGTGCGCCAAAAAAAATAAATAAATAACGACTTACATAGCGATGGCCGATTTCAAAATACTGCTTCATGAAGCTTTGGAGCGTTATGAATCAGCGTATCGAATCATGATTCGGATCGCGTGACAAACCGCCAAACTGCTGAAATCATGTGACTTTGGCGCTCCGAACCGCTGATTCGACACGCTGATTCATAACGCTCCGAAGCTTCAGGAAGCAGAGTTTTGAAATCGGCCATCACTATATAAGTCGTTATTTTGTTTTTTTGGAGCACCAAAAATATTCTCGTCACTTTATAATATTAATACTGAACCACTGTACTCACATGAACTGATTTAAATATGTTTTTAGTACATTAATGGATCTTGAGAGAGGAAATGTCATTGCTGGCTATGCAGGCCTCACTGAGCCATCGGATTTCAACAAAAATATCTCAATTTGTGTTCCGAAGCTTAACGAAGGTCTTACGGGTGTGGAACGGCATGAGGGTGAGTAATAAATGACAGAATTTTCATTTTTGGGTGAACTAACCCTTTAAATAAATGTCACTGCCTCTGACTTAAGCGATAATTCTTTGGGGGGAGATAGTCATATTAGCTAAGAGGAAATGATTTAAGGGATAATGACTGAGAGATGTTTAAACATGGAAATAATGTAAATAGTTTTGTGTGTTTCACCTCCTCTCGTAGCCCATGCACCAGCGCTGAGAAGAGCAGCCCTGCCGCAACACCTTCACCATACGAGTGAACGCCTGAACACACGGTTGCTTCACTCCCAGCATAGACATCTCCTGCTCCTCACACACATTCGGCCTGAGAAACAGTGAAAAATATTACTTCAATACATTTTCATACTTTTATACTTAACCCTATATCATATTTGATACACACATGTCTAAGGCTTCTAAATTATCAACATAATCAAGTTTATACTTGTTTAGAAAGTAAAAGTCATTTTAGTATAATTCTAAAAATGTCCACCTTCAGGTGTTTTTGCTGTGGAATCTTTAATGAGTTTTCCACCTTCTTCCATTGCTTTGTGGTCCAGTTCTGATGCTCATGCGTCCACTGTTGGCACTTTCAGCGGTGGACAGGGGTCAGCATGGGCACCCTGACTGGTATGCAGCTATGCAGCCCCATACACAACAAACTGTGATGCACTGTGTATTCTGACACCTTTCTATCAGAACCAGCATTAACCTCTTGAGCAATTTGAGCTACAGTAGCTCGTCTGTTGGATTGAACCACACAGGCCAGCCTTCGCTCCCCACGTGCATCAATGAGCCTATAGGGGGCACTCATGAGCCACAAATCCACAACAAGTGTCTCATTTTTTTAGTAAAAACTTTGGTCATTTCATCATAAATGCTCACAGAAGAACATATATGTGGATTAGCATGTGTGTACCTAGCTGTCAGCTGAGAGTAAGCAGACATACAGACACCAGTATGCACGTGTTCCTGCACTAAATACTGGGATAAGGTAATTACGCAAGGATGTAACCACATATTCAGGACTGGGGACCACATGTTTAAGAATTGTCTATCAAAAAAAATCTGTATATTGGGTGGGAGGGGTAGTTTAATTGCATTAAACAAAGGGAAAAGTGTCTTGTTCTTGTAATTTATAAATGTATTATTTGATTACAAGGCTATGTACAAAATCTACAATGAGTTAAGCTTTAAGCATTGAGGAATAAAATCCAATGATCTTACTCTTAGATCTTGTGGCTGCGGAAACAGCTCGTTTTAGGATGTTGACAAAATGTTCTCACAGCTTGTAAAGTTTGATCCTCCAAGAACATGCTGAACCACATGTTCAGGTTTCAAACTTATTTCATTTCAGCAAGTTGCTCATTTTCCTTTAGTTTAAGATGAAGTATAAACCAAATAAAACTAAATAAACTAACACTAAAAACTAAAAATTAATAAATACTATATAGACATATTTTAAAAAAATGAAAAGATGACAAAAACACACAACAAAGTTATTAAACCCTTTAACTAAAATTAAAGTGAAAACAGAAAATATGAATATAAAATCTAATTCAAAATGTTAACTTTTATAATATATAACTGTAAAAAAAACAGTAATATATCGTAAAATCAGTGCATTCTGGGTAATATTAGTCATTTTCGGGAAAGTAAACTATAGGCTACTTTCTCGAAAATGACAAATATTACCCAGAATGCATTGTTTTTAAAGTATATTACTTCTGTATATTACAATACATTCTGGGTAATATTATTTGTCATTTTCGAGAAAGTAGTCTATAGGCCACTTTTCTTAAAACAACAAATATTACCCAGAATGCATTGTTTTCATGGTACGTATATTACTGTTTCAATAGTGTATTTTACTGTTGTTTATTTTTTTAGTCATTTTTTACTGTTAAACTAAAACTAATAAATGTTGTTGTTTTTTAAATATAAATGAAGATGAAATACTTGTTTAATTAGAAATTTTGCCTTGCCAACTAACTGAAATAAAGTTCAGTCTAAGTCAAAATCAAAGTACTAAAATAACTAAAATAAAAATAAATAAAAGCAAAATAGAAATATTTTTAAAAACAAAAACTAATACAAAAAAACATAACAAAATTACTAAAATTAAAATGAAAACTGAAAATGTAATAATAAAAGCTAATTCAAAATATTAATAAATACTATAATAGTATATAATACTAAAATAACCCTGCTAAGCCAAATTCCCCAGAGGAAAAAAAAATGTTTTTGAATTTTTAGAATAAAAAAGCATATATTTTTTTATGTATTACTTTTGTTTATGAATAGATTTTTCAATTGAGTGCACCTAAATATTTCCAAAGGGAGGATTTCTCAGATTTAGACCATTTTTAGGGATAATTTTGGCACTAAACTATAGTTAAGTACATACAAACTCAGCTTTCCTTCACTTCTTCTTACATTCATATCATATCTGTCAGGAGCTGTTAGTTGATTTAAATCTTCCTCATGGTTGTCCAAAGGTTATCCACACAGCTCAGAGTATGGAATATCGCTGAGATTGCATTTCAACTTCATAAATACATCAGGACTGCTGTAGAATGATTTGTTTTAATCCGTCTGTGACAGTCTGGCTCTTAAATTCCTTATTTTGGTTTCTTAGAGCGAGTGTGGTGAGTCTGGGCTCTGCCTCAGAGGGTCATGTTCTCTCTCAGGTTGTTTCCTATGACCATCTGGGCTTAATACAGCACATCCTGAGTTAATTAGGGGGCTCTCAGATAAACTGCACAGTCACACGCCGGATCAGCCCTGGAGTCAGTGTGTGTCAAAGACACAGCGAGAGGTTGACTCACTGGCCTCAGTCACGCTTTACATATTTCCAAATTCTTACAGTGCAGTATTTCAGTCAAGTCAGTTTGTAACTACATACTGTTTCAAAGCAAGTGAATATATATGTATACATTTAAAATATGATAATCAAGTGTTTACAGAATAAATTAAATTTAATGATCATTTATGTTTGAATATAATATCACATTTCAAATGGAATCACTTTTGGCGACACCTAGAGGGCATTAGAAATAACGCATCATGATTAATAATGAGCGTCACATTCCAAATTATTGCGCTATTGGTACCAAAACAAAGAGCTAATGGTAAAAAACCAACCTGATTCATTATTATTATTATTATTATTATTATTATTATTATTATTAATAGCAATTTAAGGCATTACCAGTGTAACACCTAGTGACAAAAATAGATAAACTTTTCATAAGCGAAACTACTTTCAATTGATTCAATTAGCCTACACTTTAAAAAAAAAACAAAAAAAAAACACAGGTGACACATTTAACCTGTTCAGCCGTGATGATAGGTATCATTCAAGTAGCACTTTATGATTACTTTAATCACAATAAATAAATAAATAAATAAATCGGCTATTTAAAAAAAAATATATAATAAATAATAATAATAATAATAATCTTAAGTTCATGCACGTTCTCGCTCAATGAAAATGAACATTTAAATTAATTAAAATGTCAAGACTGGTGACCAAAAAATATAATACATATTTGAAATAAAGAGCGTGACTCACATGTCGGGCTGCAGGTCCAGAGATGCTGCGCCGTTCAGAGACACGATCACACCGCAGAGCAGAAGTGCCACGGAGCAGCACATCGTTTACAGCATCCACATGCAGCAAACACACTTCAGGGCTTGTGGTGAGCAGGTTTCAGGGGCCCACCGTCCACTTCAAAGGGTCCGATCACTTCATTATACACGAGTGGGGCTGTAGTTAATATATCTTTGTGAAAGCGCTAAATGTTTTCTCCTTGCAAACTGAAATAATCGAGCATCCTAGAGTCCTGGAGCTGGTATCCTCAACTGGGAGCACACTGAGACAGACTGGACAATCGCTCAGCGCTCTTCCCACCACACACACACACACACACACACACACACACAACCGCTAGGGGCCACGATGGAAACACGGTGCTCACAACAGCGGTTGTTTCTCAAGTTCTGTGTGATATGTGATGGGTAAGTTACTCAAAAGTAATTAATTAGCTACTAGCTAATTACATCTTCAACACTGTCTAATTGGATTCCTTTAGCCTACAAATTACTCTCTCTAAAAAGTATTGCATTAGCTACTTACTAATTACCCTAGCCTATTTGTAAATCCCATACCAACCTCGACCAGTTGAACAATACAATTCAAATAAGGGAGAGGGTTACTTTAAAAGCATACATTTTGTCATTAGACATTAACTTTTGATGTTAAATCCACTATTGATTTATATAGAATTGTTCTGTAGTCTATTAATACAATTACATCAGAAGTAATTAAATTACAAAAAAAAGTAAGAGTAATCCCTTACTTTATGCTACTTTTTTTTTAAGGGAAAAGTAATTAAATTACAGTAGGCCTAATTAATTACTTAGTAATGCAGTACACCCAACACTGTGTGTGATTTACAATGATGAACAGTGTTGGGGAAAGTTACTTTTAAAATGGATTACAATATTGCGTTACTGCCTAAAAAGTAAGTAATTGCGTTACTAAGTTACTTTTTATGTAAAGTAATGTATTACATTACTTTTTCGTTACTTTTTATCATCTGGGCTGGGCTGTTCTATTTTAAAAAGTTCTATTTTTGGTAAATGTAAAGTAAGCACATGACATGCAAGAAAAAAAATTAAATTGTGCGCACGATTTACTATTTCGTTCTATCGTTTTAGAAATCATGCACATATTTATAAACTGAGGGAACAAAATAGTAAATCGTGCGCACGTTTTAGTAAACCGAGGGAACGAAATAGTAATTTGTGTGCACGATTTAGTAAATCGAGGGAACGAATTAGTAAATCGTGTGCACAATTTAGCCTACTATTTTTATGCTGCTCCGTAGAGCCCCGCACATGACATGCAAGAAAAAAAAATTTAATTGTGCGCATGACTTACAATTCGTTCCTTCAATTTACTAAATTGTGTGCACGATTTACTAAAACGTGAGCACAATTTACTATTTCGTTCCCTCGGTTTCTAAATCATACGCATGATTTATAAATCGAGGGAACGAAATAGTAAATCATGCGCACATTTTAGTAAATCGAGGGAATGAAATAGTAAATCATGCACACGTTTTAGTAAATTGAGGGAACGAATTAATAAATGATGCGCACGATTTAGCCTACTATTTTTTTCCTGCTCCGTAGAGCCCCACACATGACATGCAAGAAAAAAAAAATTAAATCGTGCACATGACTTACAATTCGTTCCCAAACATGGAGACAGGAGAGGTGTCAGTCAATACATGAGAAAACAAAGTAACTTGCGTTACTTATTTGAAAAAGTAACTCAGATATTTTGTTGTAATTTTAAAAGTAATGCGTTACTTTACTAGTAACTTGAAAAAAATATGTAAAAGCTAGCTACCAGAATACAAACCAGTTAGGATATATTTTACGTAAATGTTAACAAAATTTTGTGTAGTTGTTTCTAATATAATAAAATTATGTTATTTTAAAGGTAATTGACAGACTATGACCATGAACAATGTTTCATGATGAGAGAAAACCCGTGACTTTTAAATTAAGTCCCAAGAGAGACTTTTAATTTGAAAAGCGCTTCTAAATCTCTCTTCTCAGTTCAACAGTGTCGCAGCTTCACGCAGCTGTGGTGCGGTCTGGGTTGAGCTGGTCAGTGCTGTACTGCGGGATGATTCTCTTTTTCTAAAACCCCACAAAATAATCGGATTTTACGATAACATTTCACTTTAACGTGTCTACATCCGTCGGTGGATCTGATCTCGGTGAAGGTACGAGTCTAAATGAGTTGTGATGTGATTTTTGATCATGATTTGGCCCTTTATCAGCTGTCATTGATGTACTTTTGAGGGCCCGTGATGTACTCATCATTCATTGATTTCTCTAACAGTTTTTTCAGGGCCCAAATGTGACACTAAAAGTATTTGATCTTATGTATTTTCTGTTTGGTTTGATCGGATCCACCCAAACATTCAAAACATATTGCAGGTGCTTTTACTGAGATACTGCTGCTATCAGTGCTGCATATCTAGCAAAAATGAAACCAAAAACGTCCATATTGACGTTGTTTTTGTTTGGATAATTTTCTGAAAGTAATCCACAAAAGCATTCATTCAGTAGTTATGCTTACTAAGAGCTTAAACTGTGGAGCTGGCCGTGTGCTCAGTGGCATTTTGCTTCCTGAAATAGTTGATCTCATGATTTAACCACAAGATACTGATGAGAGCTGCTTTCCTTTCTGCCTTAGTTTAGCCTGAGGGTCTGGGGATGATAGTGGATGGATTGGTTATGCATCTATATTGTAGTAATATTATTTAGTTCCATCATAAGCAAACTTGAAGTCTTTTGAGCTCTCTTTGAATTAGAGGTAAATGTCACACAGACCAGGTTGGACAACCTGTGATTCCGGTTTTGTTGTATGAGAGATTTTGATGTCTGATTTGCAGGATGGTTTGAAGGTATTTTCTTTTATAATTAGGAACAAAATCTAAGAACCTGGTTATAGTTTTTTTTTAATTTTAGCTTAACAAAACCAGATCATTTAGAGCCAGAGTTATCGTTAACTGAATCTGAAACTATTATTAGTTTTTTTTCAGAAACAAAGCTGAAATAAAATAAACAATAAATATTAAATGAAAAAAAAATTGACATGTTGCTTTGGCAACTAACTTGAAGTACTAAAACAAAAATTGAAATAAAAATAAATTAAAGCTCAAAGGGTTACTTCATCCAAAAATGACATTTCTGTCATTATCTGAATTTCTGTCATTAGGTACTCACCACTCTCATGTTGTTCCGAATCTGTAAGACCTTCGTTCATCTTCAGAACACAAATTAAGATATTTTTGATAAAACCCAAGGGTTTCTGAACCACACATAGGCAGCAACATCATTGCACCTTTCAAGGCCCAGAAAGGTAGCAAAGACATTGTTAAAATAATTCACATTGACTGATTGTTGGCTGGCTCCTGCGTCAGCATCACACGCATGCGTCGTGCTGCTCACGTGAACAGCGTCAGCCAATACTGAGCCGCCGTTCGGACATAAACACGGAAGTGCTGCACTGTGTTTACAACGTCAACAGCGTAGGAGACTGACAGGGAAGAGAAGAAAGTGTTGAATAAAGTCGTTATTTTTGTTTTGTTTTTGCACACAAAAAGTATTCTTGTCGCTTCATAACATTAAGGTTGAACCACTGTAGTCACGTGGACTATTTTTATTGATTTCTTTACTACCTCTCTGGGCCTTAAAAGGTGCAATGTTGTTGCTGCCTATGTGTGGTTCAGAAACCCTCAGATTTCATCAAAAATATCTTAATTTGTGTTCCGGAAATGAACGAAGGTCTTACAGGTTTGGGACGACATGAGGGTGAGTAATTAATGACAGAAATGTCATTTTTGGGTGAACTAACCCTTTAATAGAAATATAAAAACAAAACAAAAATAATAAAAATGACAAAAGCACATAACAAAATTACTAAAACTTTAATAACTAAAACTGAAAACTAACAATATAAGCTAATATGAATAAACACTATAATAGTTCAGAAATAGTTCTGAACTTCTGATCTAAGTGGCTTTTGATCCTATTTCCCATCAAGTTATTTTAGATAGATTATTCTCTATAAGTATCACTGGTGTTCCTCAAGGCTCTGTTTTGGGCCCTCTCATTTACTTATTACCTCTTGGTTATTTTTTTGGGAAATGGCCGTTTTCGTCCATTTCTCACATCCAATTCCACAGCCATTCTTGTAAACGCTCTAGTCACTACAAGCATTGATTATTGTAACTCTCTTCAATTTGGGTTACCTCACAAACTCCTTCATAAACTTCAGTTGGTCCAGAACTCAGCTGCCTGTATAATTACTAGAACCTCTTCCATTGAGCATATCTCTCCTGTTCTCTATCATCTACATTGGCTTCCTGTTAAATATCGAGTAGAGTACAAGATTCTGCTTCTCACTTTTAAAGCTCTTCACAATCTTGCACCCTCATATCTCTCTGACTTGCTTCATATCATATCAAGAAAGAATCATATTTGATTCATATTTGATCATATTATATATGATCCTCTATTTAGATTGGTTGCAAAGTATGAAAAAATTCCAATAGGACTTCTGTTCACATTCCTTTTGAATTTTGTTTGACTATGTGATTGACATATTTTGGAATTTGCTCACTGTATATCACAGCTGGCCTGGTATTTTCTCTATACCCTGTAGATGAGTGGAGCGGCGTTCCCCTCTCCCACAGCCGAGATGGCGGAGATGAACCGGATCCACTATGAGCTGGAATACACGGAGGGCATCAGTCAGAGAATGCGCATTCCTCAGCAGCTCAAAGTGGCTCCGTATAGCTCCGAAGAGCAGGAGCTTCCAGAGCATGACACACTCCGCACGGCAATGATGCACGTTCCTGAGAGAATCGTAGTGGCAGGTACGAGATGGGAAGCACAAAATATCTTTCGCTGAATAAAGAAAGTCATACAGATTTGGAACAACATGAGGGTGAATTTCTCTTTTAGCCAGTTTGCATTGTCCACACACATTCACTGACCAATTTTCAGAGTGGACGAATATCTGATCGGTCACTCATCTTTCTATGTAGGAGACGGTGATGACATGCGATTTCACAGAGATCTGGACCTCATCCAGTCCACCCCGTTGGAGTCAACACTGTCCCTTAAGACGCCACCTCGGGTCCTCACGCTCAACGAACAGCCCTTTGACTTCCTGGAAATGGAGCAGGCAAGCTCTGCAAGTCAGCCTAGCGAAGAAGTAAGTGGGACAGATCAAATTTAGCAAGATGTGGCCTGTGTAGATGCGAGTGGTAAAGAACGTTGCTAAAAAAAGAACAGCGACGTGTCAGCTTGGGTTTAGTAAAATAAGAAACACCTGTCTACTTTCTCTGCTTCATACAGGTGCGCACGCATACCAAGACACGTAGAGAGCGCTCGGTCAGCGAGAACATAGGTGTGCAACACAATGGCCAGCTCGCCAGAATTGACTCCATGTGAGTGCAAAGCCAGGAATACACACACACACACACATACCTCTGCCCTGTCAACATGGCCCTCTCACTCCATTATGTGTTTTTTCCTCCCCCTGGTGTCTCTCTTTCTCCCTTCATGATGCTGACTCAAAGGGGGTGAGTTAGAACCATGCATGTGTATTGTTTAGTTTCAAGCCCTTTCAGTTTGGCTTTTGTGCTTTTTGAACCTCAGTGCATGTTATTGCATGTACAGAAGTGGCCTGATCACACCTGTCAGTCATGGTGAAAACCAATATTATCACAATATAAAACAGCTTGTGATATGGTATTGGTCAGTGTAGTTTAGAGTTGCTTTTTCAGTCAGTTTCCCTCATGCCATGACTGCCTGACAGCTCTATTGTACTCTAATGAATGGCCACTTCTGGGATTGAGGAGCTGTTTACACTGAGGGTTTGTACTTTTAAAAAAAACGGATCAGTCATTCTCCTTCAACTAAACAATTGATGGCTTGTTTTGACATGATGGTTTCTGATTGGCTGGTCTGTAAAAGTAGAAGTACTTAAACCCGTCAATGACCAGCACCTCTTTTTTTTCCCTAGACCCCAATAAAATTAATACTAGTATGGCTTCTGCTACTGATCTAAATGTCATGTCCATCAGCCAAACTGTCTTTTATCGAATTTTACTCTAAATGACAACTAAAAAGGAAATTTTAACATAATCATAATAACATTTGTTTGTATTTAAATGTACACTGCCGTTTAAAAGTTTAGGGTCAGTATGTTTTTTTTTTTTTGTTTTTTTTCTTATTTCTTTTATTCAGTAAGGATGCATTAAATTGATCAGAAGTGACAGTAAAGACATTTATAATGTTGAAAGAATTCTATTTTAAAAAATGCTGTTCTTTTGAACTTTTTATTAAAGAATCCTGAGACAAACGTATCATGGTTTTCTACAAAAATATGACGCAGCACAACATTGATAGTAATAATAAATGTTTCTTGAGCATCAAATTTTCTGAAGGATCATGTGACACTGAAGACTGGAGTAATGATGCTGAAAATTCAGCTTTGCCATCACAGGAATAAATGACATTGGTAACACTTTAGAATAAGGTTCATTAGTTAAACATTATTTAATGTATTAACTAACATGAACTAACCATGAGCAATACATTTGTTACTGTATTTACTAATCTCCGTTAACGTTAGTTAATGAAAATACAGTTGTTCATTGTTTGTTCATGTCAGTTCACAGTGCATTAACTAATGTTAACAAGATTTTAATAATGTATTAGTAAATGTTGAAATTCACATTAACAAAAATTTAATAAATGCTGTATAAGTGCATTTCATTATTAGTTCATGTTATCTAATGTAGTTAACTAATGAACCTTATTGTAAAGCGTTACCATGACATTTATGAAAACAGTTACTGTAAATTGTAATCATATTTCACAATATTATTGTATTTGTACTGTATTTTTGATCAAATAAATGAATGCAGCCTTGGTAAACAAAGACTTCTTTTAAAAACATTTAAAAAAATCTTACTGACCCCGAACTTTTAAACGCTAGTATATTTAAATATTTAATAATATTGATTAACAATATTAATTAACGATTAAAAAAGACTAACAACTTGTAAGTGACAATACACAAAATCAGCAATAAACTTAAATACCTCGTCACATCAATAATCACACAAAATCTGTCAAGAACATGTCCAGTTCTTATTTCACCTTAAAATCAAAAGAAAGATATAAGAAATTATGTTTAGCTTTAAAAAAAAGAATCTTATGTTTTGATGTTATTTTCTTGGCAATGACAGTTCTAATTAATGTAATAAATGTATATAATTAGTGGTGCTTGCCTCTGGCAAAGCATCACTATTGTTCTTCTACATACTTATTATTCTTCCACACAAAACTTTGGCCCGTAACTCGTCCCGCACCTTTTGTCATAGAAAAATGAATGAGGTGTCAAATCGACCGGCTCATTAAGGAGAGGTGTGCTATGACTTTTCTAAGCGATCAGATCTATGATGTTCACACAGTGGATGAAAAAGCATTGACTTTTGTGATTGTAAATTTCCAACTGCCGTTTTCACACACAATCACATGCAGGGCCTGAGGAACTCTCTCTCTCTCTCTCTCTTTCTCACTCCTTTGACTTATCTTGTCAAGCATCAAATAAGTAATAACCTAAAATCTTCATAGCCACACCCTAGCAACCACTTAGAACACCCTACCAACCACCCCATAGACTTCCATTGAAGAATCAGAGCATTATAGAGACAAATGAGTTTGGCTCTTTTGATTTCTTTTTGCTGTCTATTAGCTTTAACCCTACTAACTGTCTAGCCATGCCCTAGCAACCATTTAGAGTACATACATAATGAATACACCATAATGAATAAGCTATATCTCAGCTCCAAAACATTATACAGACTTATGATTTGGCTCTCTTGCAGTTACATGCATCATGGTAGTGACTGCCTAGTGCTGAGTTTTGCCACTGCAAGCACCACTCACATTTTCTTCAGGAAATGTACATTCTAGTTCTCTTTACTTTAATGCTAAAACATTATGCTAAATTATTTAATATAAACATATTATATAATATAAAATATTTTTATTTTCATATAAAATAATACTGTACAAATCAATAATAAAATGTATATGATAAATTATTTATTATATGAAACAATATATAGCCCTTATTCTGTAAGGATTATAATTTAACAATATTTACAAGCATAATGTATGTACAAATGTGGTTAATAATAATAATAATAATAAAACATTTTGGTTTCTCTTAGACTGATTAAACTTTTCTTAATGAAAAATGGGGCCAGTGTAATGTGACCTGGACATGTTTTCTTGAGATTCACCTTGATGTGCACTATTTTTAAGGCAGTCTGCTGTTCGGATCTCAGAGGTGAAGTTGTCTGTTTGGATTAGTGTCAATGGATTCTATGGGTCAGTAAACAGCATCATCGTTAGTCTGATGTGAGCTAATCTGTTTCGTATCTGCTTTTGAGGCTTGTGGTTGTGATGCTCAGACACTTCTTTGTGTGTTTGTGTTGTTAAAACGACAAGAGTTTGCTTGTTTCCGCTTGTTGAAGGGTTTGTATTGGGGTTGTAGGTTTATTTTGATATGGTGAGGCTGTTGCCCATATGACATCTCTCCATTTCTCCTGGGCCAATGAAATGTAGTCTTTATTTTCATTATCCGACTTCTGCTCCATTCTTTCTACTTTTATCTCCTTCTTTCTGAAACCTTAAATTTGTTTGACTTTCTCTCTCTTTTCTATCTTCTACTTTTCCTCTCTTGTTCTTTCGTTACCTCTCTCTCTCTCTCTCTCTCTCTCTCTCTCTCTCTCTCTCTCTGTGGTGTGGTCAGTATGACTCCCTCCCCCTCTGCTGCATTGCGCACTATGGCTCCCCTCGGTGGTGCCGAGGATGGGTTTAACCTCTTCAGCGCCCACGGTGTCCTTTCCTTCATCCAGTCAACCACACGCCGGGCCTACCAGCAGGTCCTGGAGGTCCTGGACGAGAACCAGCGCAGGTGACCTTTGACATCAGACCCCTGAATCTTCACTGAAAGACTGACTTTTGGCTAAATTAGATGTTGCTTCACAGAGTAACTAAGCAAATGTATTAGATTAAGCCAGGAACAAAGTCCTCTACGACTGATAGACATTCTTCTGTCATTCTGATGACAAACTGATTAGGTGAGATAGGATATTTGCACTGGCAGACAAACACTCTTCCTCAAAATGTAATACTTGTTTCAACCACAAACTATAAAACCCTACATATTTAAGTTTTAGGAGGTAGTTTATTAGATGACAGCTTTGTCGCTGTATTGTTTGCTGTTGGATGTGGACACACTGCTTCCCTAAGCTCCATTTCTTCCTTTGCCTCTTTGTTTGGGGTTTTACTTTTTGCTCTTTTGTTTGAATCCTTTCTTTTTTCCCGAGCTTTAAGATTTCAGTTAAATTTACACATTTTATCTGGCCAGTTTGTGGCATTGGTGTATAGTTTTTAAAGAAATGTTCAGGTTCATTAAAAATTAAGTTCTTCTGACAGCATTTGTGGCATAATTACCACAGAAAATTTTTTATTTTATTAAGCAAATATTGCATCTGTATTTAAAAGCTAAAATGTGAAGCTTATATTTTGTTCACATGCAAACTTTTGTATGTTATTTATATTATTTAATTATTCTTGTAAGGGTTAGTTCACCCAAAAATGAACATTCAGTCATTAATTACTCACCCTCATGTGGAACAACACCCGTAAGACCTTCGTTCATCTTCAAAACAGAAATTAAGATATTTTTGATGAAATCTGACAGCTCAGTGAGGCCTCCATTGCCAGCAAGACAATTAACACTTTCAGATTCCCAGAAAGTTGTGCGCCAAAAAACAAAATAACGACTTTACTGTTTCATGAAGCTTCGAAGCTTTACAAATCTTTTGTTTCAAATCAGTGGTTCAGAGCGTGTATCAAACTGCCAAAGTCACATGAACCATTGAAATTGCGAAACGTTTCGAAACACTTATGATGTAACAAAGCCTCGTTCAGTGAAATCATGTGACTTTGGCAGTTTGATAAATGCTCCAAACCACTGATTCCAAACAAAAGATTCATAAAGCTTCGCCCATCACTAGATATTGTTGAATAAAGTCATTATTGTTTTTTTTGGTGCACAAAAAGTATTCTTGTCACTTCATAACATTAAGGTTGAACCACTGTAGTCACATGAACTGTTTTAAATATGTCTTTAGTAGCTTTTTGGACATCTGAAAGTGTTAATTATCTTGCTGTCAATGGAGGCCTCACTGAGCCATCAGATTTTATCAAAAATATCTTAATTTGTGTTCTGAAGATGAACAAAGGTCTTATGGGTGTGGAACAACATGAGGGTGAGTAATTAATGACAGAATTTTCATTTTTGGGTGAACTAACCCTTTAAGAAAAATTATATATATATATTGATATTTTTTGCTCATCAAGGCTGCATTTATTTGATCAAAAATACAGTAAAAACAGTAATATTGTGAAATAGTACTATTTAAAATAACTCTTTTCTATTCTAATATATTTTAAAATGTAATTTATTCCTGTGATCAAAGCTGAATTTTCAGCATCATTACTTCAGTCTTCAGTGTCACATGATCCTTCAGAAATCATTCTAATACGATGATTTGATGCTCAAGAAACATTTATTATTATCAATGGTGAAAACAGTTGTGCTGCTTTATATTTTTGTGGAAACTGTGATACATGTTTTTCAGGATTAAAGGTATAAAAAAAAAACATTTATTTAAAAAAAAATTTTTTTTAACATTATAAATGTCTTTACTGTCACTTTTGATCAATTTAAATCATCCTTGCTGATTAGGTATTAATTTACTTCAAAATTTTACTGACCTAAATGTATATATATATTTTATTTTTTTATTGTTGAGAACAGCTCCAAATAATTTTCTCTGGCAATTGAAATTATGCCACAAACAATGTGAAATGATACAGCCTAACTTATATTGAATCCGGAACATTCCTTTTTGATTTTGATTTCTGTGGATACCCGCACAGGTGGTATCCGTGAGCTCATTTCCTGTGACTTGCTTGGCTTCTAATGTAGAATGGCATTAACTTCAGCTCCACTGACGGGCACTAAACTCAACTGTAGGTTTATGTAAAACCAGCATAACTGCCCTATTTTCTTTCCAAAAATAATAAGAAAAAAATGTTTACATCTGTGCAGTTGGCTGGTTTGTCATGAAATCGTAAATTCTTTTGCAAGGCTTATTTGATTATAAAATGAAATGTTGACAGGGTCTGTGAAACAAAGACCCCCTGCAACATGTACATATATTGGTTAAAGCGCATTTGCGTGTTACTAAAGTTGTCTATCTATCTGTCTTCTTTCGTCCTTTCCCTCTCTCACTTTCTCCATATCTGCTTCTCAGCAAGCCAGCTCTTAGAGGGGGTTCAACTCTCTCTAACCCCCAGCATGACAACAGGTAACTCTTCTCTCTTCCTCTCATTTCTTCCCTGTCATCTCTTTTATTCTTTCGCTTTGTTTTTCTCTCTATCCTCTCAATACAGTCTCAGTGTCTTATGAAGTGAATAATGTTTCTGGCAGGTATGCCCTGGCCACGCTGGACTCTACTCTAGAGGGAGGAGCAGATGACATGGCTGTTGTGGACGCCACCTCTCTACGCAGACAGGTATTATTCGGCTGTTAAAACAACTCTATATGCTTGATAGTGTGCAGTTCTTAAGAAAATAAATGTAAAAGAAGAATTTTAAAGAAATGTAGAAATATATTTTATGTACACTACCATTCAAAAAAAAGTCTCTTTATTCTTTTTCTCATTATTTTATTATTTAAATATTCCTTAAGAGAAATTAGATATTTTTTGCTCATCAATGCTGCATTTATATGATCAAATACACAGTAAAATTAGTAATATTGTGAAATATTACTACAAATTAAAATAACTGTTTTCTATTTGAATATATTTTAAAGTGTAATTTATTCATGTGAATGCAAAGCTGAATTTTCAGCATCATTACTACAGTCTTCAGTGTCACATGATCCTTCAGAAATCATTCTAATATGATGATTTGGTGCTCATGAAACATTTATGATTATTATCAGTGTTGAAAACAGTCGTGCTGCTTAATATTTTAGTGGAAACCTTGATGCATATTTTTTCAGGATTATTTTATGAATAGAAAGTTCATAAGAACAGCAAAAGAACAGCATTTATTTGAAATAAAAATCTTTTGTACCAATGTAAATGTCTTTACTGTCACTTATTTGATTTTTAATTTAATGTGTACTTTCCAGACTAAATTAATTTCTTTAAATCCTTTCCTCTGGTCATTTTGACCCGAAATTCATTTCTTTTCACTTTTAAAAATGAAGTATTCATCAGAATGGTACAACACTTTGTCACATTTGTGACACTTGAAATTGGAATGCACAAAAACAAATTGACTGGATTCAAGGAGTTTTTGTGGTTGTAATAATAGTAACACAACCCGAATTCTGGAAATGTTGGGATGTTTTTTTTTTTTAAATTTGAATAAAATGAAAACTAAAAGAATTTCAAATCACATGAGCCAATATTTTATTCACAATAGAACACAGATAACATAACGAATGTTTAAACGGAGAAATTTTAAAATTTTATCCACCAAATGAGCTCATTTCAAATTTGATGCCTGCTACAGGTCTCAAAAAAGTTGGCACGGGGGCAACAAATGGCTGAAAAAGCAAGAAATTTTGAAAAGATTCAGCTGGGAGAACATCTAGCAACTAATTAAGTTAATTGATATCAGGACTGTAACATGATTAGCTATAAAAGGGATGTCTTAGAGCGGCAAAGTCTCTCAGAAATAAAGATTGGCAGAGCTGTGAAAGAGTTCGTAAAAAGATTGTGGAATACTTTAAAAACAATGTTCCTCAACGTCAAATTGCAAAGGCTTTGCAAATCTCATCTACAGTGCATAACATCATCAAAAGATTCAGAGAAACTGGAGAAATCTCTGTGCGTAAGGGACAAGGCCGAAGACCTTTATTGGATGCCCGCAGTCTTCTGGCCCTCAGACGACACTGCATCACTTATCGGCATGATTGTGTCAATGACATTACTAAATGGGCCCAGGAATACTTCCAGAAACCACTGTTGGTAAACACAATCCGCCGTGCCATCTGCAGATGCCAACTAAAGCTCTATCATGCAAAAAGGAAGCCATATGTGAACATGGTCCAGAAGCGCCGTCGTGTCCTGTGGGGCAAGACTCATTTAAAATGGACTGTTTCAAAATGGAAAAGTGTTCTATGGTCAGACGAGTCCAAATTTGACATTCTTGTTGGAAATCACGGACACCGTGTCCTCCGGGCTAAAGAGGAGGGAGACCTTTCAGCGTGTTATCAACGTTCAGTTCAAAAGCCAGCATCTCTGATGGTATGGGGGTGCGTGAGTGCATACGGTATGGGCAGCTTGCATGTTTTGGAAGGCACTATGAATGCTGAAAGGTATATAAAGGTTTTAGAGCAACAGACGTCTATTTCAGGGAAGGCCTTGTGTATTTCAGCAGGACAATGCAAAACCACATACTGCAGCTATTACAACAGCATGGCTTCGTCGTAGAAGAGTCCGGATGCTGAATTGGCCTGCTTGCAGTCCAGATCTTTCACCTATAGAGAAAAATACGTCAAAGATGACCACGAACTCTTCAGCAGCTGGAAACCTGTAACAGGCAACAATGGGACCAAATTCCAACACCAAAACTCCAGAAACTCATAACCTCGATGCCCAGATGTCTTCACACTGTTTTGAAAAGATCTGAACATATTTACAGTGCAGAAAAAAAAAAAAAAAGAAAAAAAAAAAAACTCCCGAAAAAATGCATTAAAAAAGAAAAAATATTATCAGAATGAAACGATATAAGCTTTCTGGAGAAAAAAAATGTCTAATTTATTAATGCTTTGTGACATTTTGACCCGCAAGGGAAGGATGTGTAATTCGCACGCAAGGAGAACATAATAAATCATACTGCCTCTAAACTTTTGAACAGTGGTGTGTGTAATTGAGCAATACTTGATCTCAAAGATGGAGGGGCTAATTAATTAATTTCTTTGATTTTGTGTCATTACAGATTGTCAAGTTGAACCGGCGTTTGCAGCTCATAGAGGAGGAGAACAAAGAGAGAGCCAAGCGAGAAATGATCATGTATTCCATCACTGTGGCTTTCTGGCTAATCAACAGCTGGGTTTGGTTCCGGCGCTAAAGCTACATGGACTCCACAATGTGGGAGGGGCAAAACCAAAACCCACCCTGCTTCTATGTGTCAAACTTTAGCCATATTTTTTATTGGCTAAAAACGTTTTGTTTTCTTCATGGCAAAAGCGGTAAAGTCAGGGATAGCTTTTGTGTTTGAGTTGGTCAGCCTGTTTTTTTGTTTTGTTTTTTTTGTTTTTGTTTTTATTATAAATATGTATTTATAGACTTTTTTTTATTTGTACAGTTGTACAATTGCTCGTTTTCCTTTGTTTTGTATGTTTTTAATTACTTTTTGGGTGTGTGTGTGTGCGTGTGTTTTTTTTTTGTTTTTGTTTTTTTCATAGCATGAACCAGATGTATATATTACTTCACATGTCTTTGAGCTTTGGCTGTAATAATTTTTTCCATAGGTTTACTATACAAATTAGTAAATTATTATGTGAACTTTTACAAAGACCAATGGAATCGGACGTACTGATATATCATAGACAAGAGAAATGCATAAAATTAAATAATAGTAACATTTATGGACTGTTGTGATTTTAGGGACATTATGTATGTCAATATGTTACCTTGCATCAACATAGAAACCATACTTGTTAGTGTGAGTTGAGTCCTGGTCATTATTTATGTGACACTGATGTTGTTTGTGCTACAACCTTTTCTGCAGGATATTACTGAAATTATACAGATTCAGTTTTCCTTTCACAGAGCCATAAACAATGCTTTTATTTGAATAAATGACAACAGTAGTGAACTGCACTCTGTCCTGCCTGCTTTAATCTACTGGATTTGTTTCAGTTCCATGTGTTTCATTTCTGAAGATGAAGTACAAGCACATGTCGGTTTTAAGCATGACAGATTAAAGTCATGATTTAAAGTTTCCGAGTATGGGCCTGTGTGACGTCATCGGGGTCGGAATTCCTTGTAAGGGCATTTCTCCCGGAAGAGCGCCCGCGCACACGTCGACCAGAGCAAGAGAGCAAGAGCACGCCCATCAACGTGCTTCGTTCGGCTTTACGGAAGTCATCAGCAGCGCTGCACAGGACTTGCTCGAGAAAGATTTGTCACTTTGTTTTTAGACCACGAAATCAACAATGTCACCAAAGAAGTGTGTTTTTGGTTGTAAGGGAAAGATAACCTTGCTTCCCAAAGAACCCAGTGGAGCTGAGAGATTTGTGCTCAAGTGCTCTCGATATTTGTTATTAAAATAACCATAGAAACTGGTAGTTTCAATCACTTTTTTATTTGTTAAAATGAATGGAGAATATCTTGTGTTTTTCCGTGGCTGCTCGAGCCCTCAGGATCGGCGCTTGGTTTCATAAACAAGCCCCAGTTCGACGCTGGATTTACAGATCGTTTGAAACTGAAAGATGGAGCGGTCACAGCGGTAATGATCCCAGTCATGAGTCGGAACCGCAGGTGGTGAGTAAAACTGCTTCAAATGTCTGTTTTGTTGGCAATATGCGCCTAAGTGCATATAATGTAAACAACACGAACGTATTCATTATTCATCATTCACTCTATGCTATATTCATTTATAGCGATTCAAAAGTTATTGAGGGATAATGCGATGGTGTGTGTTTAAATTTAGCTGACCATCGATAGCTTGCAGACGATCTCTACACAAAAGCTGCGCGTGCTCGTGACAGCTCGTCACTCTATCTCCGCTCACACGACACGCCTCCAGGCACTCGGCTGTTTTCGGAAAGGCTCGGTACAGCGTATGTATCTTTTATAAATATGATAAAACTAAAGACTTTTTGGCGATATGAAGGATGCACTACTACTCTATAGGTACTTAAGATTAACATGAGATTGGCAGAAACTGTGTGTGATACCCCCCCTTTAAGTTTTGGTTAATACATGTTTAAGTTTTTCATTTAATATTTGTATTTTATTTTATCTCAGCTTTATTTCAGTTACAGATAACAAATTTTAATAGTTTTAGTTAACAATAACAACATTAGATCTTCTTTAACTAAGAAACAATCGATGTATTGATGATTATAAAAAGGGTAAATGTTGATATAAAAATAAGTATATGGTAATACGAGTCATTCAGAAAAGCACTTGAATTTACTTTGAATTTCTATATCCTCCTTTTGTCTTAAGAAATTGCACTTACCTTGAATGTGAAGAAAAAAACTTTAGTACACAACTTTTCCCTGGGTAATTTTAATCACTCTTCTTGTCATGTTTATTTCTTAGTTGGCCTAGCCAAAACAAAACACAAACTCGGTGCTCCGGACAGGTGGTGGCGCTGTGGACAGTTTCCCTCCCGCTTTCCGTCGCTCTTTCGACAGGCAGGTCGCGGCTGTCATGGCGGCGTGCAGGGCGCTCGTGAGTCGCGCTGTGTTACCTCTGCATTATCATCATGTGTCCAGAGGAGTGATGCTCACACAAGTCAGAGAGAAAAAGAGATGGATGAAGGCTTACACACTCATTATGGAGAGGAAGAAAAAGATTGAGGGACCTCCACCTCCAAAGCCGCGGTCAGTAGAACATCTCAAGGCCAATGGCTGTGACTCAAATCATATTGAGCTGCCTGCCAAGGATGTATATTTAGGCGCTTTGTCTGTGACTATATTTAGGCGTTTATCTGTGATGATCAAAAATGCTGTCTAGGTAGACCGCTAATAAGGTTTTAAGACACAGCCAGTGATTTAGCTATAATAAATATCAAGATAAACGCTCAAGATATAGAAAAGGGAGATTGTTAGTGATATTTAGTATATTGTCTTCTCATTATTATTGGTTTGTATTGTGACCACTAAAGCTGCTGATGTCTTCTCCGTGCATTCTTCCACATCTTTTTGGGGCATCAATTAAATAAAGGATTTTCTCTAAATGTCTCAAAGTAGATTGCAGTCATGAGAATGTATTACTGATAGTCATAGAATTTAATTTTAGAGTATGTTGTTATTATTATTATTATTATTTTTAAATTATGCCAGTACATGTGATCAGCCTTTTTGAGATGAATGGCAGTGATAAACCTTAAAGGGATAGTCCAGCCAAAAATGAAAATTCTGTTATCATTTAATCACCCTCATGTTGTTGCTAACCTGTATGACTTTCTTCCTTCTGTGGGCCCTAAAAGAAGATATTTTGAAGAATGTTGATAACCAAAAAGTTTGTTTCCAATGGGTTTCCAAAATTCTTCAAAATACCTTCTTTTGTGTTCTAAAGGAGATGGCATGTTTTGGGGTGGACTGTCCCTTTAACAAAATCTACAGCAACTTTGTTAAAGGGATAGGAGAGTTAGTTAAGCCAAAAATGAAAATTCTGCCATTTATTTCTCACCCCCAAACCCGTAAGAACTTCGTTCACAAATGAAGATCTTTTCAATGAAATCTGAGAGGTTCTGTCCCTCCATTGACAGCTACACAACTACCACTGTCAAGCCCCAGAAAGGTAGTAAAGACATCACAAAAGTAATCCATGTGTTTTCAGTGATTTAACCTCAGTTTTTATGAAGTGACGCGAGTGCTTTGTTTGCGCAATGTTGTTTCTCACAGGACACTCAATGGTAAAAAATTAAATACAATTTATTTGTCTGAAACTGCGATCCAGGGTCTCTCTTACAACCAAAACATAGCTCAGAGAGCTACAAATTGAGCTCTAAGCAAAACAGTATTTATTCAGTATAATCATACATATTTGTTTATCATTTAACAAAGACTTTCAAAGTTTATTGGAGAAACAAATGAACAGATTATCATAAGGCCTCCTACTTCCTTTTATCATATATGTACACTTACCGGTTCATCTTCATCCACGTTGGTCTTCCTCAACATCCCATAATATACTTACCTACATATGTAAATTATTTTTTAATTGAGAACATTTTATCAGACTCATTAGACCTTTCCCAGGCCTACTGACAGAAAGAAGCATTATTCATAAGTTGTTTCTCACAGCAATTTGCAGATTAAACTTGAAACATGAGAGAAAGAACAATATATCTTCTGCCAAGATATATATATATATATATATAATCTTTATATATCTTGCATATTAAATTACATGTGTTTATTGCTTTAAACCTCTTTTTTCTTTTCCCATCAGATCCCAGCAGCCAAACTTTGATTACCATGCTGAAGTGGAGGCTTTCAGTGCCCGTCTGCAGGAGAGTTTCTCTCTGGATCTTCTGAAGACTGCGTTTGTGAACTCGTGTTACCTGCGATCTGAGGAGGAGAGGAGGCGAGCGCTGGGCCTTGACGCTGGGACGACCGCCCTCAACCTGAAAGACAACGGTGAGCTGCGTGTGCACGGTCAACAGTTCACAAAGGTGAGAACACTGATGAGTTTTATACTTAACTGGAAAAATTGGTATGATATTGATATTAACTTCCATTGTTATATACAGGGTTTCCTTAGTGACTGGTGCAGGGGCAGCTTTCCTAGCTTGCCTGAAGAGGGTGTGGCAGCCATTGTAGGTCACCTGACAGGGTCAGAGGTCATGTGTCATGTCGCACGGAACCTCGCCGTGGAGGAATTGACGATGAGTGCAGAGTTTCCTATTCCAGAGGACACCCTGCAAGGAACGTTCTTCGCTGTGATTGGTGCTCTAAAGCAGAGCAGCGGGCCTGAGCGAGCCGGGCTTTTTATTAGGGTAAGACAAGTGTCCCTTATGTTTTTTAAATTATTTTTTCTTGTCGATGTCTTGGATTTGTATCCTATATATAGGAAATAATTATATATATATATATATATATACAGTGCTCAGCGTAAATGAGTACACCCCCTTTGAAAAGTAACATTTTAAATAATATCTCAATGAACACAAAAACAATTTCCAAAATGTTGACAAGGCTAAGTTTTATATAACATCTGTTTAACTTATACCATGAAAGTAAGGTTAATAATATAATTAGATTACACATTTTTCGGTTTTACTCAAATTAGGGTGATGCAAAAATGAGTACACCCCACAACAAAAACTACTACATCTAGTACTTTGTATGGCCTCCATGATTTTTAATGAGAGCACCAAGTCTTCTAGGCATGGAATGAACAAGTTGGTGACATTTTGCAACATCTATCTTTTTCCATTCTTCAAGAATGACCTCTTTTAGAGACTGGATGCTGGATGGAGAGTGATGCTCAACTTGTCTCTTCAGAATTCCCCATAGGTGTTCGATTGGGTTCAGATCAGGAGCCACTGAATCACTTTCACCCTGTTCTTCTTCAGAAATCCAACAGTGGCCTTAGATGCGTGTTTAGGATCATTGTCATGTTGGAAAAGTGCACGTAGTGATAGCATCTTATCTTTCAGTATAGAGCAGTACATCTGTGAATTCATGATGCCATCAATGAAATGCAGCTCCCAGACACCAGCAGCACTCATGCAGCCCCACATAAGGACACTGCCACCACCATGTTTCACTGTAGGCACCATGCATTTTTCTTTGTATTCCTCACCTTTGTGACGCCATGCAGTTTTGAAGCCATCAGTTCCAAAAACATTTATCTTTGTCTCATTACTCCAGAGTATAGAGTCCCAGTAGTCTTCATCTTTGTCAGCATGGGCCCTGGCAAACTCTAGGTGGGCTTTTTTGTGCCTGGGCTTTAGGAGAGGCTTCTTTCATGGACGGCACCCATGCATGCCATTCCTCTGCAGTGTACGCTGTATTGTGTCATGGGAAATAGTCACCCCAGTTTGGCTTTCTACTTCTTTAGATAACTGCAGTGAACTTGCATGCTGATTTTCTTCAACCCTTCTCATCAGAAGACGCTCCTATCGAGGTGTTAACTTCCGTGGACGACCCGGACGTCTCTGTGAGATGGTTGCAGTTCCATCTTTTTAAAATTTTTGTACCACTTTTGCTACAGTCTTCTGACTGATAAGTAAAGCTTTGCTGATCTTCTTGTAGCCTTCACCTTTCTGGTGTAAAGAAATTATTTTCTTTCTCAGGTCTTGTGACATTTCTCTTCCATGTGGTGCCATTGCTGACAGCATGAAATGGGAAGGGGTTTTAACACCCTTTTATAGTCAACTGTCTGCTGGACACCTGCGTAATGAATAATTAGATTCATGTGGTTGAATTCTTGTTAAATTAGACATTTGTAGTCTAAGGCCCGTCCACACGAAGCCAGATCTTTCCCTATCTGATCTCTTTTTTTCCTCGTCTCAAGAAATATCTGTGTACACACGAAACCACTGAAACCGGCTCAAAACGATGTAGTATACATGCCAGACCAGTACGTGGTGCTGTAATTCTGCCACAGAGATACACTTAAAACAGAGAATAAGACTTAGAGCATGCGCATAAACATTGCGCGCTGTATACAAACTTTAGTAAAGCTTAGAAATAACGCTTTATTTTGGCTCAGTAGTTTCTGCAGCACGAACACAAGCATCTAAAGTCCGCTGTTGTTGTTGTTGTTGCTGTTTTGTGCTGTTAGCGGTGACTGACTAGGGTCGACACATGGGGTGATAACATCATCGTTTCACAAAATATACGGATAGACTGTACACACAAAAACGCAAGGGTGTCGGTTTCCGATTTATCCACTCTGGGACCCGGTTTCAAAAAATATCGGATTCACCTTCTGAAAACGCCGGACTCGTCTGGATGAAACGGCTATCCGTTACAAAAATTTTTGCGTATACACCTACACGCGTCTCCGTGTAGACGGGGCCTGAAATTTAGCTTTGCTCCAGAGACTTTCAGTGGGGTGTACTCATTTTTGCATCACCCTAATTTGAGTAAAACTGAAAATTTTGTTCTCTAAGTTATATTATTAACTTTACTTTCATGTTATAAGTTAAACAGATGTTATATAAAACTTAGTCTTGTCAACATTTTGGAAATAGTTTTTGTGTTCATTGAGATATTGTTTAAAATGTTACTTTTCAAAGGGGGTGTACTCATTTACGCTAAGCACTGTATATATTTATAAAACGGTCAGTTCCCGTCCTTGATTCTGATTGGTCAATAGCTGTGTTACAACCGCTTCACCCAACGGTTCTATATATATATATATATATATATATATATATATATATATATGTATACTTAATATGATTATGATATGTTATGTTAAAATTTAAAATTAATTAAATTACTAATTATATAAAATTATATATATTTTTATATTTTATTATATTTTTAAATACATATATAAATGTATAATTATTAATCATATTAATTATATAATTTTATAAAATTATATAATGTTTAATTATTAATCTTTTTTTATATTACTTATATAATATTATGTACTGTAAATAAATATATGTTGTGTTACAGGCCTTAATCTTTGTTTGTGCACTAAAGTTTGATCCACCTGTTGGGTGTTGTTTTTGCAGGATTTCCTTGTGACTCAACTGATTGGGAAAGATCTGTTTGACATGTGGAGGGTGGTTGATCCCATGGGGCTGCTGGTTAAAGAGCTGACCCGTAAAAGTGTAGCTCTACCCGAGCCCCGCCTCATCCGGTCTGCCGGCGCCAGTACTGTGCTCCCTCTCTATTTTGTTGGGCTTTACAGGTATGACATAATTGCTAGAACCAGGGGCAGTCGATATACCAGTAGACATGATTAACCTGTAGAAATTTGTCAACAGAGATTTTGTACTATCGTCTCTATCGCGATTACACGTGACGTTGTTGTGCTACACTGTCATGAAAGCTTATTGGCTGCATGCGTTTTTTTGGGGGGTTTTTTTTGCATGTGTTTTTCGCAGTTTAAAAGAGAGCTCATTTCTGTATATGCACGCGCTGTCTGAGAGACAGTTTCTGAGCGCTGTCTGAGAGATGCACACATGAAGCCACTGCTCATAGAGCATTTGAGTAATGAACGAAGTCAGTTAAATACACATACTTATGTGTCAAAATGCCCGTCTTTGCAAGTATCCTCATAAACACTGTAATTTATGTCTTAAGTGAACGTAAAAAGTTGAAAAAGAAAACGCAGGTGAATCAGTGTATTAAATCCATGCATTCGGTCTTTAAGTGACAGCAGCCTAATAAACTTGCTGTTGTCCGTGTCATTCATGATAATCAAACAACAAAAGAGAAAATCTCTCACTGCTCTATAGGATAGTAGTAATAGTTTTGGTAATATTGAAAATGGTGGCAAGAATTATGAAATTTCAATGGTATAAAAAAAGTAAAATAAAATCACTCATCACGATATAATACTTTGTTCATATCGCCCACCCCAGGTGGAAAAATAAATCACAGTTTGTCACTATTCACTGTATAAATTAGCTAAGTTAGAACAGAAAATTAACATTTATAAAACATAGTGTAATAGTCATGCTGCTAAATATCTAAACCCTGATCTATACACTCCACAGTCTGTAAATAAAGTTCTAGTTGATTAATCTGATCTATCTGATGTGTCATTTCAGAGTCGAGTCAGATTTATTCTGGTCTCCTCCAGGAAACAATTTCAGACAACAGCAAACAGTCAATACTCCCTCTTAGTTTAGGTTTTTGATTGATTTTTAAAATGCCAAATCTTTTTTTTATCTCTTTTGTTTTGTGCCAGTGACCGTAAGCTGCTGGCTCAGGGTCCGGGTGAGACCGTCCTGGCAGCTGAAGAGGAGGCAGCGCGCGTGGCTCTGAGGAAACTCTATGGCTTCACCGAGAACCGCAGACCATGGGACTTCACCGCCCCTACCAGGCAGCTTCAGAAGCCCAGCACACGGGCTCTCGCCAGTGGATAAATGACAGAGACCCCAGCGGTCTAAGTTTTGTACCTTGGCTTGAAGAGCAGATTCCAGTGGGACGCTTTTTGAAGAACCAAAATGTATACATTCATCGTCATCTACTTGATCACAATTACATGTAGGGTGAAACTCGATTTGTTCTGCTGAAATGTGGCCGTGGAGATGATGGAGGCCAATTGTATTTGCCCAAGAGACTGAAACTCTTGGTGTACCACAGACTAAAATCACATACATCTATCAGAGCTAGATGATCTGTTGCTACATATAAATTGATGTATATAAATGTTAAACTTTGGTTGCTAATAATAAAAGTTCTGAACAAAATGTTCCACTTGAAGTGTTCTGTCTGTATAGAATGCAAAAAGAATTTTAAGGCATAATTTTTTTTGTGTTGGCTCAACATAAAGATGTTGGACTCTGGATCTAATCGGCCAGATTCTACTTGGCCACCAGCCGTACAGACAGAGTGATGATTAGAAATGCAGATAACTGCTCTTTTGAGAGTTAAAATGTCTTTAAAATTATGTTTGAAGGTTCCATATGCTGTAGTATTTCCTTTACCACTTTATACGTCTTGCCACATATCTAATCCTAATGAACCCTGATGAGCAAACCACATGGGTATAATCCTTTCCATGTGCATAATGTTTTAAATGAAAGCCATACTTAATAAAATAAACTTGTAATATACAAGAAACCAATCTGTGACGTGGAATTTAAAGTTGTTGTCTTTAATAGAAGGTCAGAGCAGGGATTATGGTTTAATGAAAACTAATAGTTTCAGTAGGTTTACCTCATCTTTCTTCCACTGATTAACTTAGCACATTGAAATATTGGCCTTACATGCAGCGTATAGAGAGAAGAATTTTGTGAATAATTTGGTGGTTCCTAATTGTTTAATATTTAAATTTTGCTCAAAAACCTATACTAGGTTATTAAATGACAATTTGTGGCATTTCCCCCATATATCATTTGAAAATATACAACCCAGCTATTCTCAAGTAATGTCATTTAGAGTGTGCTCAATTTCCTGGGCAATAGCTTTGTATTTGTTGCCAAGATGTTAAGGTATGTTCCTAAATAAATTATAACAAATATTCACTGGAGTAAAAAAGTGTGACATCTAGCCCCAGTCTCCACCAAACAGCCAATGCAACATATAACAGTGCTTTATTTACACAGCGCCATTTATTACTTCATTATACATATTCATCTCCATCTTAGAAACAAAGGGTGATTAAGAAAGTCACTTCATGTCCTCGTCGAGCCAAATCCTCTTAATTAGGTCACTCTTGCAGAGAATTGCTGTTAATATGTTGCACTAGAGGGCGCCGCGGATTAAGAACATTTAAATAAAGTCGAGAACGTGCACTCGAGAAGTATTATGGGCGGGGTTCGATTGGGGTCACGTGAACCTAGGTGGCGCCTGTGATTGGTTACTCGTTTTCTCTTTCCAGAGTTTTCGCTCCTGTGCTAGCGGGTTTGTGAAATTAATGATCCTGTTACACATAAACATCACATTTTTTTCTCACATATAAGCACGTATATTGAGCAAAACCACTGTTTAGTGTATCTTTATTATATTTACATACAGATTTACACAACACAAGAAGTCTTAGGGACAGTTTTAGCACTCAGCCCTTTGGTTTCTCATCCGTTTAGCACTTGCTGTTTGTACTCGCCCCCTGTTGGCCGTCGTGTTAAACTGCACGGAATGAGGCATTCAATACGAATGAATACAGAGTGGGAGGGCTGGTCGAAGGCAGTGAAAGTAGAGTGGGCAGGCTGGCTGTTAAAGAAAGTGCTGCGCCTCAGGACCCGCCTCTCTTCACTACGGCGCTTTTCTCCCGTTGTTCGTGAAACGTGAGGCCCTTCTGAAGAACTCCGGCTCGCCTTGTCTACCTTTCCTGGTGATCTGTTTTAAAGAAGTACCTGTCTAATATTTCTCCGGACCCTTACACCCTTATTGGATTTTTATTACATTCTTTTTTTTTAATTGACCAACGGTATATTAACGGCTCCGGCCATGGCAGCGAGCGCGAAGCGAAAACAGGAGGAAAAACACCTGAAGATGCTGCGGGAAATGACGAGTTTAGCCCTTAACCGAAAGTGCTTCGACTGCGACCAGCGCGGCCCGACCTACGCCAACATGACCGTGGGCTCGTTCGTCTGCACGTCCTGCTCAGGCATCCTGTGAGCCACCCTCCTGTCTGTCTGTCTGTCTGAGCCTCTTTATTTCACACACTGTGTCTCAAAACCTAGTGGGCTGCCTGCCTAGACATCATAACCACATTATCTAACGCCCGTGAAGCCATAAACATGTCTAGTTAGGCAGCTCACTGGGTTTTGAAACGATTATTTCAACCCAGCTGTTGAATCATTAACATGAATGTTTTTCTTAGGGGGGTTTAAAATGTAAATAAGGGTGGATAAATGGGTTGTTGTCTTATTGGGGGTTGGGGTTGGTTATCTGTCAGTTAACCAGGCTTGATGGGTGGGTAAATTGTATTTTGGGTGGGTGGTTGTTGGGCTAATGCAGTAAAATCATGTGCCTTGGTACTCCAGCAAACTTGAAAAGCTACCTGTAGGCATATCACTGGTGTTTTCATACTCATCATGTGTTGCATTGTCTTATCTAGCAGTAAGGAGAGGCCCTTGTAGATCAGATAAACCTCTATACAGCATGTGGAAGAGCTGGATAGTCACAGGCACATGGTGACATGTGGCAAAGGGTGTGTGCGCACCCCTGCACTGTTCTCCTGATAGTAAGGGCTTGGCAATCCTAAATGAAGCTGAATTTATACTTGCTTGAATGAAGATCAGGAGTACTAGGGAAAACTTAGAGAAAACAGTACTATATTGAGTAAAAGAAAAATGTAATGATATATTAATAGACTGATGGTTTGAGATGGAAAATAAATCATTTTGAATTAAATAAAAATTGATTAAATAATGTATTAAATTATTTAAAATAACAGTACAGTACTATATTAAGTAGAACATACTGTAATAAAAACTAAATATTTTCTGAATATTTTATGCATGGGTCAATGACGTGACGGGTCATTAATAATAATAAAAAACAAAGATATGGCAATCAAAGTATGTAAGGTAGTACAACTAGATCTCTTTTATTGAATCCAAAAGGTTTTAATTATATTTTGCTACATATAAAGGTATTTTAAAGATTTTGAAGTGTCCAAAGGTCATTCGGTTTAACCATCCAAAGGTCAATACAGCCATTTCATTTGTGATTAAAATATCTTAAAATGTAATAAATGTATATATTTTTTATTCTGGCATGATTTTATAACATCATATATCAACATAGTGCAAAATGGTATTAAAATTATGTGTAGAAGTCGTTGCTTTGTTATGAGAAAGAATGTCCGGAAAAATGAATTTCATTGATGTCATTCGGAGTAACCAATATAAAGGGACCATTTTGGATCAAGTCATGCGGTCAATATCATGTGACAGGATGTGACATCATTCAGACCCCTGCAAAGGACCACATGGTCATGAAGCAAAGTAACTAATTCTCTCTTAACTATTTGAAAAATTAATGTTTTCACTTGCTCATACACATGTCCTAAAACATCACGTCATTCGGTACAACCGCTATAAAACATGGACAATGTTGTAATGTTTTAAAAACTTGTACTAAAAAAAAATGTTTGATTGTCCTTTTGCTAGCTAGTTAGATATCAGCCTGTTAGCATTGTTTGAAAATATCATTCGGTATTACCAAAAGTGTCATTCGGTAAAACCGAAATTTTGGTTAAACCGAATGACTTTTTTGGTGCAAATTTTGTCCATCTTGTAAAAAAATGACAAAAGCAGTGTTAATTGATTATAAAAACCACATAATCTCATTGTTAACACTTAATAAAACTTGATCATATTTTGGGGTCTGTGGCTTAGATAACATGCATTTATATGGTCATGTCGTGCCTCCTGATCTATTGTTGGCATTGCTCAGTTTGCAGCATGATTTTTAATATCTGAAATTGACATCTTGTGTAGTTTAGATCTTTACATGGAAGTCCATTTCCGTGTAATGATCCTTCCTCATTATTTGATTGGCATCAAATTGGCACAGGAGTGTATGCTGAAGCAAACATTAAATTGGCAGAATATCAATTGAAAGATACATTTAAAAGTGAGGTTCTCAGATAGATAGTTTATAAATTTACCTCTTATGATGGACAGTTGTGTGTCCTGTATCAACATTTCATCCCTGTTGTGTAACAGGCGTTTAGTGCAGGGGATTTTGGATTAAAGTTGGAAATGCTTCCTAAAATAATGCCTTTTTAATTCAGATTGCAAGAGTCATCCTGCAAGTAAGTGATGCAGATTTGCTTGAATTTAAGTAAATATTGGAAATAAGCAGACTACCTTCCTTTCATGGGTGTGGTCTAGAGGTTTTTGCATCTATGGAGCTGACAGCCATGTTTACTGAATTTATATCACCTTTTTGCATCTCAAGTGGTCCAATAGAAGTTGCTTTATTATTTTTATTTTTTCAATTTTTGAACCACTTGAGATGAAATTACCCACATATTTTTTGCTCTATAAACCTATTTTATGTCCATTTATTGAGCTTGTTGTGATGATGGCAGTCAGTCAGAGTATTTATAATGTTTTTCATCGATTTATAGAATTAATTAATTATTATTATTATTAAAAAATGCATTAAATTGGTTTCTCATGAACACACTGGTGCTATAATCTGTTGCAGTGGGCTCAATGTCATCATGTTTGAATGAATGTGCATTCCTGCTGTGTAATTCAATCCTAATTTTATTCTTGGTTTGGAATATTAAAACTGACCCACTTTTTCCCATTTTTGCACATATTTGCCTTGATGGCAGAATTTGAAATGGGATTATCTGAAGGGAGTAGTCCGTTTTAAAGCATTTATCAATTATACTCCTATGCACTTAGTTCATAGTTGTTAGTTCTTCACATCTCTGTTTCTGATGATGAATTGCCTCATACATTCTGAACTTGCCTGAACTAGTCACGTCTGAAACATGATGAGGAAGGTCTCATGGGTTTGCTTAAAAATGGGTTTGAATTCCCAGCAGTCGAGTGGATGAGGAGTCGTCTTGCAATAGTCACTTCCAAACAGTTACATTTGAGCTATTCCCTGAAAGAATGACAAGATGTTTGAGAATGATCTCTCGTTGTATCTCACAAGAACCATCTGCTTTCCATTTAAGCGCTTCAGAGAGGAATGCACCAAACTGTCTAACAGATTGGCACTGTTTTTGAGTAAAGCTATTGATAAATGGTCTTACTGAAGTAGTGTGGTGTGGTTTGATGTCCTCCTGTTGTCCAGATACTTGATCTCTGGAATGCAGGACTCTTGTCCCGTCGACAGAATTACAAAGAAATGGTCAATAATTCTCCCACAGGCAGAGGAGAGGATAGTGAGATGAGTGCGATCGATTGAGCAAATAAAAGTAATCCAAAGCAAGTTTGTTGTTCTAGCTGAACTCTTCTGGAGTCCTGGAGTGAGTAGAGGGCCGAGGATCATGTCAGTTCATTTGGAAGTGGTATCAGGTGTATTTGAACAAGCCTGTGCACAGCTGTGAGTCTGATAGTCGGTAATAAAACTAAACTAACTTAAAAAACTAACAGTAGAGTACTCCAAGGATTATGTATGTTTGTAGGCCAGCCTAGAAATAAGCATCACACTGGTTCCCTCGACAAAAAGCCAATAGGATTTTTCAATTGGCTTTTGGATTATTGCAGAAAATAAACTTTGTGACCAACAAAAGTTTAGGATTCTTACACATTTTGTTTATCAAGATAATCTCCACAAATGAACGCAACTTTTTGAAGCATAAATACAATCTACAGAAGTAAAAAGCTACAAAGAAGTTAGGCTATAAAGAACTACACCTCGCTCCATTTTTACGGCTCTCGGCCACGCTCTGCTCGTCACAGTAACATTTGTAGGGGAATTTTTACAGTTAAAGACCCAAAAGACCAGATATGATGGATGAAGACATGGAGTCAGAGTTTAAAAAAAATAATATTGAAGAAAATTTTTACTGAAGAATAGTTTGCAGTTTCATCAGCAGAAGCCAGCTTCAAGTCTCACAAGGAGTTCGTAGGCCGCTCTGCGTACATTCACATTTCAACAACAATTATACTCTAACAGAGTCCACTAACTACGTCATTACTTAAGGTTAAACGATTCTGATTGGCTAAGAAAAAATAGACAAAACTAACTGATAAGTTGTACTTTTCTTTCAGTGAGAGGTACAGACAATAGTCATCCTTATTCTCTAGTGTTTGAAGATGAAAAGGAAAATAAATGCTTTAACATAAGTTGAAGAAGCCGTTCAAATAATTTTATATTTAGAAGGATAAATGTTGATTAATAGCTTGATTATAAATCACTCAAAAGATATATATTGAAGCGGCAGTGGATTCCAGAATCCACCCTCTTCTCATTAAAGGGTAAGTTCACCCAAAAATGAAAATAATGTCATTAATTACTCACCCTCATGCCGTTCCACACCCATAAGACCTTTGTTAATCTTCGGAAGGCAAATTAAGATATTTTTGTTGAAATCTGATGGCTCAGTGAGGCCTGCATCGCCAGCAATGACATTTCCTCTCTCAAGATCCATTAATGTACTAAAAACATATTTAAATCAAATTTTGGACTCAGTCCTGCAGCACTCTACTAGGCCGCATTTACGTTATATGGTTCAAGTGACCCAATTCCCATTTTTTCCTCCAGTGTGGCACAGATCGGATATGACCCATGAATGTGTAAGCAGGAAAAAAGCACACGGATTCTGATATTCTCAGAGCGGTTTCAGGCCTCATTCATATTTGGAAATAAATCTGATATGAATCGGCTACGTGCATTTGTGTCTGCCATGTAAGCGGACAGATCGAATATTCCCGTCAATGCGAGTCATACGTCATTGAAAAAGCGACAGTGGCGAATGACGTCAACTCACCAAACACAATGATTACAGCAGCGATCATTGCTACATTCGCCCAGGCTGCAACAAGGGCTCTCCTCTTTTTATCTGCTTTGCTGACCTTTTAAAGATGGTGCGGAAAGCAAAAAAACGTGTATTATCATTTCGTCTGCGTCCATTGCAAATCGCGCCATTTTCACTTCCTTTTTGGCCTAAGCTTTTCTGGGTCAGTATGTCTACCTTGGTTTGTTTTGCCAAGTGTACAGTGTAAATGCAGATATTGGATATGGGTCACTTTTAAAATAATGTTAGCTGGTTGGTTATTCTAGTCAACAAAAAATTGGTTATAGTCAACAAATCGGAATTGTGCATCAAGACCTGCAGTGTAAATGCGGCGTTATTGGCATATATATGTACTTGTAGGTGTCCTAACCTTCTATAATTGTCCCTCCATTGAATGTCTGTAAATGGTGAGCTAGTAAACTCCATCAGATGAGATAATTGGGTTCTTTTCTAAGCACCAGCTTTTAAATTACTTCACCAGAGAGATGTCTGCTCCGTGCACTGGAGCGTACGCACCACATGTCAGACAGCCAAAGCATGGAAGTCTTCTTACAACCAATCTGCAACCTCTTTAGCAACATACAACCGACAGTCAGCAGTGCAACAGTAAATGTCCCTGCTCAGTCACAAAAAAACGATAACTATATTAGCATCTACACCATGGGATGATAATGTTCCCTTTGTTATCAGTGTGCACAGCAGTTATGTCATCTGACACTTTAAATGCTCAAGACCTTTGTTGTCAGGGCGATTCTGATTGGATGTCAATGTTTTTTAGGGCCTGAGCACCGATGGTGTGAGGACCCTATTGTAATTGCTCAGTCAATTATTCTTCTTCTCTGAAGTGAATTGCACTTTTGAGGGCCTAAACATGCTCAAACTCATGAAACTTTGCAGACGTGTCAGAAGTGGTGACAATTTTCGTCTGATATGAGTTTCAGAATTAGGTGTGGCAAAATGGTTCAATAGCGGCACCTATAAAATTTCAATTGAGCGCCCTTTGCGCTACGTTTCACTTACAAGTGTGAAATTCGGTAGACACATGTAACAGCCCAATACCTACAAAAAAGTCCCTGGGTGCACAATCTGAAAACCCAACAGGAAGTGAGATATTTTGAATTTTCTCTGCAAAACTTTTGCAGTTTTGTACTTTAACGAACTCCTCCTAGAGATTTTATCAGATCAACATCATATATGGTCAGTCTAATCTAAAGGCTGTGGCGACGTTAAATTGCGTTAAATCACGTTCGATGTCCGCTTATTAAGCATAATCAGCTTAAGAATTGTCCGAACTGCCCCAAACTTAACATGTTTTTGTGACAGTCATAGCGCCACCTGCTGGCAACAGATGTTTTACACTTTGATTAAATCCTTATAGAGATTAAACCAGATCAACATCATATATGGTCAGTCTAATCTTAAGACCTTAGCGATGTTAAATTGCAAAGATCTTGAGTTTTCGCTGAAGGACGTGTCCATGGCGGCCTGATAAAGTCTGATGTTTCGCCATTGTTCTTTAGAGTAGGTTTTTCAGTAAATATATGTATTATTTTGTAGGTTATGTCTGTAAGTTGTTTTTATGCACAAGTTTTAGTTCAAATTTTTTTTTTTTAATACTATCTTTTGACTTCTGCATTTAGCAATTCACCTTAGAACACCTTATATTTTAGCTGATTGTCAAAAGGAAAATATATGCACAGTTTCCCCTGTGTGAATTGTAGAAAGTGAATGATTAACATGCTATTAATGTATTAGCTATTAGGTGTTGGATTTTAATTAGGGCATTTGCATGGGGAGATGATCCTCTGGCCTTGCCCGGATTCACAAGTGTGCCAGCGATTCCCAGTTTTAATCCTGAATAACTGATTTTGCCATGCTGCTCATACACAGTGGGTCTCATCCACTAACCAACTTTTGTTCTAAAATGTATTATAAATTTACAAAAAAAAATGTAGGAACAACTGAAACCACTTATGAACGAAAGATGAAAGGAAAGGGTGTGTGGAAAGCCCTTATATGGACATGGTTTGGATTTGTTTTATGCAAATGACTAACCTCATGTACGTAGCCGCTCATTTAGAATACTCCAAATTCACTAACATTAGAATTGGGTTAAGAAACGCTTTGATTTTGTTCAGGTCTGTGTTTGTGATTGATAATGTCCTCTAGTAATTTTGCTGCATTTCCTCTCTGGTCTCTAATCTGTGCATTTATAACCACTCTGGTCATTCTCTGGCTTGTACACATGTCTGTATATGACCGAACATGAACACTGTATGTTTTGCGAACAGGAAGTGTATGTCAAGTATTTGCTGCATCAGCAGCATGTGGTCTGCATGTGAACAGGAAGTGGAAACAGTAGGACAGGAAGCACACATTGTCCTCTCACTTAAGAGCCTGTCAGTGGTTGTGTGTGTGTGTTAGAAGGCCATTGCTCCACTCACACTTTACCAGAATTATATATATTATCAGTGTAATATCAGCCATTGATCACCCTTCTCTCAAGATATCAGGACCAGCATCATTGGGAAAAGCTATGTCAGCTGACCACTTATCTGAACTTTGATTTCCTTCCATGAATCTCTGAATAGGAAAACAGTTCTTTTGGCGAAAAACGTTACCTGAGTAGAGATTTGGTAAAGTCAAGCTACCCACAAACATTTCCCTGATAGTTTATGGCGAGGTCAGTTACTGGGTAAACACATTCCGGCACAGGGTGGGTCCATCTCTCTCTCTCTCTCTCTCTTACTCAGTTTTCTATCTTCCACTCACTCACTTTCATGACCTCACATTATCTCTCATCTTCTCACACTCTCTTACCCACATACTATATATTTTTCTTTCTTTCTGTTGTCTCTCTATCTTGTTTCCGTAGTCACTGATATATCAGACACCACAGGTCTCGTCTTGATTTTAGTCACACACTAATTGTTTAGGCATGTGACGTTTCCTTTTATCTGGTTTGCCTCCTTAACTTTAGGTTTTTACCATTGCTTCATAAAATGTTTTAATGAAACTTTTTTTTTTTTTATATTAAGCAATAGGGGTGTAACAGTACAGAGAAGTCATGGTTCGGTACGTATACCTCAGTTTTGAGGTCGCTGTTCGATACGAGTTTGGTACAACAGGAAAAAGCAACAAATCCCCAGTGCTAAGTTTCTTTCCATTTATTTTTATATGTTTTAGCACAAGTGGGCCTAGTCCCCCTCATTTACATGTAAAAAATACAAAATTAAGGAATTGTTCATTTGTTACTCTAATTGATAGATTAACCAATGCTGTCCACCTGAGGCTTCCCATTTCCAGGACACGCATATTTCATCACTGGACTGTAGTAATGAGATTTTAACAACACAAATTGTGAAAAATTTCACAACACAAAAAAGCAAAAATGTGTCTCCAAATATACTTGGGCAGCCATTAATATACCTGGGCGGCCTGCCCAAGTAAAGTCTATGTGTGGGAAGCACTGCGGTTTCCTTTCTGTGAAGTTAGTTAGTGGAGTTTGTCACAAAATTAATCGAAACTCAGCGTATAGGCTGGCTAGCAACCTCTTGTGTGCCATCTGAACTCTTGCTTTGGTTTGGTCAAAGAGTATAGAACCCAAGAGGTGAAACTCTGATGCTTTTTGGGTAACAGCCACGAGATTTGGTAGCTTTGGTAGCAAAATATATACGTTTTAACCCCCTGGATCACGCTACAAACATGATCTTATAGAACATGATGCATTGCTGTGTCTGTTATCACATAATTCTCACTTTTGGACACAGTGGCTGTTTACTGTCAAGCTGTTATATTCTGTTATATATTTATTGTCCAACATTCCTAATTTTTCTGATGCATGTCCTTAATTTAATTTCATATGTTGGTATTAATTCAGTGTTTATAATGCTAATACTTGAACTTCAAATAATTTCAACCGAAACTGACTGGGTTTCTAGAGAGCAAAGGTTTTGTGGAGGAAAAAAAAGTGGAAGACTTAAACACAAAGTCTGTATAATAAACCGTTTAAAGGATTTGATGATCACTAGTGTTTGTACGTTATTCTGTGTTGTCATCATTCAGGTTTTCAGCTAATTTCAGCTTTAATGTACTTTTTTTTTTTTTTTTTTTTTTTTTTAACAAAGCAGCTGATATTGCCATAGAAACTAGTGGACTGCCGCGTCGCTTTCATCCCAAAATGGCGGAAACGTAAGGCTGCTGCTGGGCGCCGGTGTTGCAATGGAACGTTCTATTGAGTTTCGCTTCTTGTCAGTGTATATTCCTTGGTTTGGTGCATAGATTGTCTCTTCTTCTTCTGCTCTTTTTCCTGTTGTTTCGGTTAGCAAACAGCATTGCATTACTGCGCGGCCCCTTCTGGATTGGAGTGTGGATCACCTGCGGTGTCTGACTGAATGCACTGAACAGTGACGTCTGTACCGTGACTGTTTGGGATGAATACATGTACTATTACTCCCCTATTAAGCAGTAATTGTTTCATAAAAGCATTCAAGTCCATGCTGTATTGTGATGACATGGCTAAAGGTTTTAAATGATGCATGTAGTTGTTATTATTAAAAAGATTAATATGAAGTGAGTTGTGCAATGTTGCAGTTTGATGAGTAGTTTTGGGTTGGTACTAGGATCTTTTAAAATGTTTTCAAGTCTCACCAAGGCTGCATTTATTTGATCAAAAATACATTAAAACCGTAATATTTAAAAAACAAGCAAACAAAAAAACATTAAAAAGACAGTTATTTTAAATTGTAATATTTTAAAATGTAATTTATTCCTGTGATGTTAAAGTAAAATAGTATTTTCTTGTAAAACATTTATTTTTTTTTTTTTTTTTTAATGTAAAGAACAGCATTTATTTGAAATAGAAATCTTCTGTAACATTATAAATGTCTTTGCTGTCACTTTTGATCATTTTAGTGTGTCGTTGCTGAATAAAAATAGTAATTTCTTTCAAAAACAAAATCTTACTGTCCCTAAACTTTTGAACAGTGTGAATACTTTTCTGCAGACATGCTATGTCAGATGTTTTTGTGTGTGCGTGTTTGTGGGTTTGTTGATGACTTCCATTGATGTATGTGTTCAGAGGAAGTTTCAGCATTTTAGCTGGCAGTGATTTCTTAAGAGGAACGAAAGTATTGCTCAAACTCTCAGACGCACCCACGCTCACAGTCCTCATAAACGTATATATTTCTCTTTTCTTGCTGTACATTATCACTGTGAGGAGACTGGACTCTTGCCCAGTTTCTGGCCTATTTTCCCAGAGCCCATCATCCACCTGCTCAGAGCATCATCACACACACAACCCCATTACAACCTCCAATCGCACAAGCACATCTCACACTTGTGGCTTTTCTTATTACTGAAACCAGATGCGGCATCTGCAGGCTCACCCGGTGTGTGAAGTTGATGCCAAAGTTCTCACCACCATCTAAAATGGCTTGCTCACACGCTACTCTTAAAGGTTAAATGTTGGCCTTAGGCACTGTTAGCTAACTTTCCATCTCAAACATTAAAACAAAACATTGGCGCTCTTTTGGAAGCTGCTCTTGTGTGGCAGTACTTTAGTCAAATAAAAACCCTGTGAACAAATGCAAGTAACCCAGTACACATGGGATCAGGCCTGTGTTTCTCTTCATGTTTCTGTGGGTATGTGTGTCAGGGTCATTCATTAGGCAGTTCTGCCCAACATAGGTGTAAATCCATCTAGTGGTGTCCTGAATCCTGATCCAAATAATGTTCAGTTTTCCTGGTGATTTGGAGTAAATTGTTTTGTCATTTCTCAATGACTGGCTGTGATTCATATGTTATTGGACAGCTGTCTCGGCAAGCCCCTCCCCTAAGATTGCATCATAATAATGTTTGGCCTCTTGTGTTTGGCCAGTTGCTGATGTGCTCTCTCTGATGCTTCTTGTCTATGTCAAGGTTGTGATGTGACGTCCTTTTGCCTGATGAAATGAGGAACTCCTTTTTATAGAATGCAGGCTGAATAACAAGAGACTGTTTGCCCACTTTGAGGTTGATCCCATTTTAGTACAGCCAGGTCAGGGGATGTTTTTTAAGTTACCATTGAGTTGAAATGGGCATTTCTTTTTTTATGGAATATTGCAGTACTACTTCCGTGTACATAATTATTATTTTTAATTCATGTGTGGTCGTAATCTTGAATCAAAATATCTTCCCCTCCCTCTTGCAGTGACATCTCTTGCTTCTCTGATGACGTGTTTACTGGCTTGAGGGCGGGACAACCTGTCACTCACAGCAGTAGCACACCACAATGATCCAATCAGTTGCCTAAGGAGAAAATCTCGCCCTACATTTTTTTTTTTTTTTTTTTTTTTTTCTTGTTCATGAAGCTGCTTACCTTAGATATGTCACAATAGGGAAGAAAAGACTATCGCAACTTCTGTTTCATGCCAACTTTAACAATGACATGAATATAAAATATGTGCAGATACTGTGGTTAGAGGGATAGTTCACCAAAAAATTTAAATTCTGTTATCATTTAATCTCCATGTCAATCAACACAAAATGGACTGAGTTTACCCTTGTTTTGAGAGCTACACAATAAGGGGGCCGGGGCCCACTAGGCAACCCAAGAACATTCCCAAGTGGGCTGCAAGTTGGCTATATTACTTAAAATAAAATAAAACAAGGTTTTAAAGAAGCCACAACAGCTAAAAATCAAGATGTAAGCTAAAATCATACTTCATATTTTAATTTGTTCCCTTAACATCTGCAATTTTTATAGACCAGGGTTCTCATGAATTTGGATGACCTGGATATACTGTATGAGGGAATTTTAAAAGTGTGATTTCTAAACTTAAAGGTGCAATATGTAAGAATTTTGCAGTAAAATATCCAAAAACCACTAGGCCAGTGTTATATATTTAGTTCACTTGAGGACTTACAATATCCCAAATGTTTCCAACTATTTGTAAATTGTGAGAAAATTGCAATTTTAACCAAGGCTCCGGGACATGTGAGGAGTCGCCTGAATATTGCGTCATACCCGCATTACCCTCGGTTTCCGGTTTTATTTTGTAGAAACCATGGAAACGCCAAAGGCGCTTTAATATTTACATGTTTTGATAGACAAGAGAACAACTGTTTTGATATATTTATAGACAGAAAACTAATTATTATTATTATTATTATTATTATATAGCTCAACGTGTTTAGTCTTATTGTTTAAATCTAATTTTCTTGGTTTTTTTTTTTTTTTTTTTTTTTTGTGAGTACCATGCTTTACCATGCCTCAGAGAATAACACTATTTTGTGAAGTAGCTAACATAGCATAATCAGATGCAGCTTTATTTTTAATAACAGTAATACAGAATTTTCTCCATCATACAATACGTTTTAAAATTAATTGCATGCCATTTATCAACACAAGCCATCCAGCATTTAATATGATATTCTAAAATTGATCTATCTTACTGCAGTGTGCAACAGTGTCTCACAGCAGCCGGCGAGCGAATGCACAGAGCAACGTTATAACATCATTTTCAACACAGTCAAATGTATCTAATATGATAAACAGAGCTGTGTTACTTCATACTCATGACCAGAAAAGCGGAAGCAGCGCCGGCGACTGTGACATAATAAAAGTTCTGCTGTTCGTGAGGCGTGTGTTGCGCAATCGCTCCAGCGGCCTCGTTCAGCTCCCACAACACTCGGTCCTGCTCTGCTTCATACTACAGTAACGTTAATAATCGCATCCATGAACATGATTTCTTCCTGAGTCCTATCCCGATTATTTTCCAACAGCTTTGAGGTGAAGACCACATGTCCAAAGATTCCGCGCTCAAACTTGGCGTCATCAAGCTACGCCTTTGTTTTGAATAGGCCTCTAGCGACCTCTAGTGGACAGAAATCATACATATTGCACCTTTAAAGTAATGGGAAGGTTTTTTTTGTTTTTTTTTCAAAATCACAAACTAGAAAAGTCATGTAAATTCATTGGTAATAAAAAACTGTAAGCCATGAACAACATTTAGCTATTGGAATTGTGAAATATATATAAGTCAAAGAGGTTGAGAACCACTGTACATGATTGTGTTTCTCCTACACAAAGCTAGTGTGTGATTTCAGAAGAGCTGAAATATAGTGCAAAAGATTCACTTTTATGGTGCTCTTGTTATCCTTTTAGGAGCTTGACAACATCCTACCAAATGAATAATGTAAATACATATAGCACATTTACATAATTATTAAAGGTTATACTATTAAGCTGCTGAAGAATTATTACTGGTGCGATGGTTACAGGCAGTTTTGGGACCTTTGGGTAAGTTAGACGTTCAGCTTGAAGAAGTTTGTTGAAGCCAAATGGTTCTTGGTGGCCACAGTTACAGAATCCCAACTCCATGCCAATGGCCCGCAGCAGATTGTGTGAATAATTCAGCACCTGGTCTAATCTTACCAAGGCCTTTCTGTTCTTGCCCTTCAGACTTTATCACTGAATGCCTCGTGTCACCATAGGGGGATACACACACACACACACACACACACACACACACACACACACACACACACACACACACACACACACAGACACAGAGACATACACTATAGAGGAAGTTACAGGTGATGTCCCCAGAAGTGGGAAATTTTTTGGAGGGAATTTACCAGTGTACATGACATGCATTCCCATATGCAAACAGCCGGCGATTGTTAGTGCAGAAGTGCTGCGTTGGTGTGTTTGGATGTGCCTTTTGGGGGTTTCGAGGGAGCGTGTTTGTGTGAATGGTGTTTTCGAACATCTGTTGCAGCTCAGGTGTCAGATGAACTGTCACCCGTTTCAGCACAGAGGGACGGCAGAGTAGCTTTAAATGTCTTTTCCATACGTACACATACTAAACTCTCTCTCCCATTCCACTGGCGTAGAAACAGGTGCGTGTGAGTGTTTTTTAAAGCAATAGTTCACCCAAAAATGAGTGTGTTCCACAAAAGAGAGGAAACATGAGGTTTAGTAAATGAATTTTCCAGTATTAGGGGAATTGTTACATTTAACTACGTAAATGAACTTCCTGTTAGTTATTAGCTGCAAATGGCATTATAGATGAAAGAGAAAGGAAGAGATCAGGGGGTGGAAATAACAAAACGGATGTGTAAGAGAAACACAGGCAGCATGTCCTCCAGTACACACACTCTGATCCCTAGAGAGCAAATCTGAGCAAGCTAACATGGTAAATACAGGAAGGAAGCAAGCTTTCTAATGGGCAGCCCTTACACATGTTTACATTGCTCTTGGGCATTCAGAGATCAAGTGTTCAAAGATCATCATGAGGCCGTTTTCAACATTGATAATAAGAACATTGATTTCTTGAGCAGCAAATCATCATTAGAATGATTTCTGAAGGATCATGTGACACTGAAGACTAGAGTAATGATGCTGAAAATTCAGCTTTGACATCACAGGAATAAATTACGTTTTAAGTAATTTATATTATTACTGTTTTTACTGTATTTTGATCAAATAAATGTAGCCATGGTTGAGTATAAGAGACTTTCAAAAAACTAAAATCTTACCAACCCCAAAACTTGTGTACATACATACTGTTTTCTCTCTTTTAAATTTTCCTGGCAAAAACAGGAAGCTTTTTTTAGCAGTGTTGCAATAACATGAAGAGCTAAAGATGACATTAGGGATGTTATTCACTAAAAAAAAGAGCCAAAATAATTTTATAATTCATTTGTAAACCATCCTTCTAGTTGATCCATGCAATCCAGAGTTTCCTACAGTGAGTTACAACATGCCGTTTATGTTCGCTCATTACCTAAATGCGATCATTCCGACGTGATTTGAAGGCAGCATTAGCTCACCACTCTCTTTACGCTATCAGTCTCTTCCACCCCCGCATACACACAGACGCTCTCGTTCTCTCCACACACAGACTTGGCGAGGTGCCAAGTAGCCTGACTTTGTCCTTGTCCTAGATCTGTGTGTAATACACAGGTTTGTAATGAAGAGTTACAGCGAGAGTGAGCAGAAAATCTAATTCACACTACAGGAAATAAACAACCTTTCCTTTATTTAATTAATCTGTTACCCTTTTCTTTTTCCTTCCCCTTTAGACGAGGCCTGAATCCCCCCCACAGAGTGAAGTCTATCTCCATGACGACTTTCACGCAACAGGAAATTGAATTTCTACAGAAGCATGGAAATGAGGTAATCGATGATGACATAGTCAAAGTGCAGTGATGTTTTTATTGACACGGCGATTGTGTCGTCATCCCTGTGGACTGTTTGTGCTGATAGTTGGACGCCACCGAGTTTATGATTTACGAGGTCACTGTTGTACGTTTATGATAAGATAACGGAATTTCTGGATTTTTTTCTTGTTGAAAACGCCCTGCTTCAACAGCGAATTACATTAATACAATTATGAGACAGTTGTCCAAAAAAATAGAGTAGCCCTAATATATATATATATATATATAATATATGTAGAGAGAGAGAGAGCGATAGATATACTGTAGATATATAAAGAGATAGATAGATAGATCGATAGATCGATCTGTGTTTCTCTAAGAGCTTCTTCCAACCAACAAAGATGTGACCACTTTTCATCTTCCCCTATCCTTTACTCAACATTCCTGGGATTTTTCCCAGGTCTCGTGAGGCTTGATTTACGAGGATGAGCTGGAAATGTTGCGTGCCAAGGAGACTCGACTTATTTGAGCGCTCTGTGTCTCATTACGCACACGCTATAATCTCCCATTTTAAACCATTATGAACTTCAGAATGATCGTGTGCACACATTTTGTTTTATGAAGTTGTTTTATGTGGGTCCAATTCGAACCAGTCTGATCAGACAGCGGGTTTGGTGTGTTAAAATCTCACAGCATCTGTCAGTCTGAACTTCTGATTTGGTTTTCGATGATGAGGGTATGTCACGCAAACTGTTGAAGTTGGCAGATCTTCAGTAATTGGTCTAGCTTATGACAGATGCATTTGCTCCAAAATATGCACACACTGCCTTTTTGAACAACATAAACACTCAAAATGTTGGGGTCAGTAAGAAATGGGTTTTTTAAATAAGTATCTGGTGCTCATCAAGGTTGTATTTATTCAATCAAAAAATAATAGTAATATTGTGAAATATTATTACAATTTAATTTTTTTTTTTTTTTTTTTTTTTTTTTTCTATTTTAATATATTTTTAAATGCAATTTATTCCTGATTTATTTATTCCTATTCATTCTGATATTCTGATAAGAAATTCAGGATTTTTTGATAATAGAAAAAACAGTATTTCCTTGAAACATTATACATGTATTTTTATTGCAACATTAATTGCATCCTTCTTTCAAAAAAAAAAACTTACTGATCCCAAAATTTTAAACAGTAGTTTATGTAAAGCATTTTCACCTTCCTCTTACCAGCCTGTATGTTTTGCTGTTCTAACTACGCACTATGCAAAGTTATATCACTATTTGCGTTTTATTTTTTGCATTTATCATTGTTTTTTTCCTCTGATGTCTATGACCCCATTAGAAAAGGCCCAGTTTTAGGTCAAATTCACCACAAAAACATGGTACTATAACTTAAACATGTCTTATAATCAGGGATGCACTATATATCTGTACCTCATTGTTTATCAGTTGATATTACAGTTTTTCTTTTAGTTCTTTTGTAATTTATCATATCAGATGATATTGGATATTTAATTTTGCGTGTTCTTCTATTTTTACATTTAGATGACCTTTACTGTCATCTAACACTCACTTAAAGGTATTTAAAAACACTAATAATTTAATAACATTGTTAAATGTAACCTTTAGTAAATCTCAAAATGAATCTTCATTATTCTTACTGTATATTATAATTGTGATGCCTAAATTCACTTGTAGCATTTAAACGGTGTAAAAAAAAAAAAAAAACATACTTTTTTTTTTTTTGTCAGAAGTTTGACCATTTATTGATTATTGGCCAAAACATAAAACTAATTATCATTGATATTATGACAGTTTTATCATCATATATCATATATCATCAAATATCAATATGACACATATTGATATTTTGACAGTTTTAATCCCTAATGCTACAATAAAACATTTAAACAAAAATGTATAACTTTTTTGATAGTATTCAGTATATACTGTACTGTGTACTTTGCAGTGCTCAGTTTAATTAGTATTAGTACCATATAATACCATTCTGAAGCGTTGAAGGCAAATGCACTCATTCCTGGGTCAGTTTTAGCTTTAATGTCATTGATGAGCCCAACCCGGCCTCTTCTGGATCAGTATGAGTTCATACAAACACAAAGCGTTAATACATTAATGTTTGAGGATCAAAGAGCCCTTCCTTGAGTATCTGTAGGGCTTCTTATTAGAGTCAAGTGATAATGTGTGTCTTCACTCTGCAGTTGCTATACATAATTAATAAGCTGCTACCACTGTTTCTTAAGGGTGTGTGTGTTTACACACACAAATGTGTGACTGCATTGATTATATCTAAATGGAGGCAGTGTCTTCACTGAGGCTTTACACACACACACACACACACACACACACACACACACACACACGTCTCGCCTTAAGCTTTGCCTGTTAATTTATCAGTGGTGATATCTGAGTGTGTGTGCATGACTCACCAAGAAGAGTTTATTTAAATGTTTTCTCAGATGTCGTCTTGAGATATGTTTCCTCCTTGAGAATGTGTGAGTGCATGTATTCAAAGCAAGACTTTGCTCAGTATAAATGCCTACATTGTTTTTTTACACACACGTGAGGCAGTGGGAAAGAGATGCTGAAGGATCTTTCTGTTTGTCTGTCTTCTCTCTATAATAAACTGAGAATTAAAGGGATTGAGTTTCTCAAAAACTATTGAAATCAAGTTTAGAGTCTTTCATGTTTTCTGACATGGATGAATCTCTGTTTCACACGTTTATGGTATATTTGCTCTTTGAATGTCTGATCTTTTTTTTCTCTTTTGTGTGTGTGTTTTCATGCATATGAAGGCATGTAAACAGATATGGCTCGGCCTTTATGACGACAGAAACTTGGCCATCCCAGACTTCAGAGAACCTCAGAAGGTCAAAGAGTTTCTTCAGGACAAATACGAAAAGAAGCGATGGTAAGGAAGAGCACAGGCTGAAATGTTTGTTTCAAATTTAATTGAGGAACCATGTACAGTCAGTCATTATTATCGAAAAATAAACCCCTACACAAAGTGGGCTGTATATTATCCCACTTATTACATGACTACATACCAAATAAATGAATAAGCTATATCATAAAATATTAATACAGCACATGTAAGGGATTCGCATAGTCTTGATTTGCACTTTATTGTATTTGAGGTGTCATATGGGTTAATTATTACCTGGTATTTTCTGAAACTTTCCCAGTGTTCACTGTACGCCTCTAAGATTGGATTTGCATAGGCAAATATTTTTCTTGGTGTGATAAAGATAAAAATAAACACATCACGGTGTATGTGGGCTCTGCTCATTTAAATGTCTTTCTCTCAATCTTTTCTCTCAGGTATGTACCTCCAGAGCAGGCTAAGACTGTGGCGTCGGTTCATGCGTCTATCTCTGGTTCATCTGCTAGCAGCACCAGCAGCACTCCAGAGGTTCGACCTCTCAAAACCTTACTGGAGGAATCAGTACCCAGTTTACACTTCAGCAAAAACACACCCAGCCAGGTAACACAACTGATATATACACAACCATTTAGATTATTTTTTTTTTTTTAATTTTTGTTAAAGGGAACCCCTGGTATAAGACTTGTATGACTTAATATAACGTAAATGATACCTCTTATTGAAATATGTAGTAGAAAACCCATGAAAGATTTACGTTATTTAAAAAATCCATGACATTTGGACACGCCATTTTGTTTAGGTGCACAGTGCGTTCTATGTCGATGACGTCAAATGGTTGCTCTCGGTCATAAGAGTCCTGTTCATTTTAAATATTGTGGTTATTGCTAATACCGGTATATTGTCACACCCTAAATTAACACGATGTCGATATTTCATGCTTTGAATATCACGATTATCGTCAATACCGGTATATTGCGACAGCCCTAGTCCACATTCATCACAACTTCCCAGTCTTTTCTCCTCGTATCGCTAGTAAAGCAGTGAAGACTTACATTTCTTCTCTTGTGGCCCTTCGACTGACAATTGGCATCGTATATTATATTCCGAGTTGTGTTGCAGTAAAAATAGCAACAGGGCAGCGTCAGTACCTCACCAAGTGCAACCATTTGACGTCATCGACGTAGAATGCACTGTGCACCTAAACAAAATGGTGTCCCCCCCATTGTCCAAATATGTCATGGATTTTTTAAATAACGTAAATCTTTCATGGGATTTCTACTACATATTTCAGCAAGAGACATCATTTACGTTGTATGGCTTAATACAAGTCTTAATACCAGGGGTTCCCTTTAAGAAATTAGGCTGCTTTCATACTAGTGCTTTTGGTGCGCATCTGGGTTCGAATGACGTCAGAGTTTGTTTCGTTTGGATGAAGTTAACGTGTTCCGAACTCGGGTGTGCACCCACAAACTGCTAGTCTGCATAAAAAGGGTGGTCTGGAGTGCGGTTCATGTGAACTCCGGTACAGTTTACTGCTGATATGATAGATAGACGCAAGTGCCGTTATGAGCTGGTGCTTTGAAATCAAAACCAAATTTTCAAAAACCAAAATATAAAAAGTGATGTGAGCAACACTATGCATTTTGCCACCTTCTCCTGTGTCATCATGATTCGAATGCACCAAAGTTCGGATCCAAATAACGTCATGTGAACACAATCCAGTAGGGGGGAGCAACTGAACTTTGGTTCAGACCAGGCAATTGAACCCAGAGTGAAAGCTCCCTAATACTTTCATTGATCAGAAGTGACAGTTAAGACATTTTTAATGTTACGAAATCTTTTGAACCTTCTATTCATCAAAGAAACCTGACAAAAAGTTTCACGGTTTCCATAAAAAATATTAAGCAGCATAACTGTTTCCAACATTGATACTAAGAAATTTTCTTGAGCATCAAATCAGCATATTAGAATGATTTTTGAAGGATCATGTGACACCGAAGACTGGAATAATGATGCTGAAAATTCAGCTTTGCATCACAGAAATAAATTACATTTTAAAATATATTAAAGTAGAAAACAATTATATTAAACTGTTATAATATTTCACAATATTACTGTTTTACTGTATTTTCGATACATTCCTTACCGACCCCAAATTATATTTGTGATTAAGATTAAATCAATATTGGCCATCCATCTACTGTCTTAATACAAGTTTCTGGTCTTATTTTTGCCCTCTCAGTCTCCAGTTGTGTCACGCGCTCAGCTGGCCCAGCAGCAGTATCAGGACAGGAAGTTCGATCTGCTCAGCGAACTGGGTGGCGACATTTTTGCAGGTCCGCATTCGCAATCCACAGGCAACGCAAACTTTGCCAACTTTGCACATTTCAACAGTCATTCGGGTAAGAACACGCTCGCACTACAACAAACCATCCTTTTAAAAATCAGTACTTTAAGGTTCAGGACAAACTCTTATGGCGATCACTGCTGTGGTCTGGTTTCCCATCATCCTGCACTAGACTTATTGACAGTGTCGCCACAGTCACAAAACCCCTCATGAAATATAAAACCACTAATGCTTACTGGCGTCTCTTGAGGATAATGGTCTTAAGTTGTATTAGTTAATGCCAGTAACCAGGTCCAGAGGTCTGTATGGTGGATTGGAGCTAGTGTTTCTGGGTAAAGGTTTACTGTTCATATCATCTTTTCTTGTCTTTGTGTAATTTCTGTGTTAGTGGATTTGTTTTAGCAGGTTTGTCCGATTCATCGTTGTATCATTCCACTTTATGTCAGTGTGTTTAACGTCTTCATAAACAACCAGCGTTTAAGTCAGCTAAATTAATCTAAAAAATCAATTATCTTTCATTTCCTGACTGAAAAGAAACTAAATTGACCTAAACGCTGGACACATTTGTCCCATAGTTTTATTCCTCATCCCATTTTCTGTTTGTTTGTTTGTGGTGGACCCCAGCAGCGCAGAATGCGAATGCTAATGCAGACTTTGCCAATTTTGATGCGTTCAAAAGTTCTGCTGCTCCAACCGCAGCAGCATTTCCACCAGCTCCACAGGACTCATTTCAGCCCACACAACCAGGTATAACACAAACACACGGCCAGGCACATGATTCATGAACATCCATTTAGCTCAAGCCTCCCCTTAAGAAATGACTCCTTGTCCATGTTGTGTTGTTAGAAATGTGATGGTGAAAGTCTTTCTGTTCGTCTTTTTTTCATTGCTGATTGTTTACATTCTCGCTTCTCAACCATTCCTTCTTTTTATCAATGTGGTGTTATAATTGTACATTTAATTCTCTTTAATAAAAAATTGATTTTATTATTCTGTCATTTTAGTTCCTCACTATATCAGCTTGGCTTATTTTCCTTCTGTTTTTAAATGAGCAGTTTTATTCAGCAAGAATGCATTCAGTTGATCAAAATGTGACCGTAAAGACATTTATAAAGATTTCTATTTCAAATAAATGCTGTTCTTTTGAACTTTCTATTCATCAAATAATCATAAATTTATCACAGTTTCCACAAAAAAATATTAAGCAGCACAACAGTTTTCAACATTGATACTAATAAATGTTTTTTGAGCCGAGTGATTTCTGAAGGATGTGACACTAAAGACTAGAGTAACAATGCTGAAAATTCAGCTTTGCCATTACAGGAATAAATAACAATATATTAGCATACAAAAACAGTTATTTTAAATTGTAAAAATATTTCATAATATTACTGTTACTGTATTTGATCAAAAAATGCCGCCTGGGTGAGCATAAGAGCCTTCTTTTAATAATTTTTATTACTTTTACTTCTTTTCTTTCCTGCTTTTCTTAACATACCTGCGCTGTCATTCACTCATTTCCTGTGCATACGTCAGTGTACAACAGTCTCCCATTTAGTCGCAGTGTGGGCGAGTTTACCTCAACGCTGCCTCCACTGGCCATGCACAGTAAGTCTCAGCTTGTGTGTATGTGTCTTGTGCACACGCTAACCCCCCTATTAATTTGCTGTTTGAAGTGGTTTTCCTGATACTGTCAAATCCGATTTTCCTTTTATAGCTCCTCAGGTATTCTCCTGAGATATCTCTCTGATATGAAAGACACTCTTAGTCAATGTTCCCTCTAAGCTGTGTGCTTCTGTTGTTGCTCCTGTTTAGATGGAAAAACATGGATAAAGCTGACCTGTGTAGGGAAAATGTCTTGAATCTGAGCTAATTGAATGTTTTGGGTCACATTCAGCTTATACTCTTACTGTGAACAAAACACGTTATTCTTGAGATTTCTTGAGATAAAACAAGTCTTTATATATTATTATTATTAAATAATAAAATAAACATAAAATAAAAATAATATTTATCATTTTAAAGTTAATGTCATATAAATTTAATTAAAACAGTTAAATTCGGCTATAAAGCAGCTCTGCAGAAAACAGTGATGATATAAATAAATTGTTAATTCAATAGAATATTTTTGTATATTATAGTAAATTATGTAATTATTTGTTATAATTATGATTATATTATTATTATTAATGCTTAAATGATTATTGTATAAATACTTAAGAAAATTTCCACGTTTTTAGCTGAGCTTACGGTTCTGTTAAAAATCAGGGTCTGCCCAAAACAATGTGTTAAAGGGATAGTTCACCCAAAAATGAAAATTTGATGTTTATCTGCTTACCCCTAGAGCATCCAAGATGTAGGTGACTTTGTTTCTTCAGTAGAACACAAATGATGATTTTTAACTCTGTTGCGGTCTGTCAGTCGTATAATGCTTGTCAATGGTAACTCCATCTATGAGAGTAAAAAAAACATGCACAGACAAATCCAAATTAAACCCTGCGGCTCGTGACAACACATTGATGTCCTAAGACACGAAACGATCGGTTTGTGCAAGAAACTGAACAGTATTTATATCATTTTTTACCTCTAAAACACCACTATGTCCAACTGCCTTGAGCGCACGCACAGCATCTGGTGTGTGAGGTCTGAATGCACTCTGATGCCGGAAGTGATCGCTCGCACTCATTGACACATACACGCGAGAGATCACTTCTGGCATCAGAGCACGTTTTTAGACCTCACCAAGCGGATGCTCAAGGCAGTTGGACATAGTGGTGTATTAGAGGTAAAAAATGATATAAATACTGTTCGGTTTCTCGCACAAACCGATCGTTTTGTGTCTTAGGACATCAATGTGTCGTCACGAGCCGCAGGGTTTAATTTAGATTTGTCTGTGCATGTTTTTTTGACTCTTATAGATGGAGTTACCATTGACATGCATTATACGACTGACAGACCGCAACGGTTGGAGTTAAAAATCATCATTTGTGTTCTACTGAAGAAACAAAGTCACCTACATCTTGGATGCCCTGGGGGTAAGCAGATAAACATCAAATTTTCATTTTTGGGTGAACTATCCCTTTTAAGTAGCCTTTCTACTGTGTTGTTGCTCCACAACAAAAAAACTTAGAGGGGACATTAATCTTTTCTCTCCCTCTGTCACATACTTGCTCATCCTTTCTTTTCCTTCCACAGGTAGCTCATCAGGACTAGCTAATCCCAACTTTGCGAACTTCGATAACTTCCCCAAATCGTGCAGTGCTGATTTCGCCTCATTTAGCTCCACCCAGAGTAACTCTGTGGGGGAGGGGCATAAAGCGGAAGCAGCCAGTGTCCCTGCGGATCGATACGCAGCCCTCGCTGACCTTGACAACATATTCAGCACTAAACCTGAGCAAGGTACATATTCACACACTCAACCTATCTAGGCATAAAATGACAATTTTTGAGCAAGACTCATTTTTCTAAACATTTAAAAGACACGATTTTCCAGATACCGTATTAAGGTGATGATACGCATGGCAACTTTTTGAGCAATGTTGCCGTCAGCGGGCAACCTGATGAGACACAGGCCAACTAATTATGGCAACGGACAGTTGGCAGCAACTAATCAGAGAGGAGCAAATCTATTGCCAACCCAATAAATACTTAATTATAAACACTTGTTAGGCACTTTATTTCAACTTTTCAAATATTTTCTTCGTTTTTATTAAATATAAATGCCTTTCTGATCTGATTTGTGATAAGAAAAGGGAGAAGAGCGAGTTTGGCAAAAGGTGGATTCGAACCCACTTCGATCGCGTCTAAAGCTACATTCACGTGCCATACACCCTACAGCCTACGCCACTACAGATGTTAAACAGAACGCGTCTTTTTAGTATTTAACTGAAAACATTCGATGGCTAAATTACAGCCAATGCACATTAAATTGGACACCTGTTGGTATTTTAAGCATTAAATGAGGTAAATTCCCTGTTTTGGGTTGACACATGTCAACTTAGCAGCATAAAAAGATATAATTTCACTCTCCTTTTCTTCACTCCACTGCTGTTGAGAGGCCGCCATCTTGTTTGAATTTTTTCTGAAATCTCCAAGCCGGTCACGTGATCGGCTACTAGCATTCTGAATGGAGGATCTCAAAAAATTGCCCACGACCAATCTAAAGTATCCAGATATAAATTTGATGCTCATTCTCAATGGGAAAGTGCCCAAGCAACATTGCTCGGCAACATTGCTCAAAAAGTTGCCCCATGTATCATCACCTTTAGAGTCCTGTGCATTAAAGGGTTAGTTCACCCAAAAATGAAAATTATAAAGCCCAAGCCCAACACACATGAGCAGCGCATGGCAGAATGAGTAAAGAAGATGGCCTGAATGAAAATGCATATTCACTCTGACAGCAAATGGCACTGACAGAACAGCAGAAACGCAGCGGTTACCCCGGTAACACCCATAAACAAAGCAGCTGCTACCTTTTAGTACTTAAATGTTTCAAACAGCCATTCAGTTTTTTGTATTCGCAATGGTGTTCATCACAGCACCAAATACTTGGACTTAAGGCTATTTATTTTCAAATTTAAATATTTTTATATTTTAATCTGGACTACAACAACATGCCCTAGGTTTTGTTTGCATACATTCTGATTCTGTTCATTCACACTTTACAATAAGGCTTAATTAGTTAACATTAGTTAATTCATTAGTTAACATAAACTGACAATGAAAAATACTTCTAAAGCATTTATTATTCTTAATTTCAACATTTAATAACACTTTATTAGAATCAAAAGTTGAACAAACAGTTATTAAACCTTTTATAGTATGACAACACTTTTTTTGCAAATTATTTCAATATCGTGATCAGTGTTGGGTAAGTTACTTCAAAAAAGTAATTAATTACTAATTACATCATCAATGTTGTATTTAAAATACTTTTCTAATTACTCTGTCTGAAAAGTAATTTAATTACTCAATAAGTAACTTACTAATTACTTCGTAAAATCCCTATAAACCTTGACCGGATAGACAATAGAAAGGAAACTCTTTTAATAATTAAGTCAAACATGGAATAGTTTAGCCTTTTATAGCTTTTTAAAACATTTTAACTTTATTAAAACATATACTTTTATTTACTTTATAATACTTCATTTTTTTTTAGTAACAAATAGGGATGTCACTATACCAAAAATCTAGTAGTCGGTACCGATACCACCAAAATATATAAAAATACAAATAAAACAATGCTATATATATATTTTTTTTTCCAGGTAGGTCTAGTAAGTAAAAAGGTAGGTAAGTAAAAATACCACAGAAATTGAATAATCAAATATAAAATAACTCTGCATAGTCATAAATGTATAAATTAAATATAGATTAATCCTTATTAAAGCTTTTCTTTTGTTGTTTGATTATCATTTAAAATACAGACAAGCCCATAGTAGACAGTAGCATGTTTTAAAGACTGCTGTCGCTAAGACCTAATGGATGGAGACAATATGCTGTTATACATGCTGTTCACATTCACATAACCAACGTGAATACGGGCATTTTGACATAACTGTGTGTGTATTTGAACATTTATGTGTAGTAAACCGCGAAAATTTGACACACGCAAGAGGCGGCTATGTGTGTGTGCCTTGGTTGAGAGCGCACTGACTGAAGACCGTCTCTCAGGGAGCGTCTCTAGAACATAGCTTACATTTTACCATAATGTTCTTGCCTACCTGTGTCAAAAAAGTGAAGTAATTGGATTATTTCCATTCTGCAAAACAGCCACTCGCTTCTGCCGACATCTTCAGACAGCGACTACGCAGCCAACTGGTTCGAAGTTGTGAACTCACGCGCAACTGCACTACAGCTAACGATTTTAAAGAGGCAGCGTTCACTTTTACCTTTAGATGACAAATTTAGATTTTAAATTCAATATTGATTTAAACAGAACTGTTGAACTAATTTACAGTATGTAACGCAAGTACATTATAAGTAACTGTAATTAAATTACCTAAAAATGAACAGTAATCCCTTACTTTACTTTTTCAGTGGATAAGTAATTTAATTACTGTAACGCGTTACACCCAACACTGATCGTGATAATACCGTATACCATGATAAAAGCTTCAGCAATTATCGCAACATGAAAATTTGATACCTAATGCTAGCATAAAATAACCAATTTCTGCCTCCCTCCTCAGGTACGAGTTCCGCCCCTCCATCAGCAGGTGTGGGTCCACCCCCTCCACAGGCAGCTCTTTTGGGCGGCGATCGCTACTCTGTTCTAGCTGAACTGAACACTGGCTTTTGCTCCTCAGCGCCAAATGTGAGCGGCTACAACGCTGCCACCACAACACAAGGGTGAGACTATAAAGAGACATGTCTCTTTTCCTCTCATCGTCTCTTTCTCGGTCGTGTTGAAGTCTCTCTCTCTCTCTCTCTCATTCAGGTCTATGTTTGGATCCTCTACAGCTGTTCCTCCAGCTCAAGCGCAGCAGGGTATACCCAGCATGCTTCAGGGTTTTACAGGTAAACGTCTTTCAGATCTGTTGGAGATTTCCATTCTGCCGCCTTCATCACATTTCCTTCATCTCGATTGCGTTTTCTAACAGGGCCTTCAACAAATCCATTCGTCGCGCCCGGGGCTCCGCAGGCCACTAACCCATTTCAGACCAATGGGAGAGGAGCAGCACCAGGAGTGGGCGTGGCCACAGCAGGTATAGGCGTAGCTGCTAAATCTTCGTTTAAATGAGTCGATCGGTCAAACCCGGCGTTTTCTTCACAGAGAATCTTCTCTGAATTCACAGCAGGCTTTGTCTTCGGTGTCGAAAGAGTTTAAGACATGTGAAGCAGCTCTTGTTTTGTGTCTCATTATTTATTTAACACACCAGAGGGCTTTGTGAAGAGTTTTAAGTGGGTCAGATACCCCCAGTCTCCATGCTAGGAGCTAACAGCTTGAGATCGCTCTCACACACACACACACATAAGATACAAAGACACCGCAGAAGAGCTGCAGAGATTTCTATATCCCTGCGGCGGATAAATGTTCAGAGCGTGTGTTCGTGTTCCAGAGAGAGAAAGAAAAAAGAAAAGACGTCTTCATTTAAATTTGAATCAGGAGACTTTTTTTATATATAGGCCAAAAATGAGAACGGGACTGATGATTTTGTTTGGTTGTGTTCTTGACATGCTGTTCAGACATGTTAGGACCCCTGCAGGGTCAGGCTTACCCTGCAGCCCACTTTGGTATGTCCATCTCTCTCTTTCTCTCATTTTCTCCCTTATTTCTCTTCCTTTTCTGGGGCTTAGATTTGACATAGACTAGCAGGATAATATATCACTGACCACAGTTCTGTGGTCTTCCTGACATTTTGACCCCATTAAAGAAAGGTGTGCTTGTGGTGTCTTTCATCTGAGGTGGATGAACCCCAGATAACGTGTTGTCTTATTATGCTTTGCATTGATGTTCGCATCAGTGGTCTCCAGCTGTCACAGAAAATTGACCAAATGCATATACCTTTAGTAGCCAATTAAAAATGATTTCATTAGTATTTCATTAGATACAAAATATCAAACCAAGCGGCATCTGCAAACAAATTATGCTACTCGGAACTAACTTTTATACTTATTAACTTGACTTCAAAATCCAAAACTTGTCACGAAAATTGGAGTTAAGGAGAAGAAATAAGTTTAAATAACTTAATGGGGGGGTTATCGTGTTTTACAGTGTCCAGTCTTCAGTGTCACATGATCCTGTCACTTTTGATCAATTTCATTTTTGTATATGTATATGTTTAGATATTATAAACTGTTGGTTGTTCTTCTTTGAGGGCTGTGTATTGTTTTTTTTGTTTTTTTTTCCCCCTTCTTTTTCTGCTTTAGTGTTTTTGTCATGTTTTGTCATCTGCTCTACGGATTTGTTGCCAGAGATTTCTGTACTCAGGATAAAAATATGTTTGTTTGTTTGTTTTAAGTCAACATGACCCTATTTACTGTTCTTATTTTGAATGATTCATTCAAATGATTCATCTTCTACATTTAAAATTAAAATGTAGGAACTTGCTCTGACTCTTAAAGGGTTAGTTCACCCCAAAATAAAAATGATCCCAAAAATGATTAATTATCGAAATTATTCAAAATTACTCACCCTCAAGCCATCCTAGGTGTATATGACTATCTTCTTTCAGACGAACACAATCGGAGATATATTTAAAAATATCCTGGCTCTTCCAAGGTTTATAATGGTTATGAATGGGAGGGGGCGGGCGAGATTTTGAAGGCCAAAAAAGTGCACCCATCCATCATAAAAATAATCCATATGGGTCCAGGGGGTTAATAAAGGCCTTCTGAAGTGAAGCGATGGGTTTTTGTAAGGAAAAACATCTATATTTAAATCTTTATAAACTAAAATAACTAGCTTCCGGCAGACGACCGTACGCATACTGCACAAGTCGTCTTGCGCCTCAAGAGTAACCCCTGACACGATGTATGACGCAGGATGTAGGAGTATCGTAAGCTTAGACATCTCTCGCGGTTCAAACAAATAAGGCTGTGCAACAAACTGAAGCTCCTCTTCTCTTACATAAATATCAGAGGATTTCTATCTTTAAAATTTCTCGTATTAGACTTCTAATTCGTGACCGGTGTTTTGTTTTGCTCCATCCTCTGTGCTTCCGTGTTCATCATTGCGTCATGCGTCAGGGGTCACTCTTCCGCCGCAAATCGATGCGTACGGCCGTCTGCCGGAAGCTAGTTATTATAGTTAATAAAGTTTTAAATATGGATATTTTTCTTACAAAAACCTTTTGCTTCGCTTCAGAAGGCCTTTATTAACCAGGATATAAATATATCTCCAATAGTCTTCGTCTGAAAGAAGATAGCCATATACACCTAGGATGGCTTGAGAGGGCGAGTAAATCATGGGATAAATTTCATTTTTGAACTTTAAGCATTTCACTTTCCTGAGTGGAGAATTGGTGGGGGATGAGGCCTTGCTCTGTATCTTAATTTAGTTTGTATGTTTTCCATTTGAAGTTCCATTTCAAATCCACTAGTAAAGAATATTAAGTCATATAGTTTAGCTGTTATTCAAAGATTTTTTCCAATGAAGTTGAACTTCGAATATGATGTCAGTGCATCTTACAGATTGGCTAAAAGGAAACTGCATTGAACGTCACATGTGTATGTCAAACTGAGATGTTAACGCACAGCTCTTTGTGTCCCGTAGCCTCTTTCGGTCCACCGTCCATGAGCATGCCGACTGGGTTTGGAAACGCTGCTGCGTACAACCTTCCCACCAGCTTCAGTGGAAACTTCCAGCAAGCGTTTCCTGGACAGCCGTTCGCCCAGCCGCACGCGTATCCCCAACAACCCAACGGTAGGGGCTCAGAAAAACTTGTTGCACTGATTTTTAATGCCTTGATATTTATGGTTTACAATTCAGTCCACCATCATGCAGCTTTTTGTAGAATGATGTGCTGTACTTCAGCAAAAAAGATTTTTCACATGGTCACATTTTTTTTGTAGTCACTTATTTGTTTTGTTAGGAGGTTTTGCTGCATTTGGTCAAGGTAAGGTCGCTCCATTTGGACAGAACATGACGGGACCTGGAATAACCAACAATCCCTTCCTGGTGAGTTAAACAACACATATTTGCAAGACTGCTATGATTTTTATTTTTTCATTCATTTTATTAATAATGTATTTTTTTTTTTATAACATCTGCATTTCATTCCAAATGTTAATTTGAGCCTTTATTTATTTTACAAAATATTATTTTGAAGCTAAATCTGTTACTTAGAATTTATTAATAATTATAAATTGTAATTAATTTATATATTATATATTCTACATTTATTGAAAAATTAATAATTATAAATTGTAATTAATAATTTATATATTATAATTCTTTATTTTAAGTATACATTTTATCCCAAATGTTCTTTTTAGTCTCAAGTTTTTACAAAATATTTTTCTTTTGAAGCTATATCTGTTATTTAGAATTAATTAATTAATAATTGATATATAATCAACATTTATTCTAAATGTTAATTTGACTCCTATTTATTTATTTGCTTACTTTACTTTTTTTTTAATTAAATGTACATTTAATTCCATATGTTTATTTGAGTATTTGTTTAATTATTTATTTATTTATCCATTTTACAAAGAATTTTATTTTGTTGAGTTAAATTTGAAGGGTTTTTGTTTATCATTTTCCTTGCTTCTTTTCTCTTCCAGGCAGGGGCACCAGCAGCACAGTTTCCTGCAGGAGGCTCATCCACAAACCCCTTCTTATAGCACTCCTTTGACCTCCAGCGGGTGACCTGCGACTCGTTCGCACCTCTTGCACTGTTTTGTTTTGCAAGTAGCTTTAAAAAAACATTGATTTCTTAAAGATTTTTTTTATTGAATTTTAAGAGCAGAAGACTGAGGGGGAAAAAAAAAAAAAAAAAACAAACAGCAAAAGAATTTTTACAATGCTCCTTTTGTCATTCCTGTGAACTGGCCTGGAAATCATCTGCACAACATGGCGGATAACTAAGTTATTGCAAACCTCCTGTTCATGTTAATGCTGCAATTCTATATATAATTCTTTCATAGAAACTGCTACATTTTAGATCTTTGTGCATATCAGTATTTGTATCTTTAACACACACACACACGCACACATACATATGCTGCATATACGGCGTTGACGTCCGCCATGCTGTGAATAACACAAAACAAGAATGTGGAATTCCTTTTTGACATCACCTTTTTGTGCTTTTGGAGTTTCTGAGAATGAGGCAAAAAACATCACGAGGAGCTACAAGACTCTTTTTGGATGTCAACTCCTCCTGAACTCATAAGACTCTGAATCAAGACCACTTATGTTACAGAAATCTAACTTAATGTGTGTATATATATAAATAAATAAATATACAATATATATTAAAATGAATTTTACTTAAAAAAAAAAAAAAAAAAAAAAACTTTTTTTTTGTGGTTTCCTTATGTTAGTTCATTAATCAAGTGTGATGGCTTAAATTTCTTGTACTCATGGTTCCCACGGGTCATGGAATTTCTGGAATATCATGGAATTTTAAAAGGTCTATTCCAGACATTGAAAGTCAGGGAATTCTATAATTTATTTGTCCAAGTCATGGAATATCAGGGATTTTTGTTTGTCGCTTTAAATTTTAGTTTCCATTTATCAAAATGTAATTTTTCTATACGGCATTATTTTATTGTGTTGTTTCACGTGTTTTGCGTATTGTTATGGTTCGGCTATTTTTCAGTGGCATTTTATTCCCTTCCCGCTCGTCAACTTAACAGGTACAGGTGACTACATTTGACATAACTAAGGCAAACATGCCAGGAAAATGTAAATTTCAAGAGCTTTTGACCACTTCAAAGACTCTCCTAACCAGCCGCGACACGACAAAGGATTCTAATTTTGAAATGGTTTCTATATTTCTGGTGTTTTGCAGATAATAGTTCAGGTCATAGAGAGGGAACAAGGACATAATTGCACAAAGAAAAGTATTTATTACAGTTTGAACGTTCTTGTTTCCTTTTATTTCTTTTCAAACTCTGAGGTAAATGATCCATTGTAGCTCTCATAGTGGCTATTAAAGTCATGCAAAATGATATTCAAGCTCAAACCATTTAATATTAAGCAAAGCTCAAACAAGTGTATTTTATGACAAAGATTGTCAGTCACCGAGTATGTATTTTGAATAATATTTTATGGTTTAATTTTGTTTGGTTTTCGTGTTTAGCTGCGAACACATGGAAGCAGATTAGTCTCATTAATAATTCACACAAAAAACACAATGCACACATGCGTAGCCAATTTCACATGCATGAAACCTAATTCACGTGCGCGAAAAAAATATATACATTCACAAATCAATTCATGTGCGCAAAATAAAATTAGATTTTCATAAAAAACATTTCACAAATGTAAAACACAGTTCATACAACTGTGCACAAAAGTTTCGGATGTTTAAAACTTACAAGTTTATCCTCACATTCGTGTGTTAATCACCTTGGATTTATGTGTATTTCTGAGACACTTCTGGCAGCCACCCAGGTCATTTGTACTCTTTAGCCAATCAGATTGAAGCTTATCAATCGACCAATCATTATCACCTGAGGGCGAGCCTACCTGGGTGTTATCTAATAAAATTAGATATAAAATATCTCATTTTATTTTGCACAAGTGAATTGCTTTTTGTGAATGTATAATTTTCTTTCACGCATGTGAATTAGGTTTCATGCGTGTGAAATTGGCTACGCATGTGTGCATCGTGTTTTTTTGCGTAACTCTGATTTATGATTGATTTTCTTGTCTTGTAGCTTTGTCAACTCTGGTTAGTACACGTAAGCTAAAAAAAAAAAAAAAAAAAAAAAGCCGCCTTTTCACTACACGATTGTCGCATTTCGCCCCCTAGTGGCAGTCGCACAGAATTTTCAAATTGGTCGTGCGTAGCCGTTACCTTCGTTTATTCACCATGGTAGAATGAATAAATATGAATAAATTAATAAATACACATTGGATAAACTACCACTACGTCTTAAGGAAAAATATTATGGGACTTAATTATTTAATAATTATTATTTATTTCAGACTTAAATAATCATAACCATTTACAGAAATAGCCTAGTGTCAAACAGTCTAAGACCGACTGCAAAAACTAAATGTGAAGAAATCAAAAGACTTAATGATGAACTTGATGAGAAACAGAAAATCCTCTAGAGCGTTTAATCCCTTAAAAAAGCATAAAAACTATAAATTAATTTCTGTAGAAATAGTACAGAAAAATATCAAAGTGCATTTAACGGGTAAAAGCGCAAAAAAAAAAAAGTAGTGTGTATGAGTGTTTAACTTAGTTTGTACTAAAATGTCTGTGAACAAGTAAATAAAGCTGGCAAATGGATGGATTTTAGTCTGCTCAGTGCTCAGCACAACAGCGGCCTGTTTTTCCATTCATTATAGGTCATGGAAATTCAGCTTTTTAGTCAGTGAAAGTCAGAAAAAAGTCAGGGAATTTGACATTTGGCTTAGAGTGGGAACCCTGAGCACTTCCTGTTCCTTTTGTTCAGAATTTTGTTTCAGTGGTGATTTGAGCATCATCTTCTTCCTTTAAAGTTTCTTCTGGATTCTCTCTTGGTGTTTCCAGCTCAGGTTTTTGGCACATTATATACAAACCCCTCAAGAAGAAAACGATGGCAATAACAGAAAAATATCCCCCGTAGACAGTAAACTATAAGACAAGTAACACAACGACAGTCTGAATGCAAACACTGTTCTGTCACATTTTTAGTTTCACATTCATAATTTACCCGGGGTTACCAGTTAATTCTGGGTATTCATAAGCTGCTGTTTCACACTGTACATTCATAAACCCCGGGTCAACATTCTTATTTGCATATTTGCGTTGTCAGGATCACTGATTGGACGAACGCTGTTTACATAATTTTTACTTAATGTACATAAAGGTTCTAGCATTGTGTGTCTGAATGGACTTTTAAAACTATGAAGTTAAGAATGCCCTATTGTTTTGTATCCAATAGAAATTTAGCATCTGTGTCATGCTGTTGTTTACCATATAAAGAGTGTAACCTCACCTGTGTGACAATATCCACACCAAGCCCACTGCTATCCACCACCACCGAGGTGATGATTGTCTGGAGGACCAGAGCACCGAAGGTGTTGGCTCCGAACACAAGGGCATAACGCTCCATGTTCAACCCAGCTGCTATCTGGAACCTATGAAACATGGACATGGATATAATGGTGCATTCATTACCTTAATGAAGAGTTGATTTTAGAGTAGATGTGTTTTCTTTTCTTCCTGCTGCTTCCTACCCTATGGTAAGTAGCACTGAAATTTACAGGGTTGTCACAGTCGATGAAAACTGATAAATATTAGGGAATTTTATAATTGTAATTTTAAGAAGTCTGTTCTAAAGTTTTTAATTGTCTAGACTCTAGACATTGCTCTTTCTGTGTGCAATCTCTATAAACAAAAAAATTAATTATTTGACTAGAAAAGTTGTGGATCTGGATGAGCTCACAGATTCTGTCACATCATGCATCAGTTTCTGTGAGGATATGTGCATTCTTACTAGGACTTATTTAACATACAACAACGACAAACATGGTTCAAAGCGAAATTCAGCTTCGTCAGGCCGAGTTTTACTGTAGATTTTAAACTCTCAGTGTCGCACCCCACACCCACTCTGATGGTCTATCTGCACAACCATCAACATCAGTGTTGCCAAGTCCGCGGTTTTCCCACAGAACTGGGCTACTTTTACACTGTTACCGCGGGTTGTTTTTTTAGTCCACAGGTTGAAGCAAACCACCCAAGGACCGCGGAGGATTTTTACCCCTCAGAATGCAATTGGGCTGTTTTTGTTACACAAACCTGGCAACGCTGATCAACCCCTCCAGCAACCCCACTCTCCCCCCTTCTGCACGGGTCTGTAAAAAGGATGGGTGTCGGGTCTTCAGGAAACAGAAGACAAGGAAAGCACCAGACCCAGTTGGTTCACCGACGGTGTCTAAAAACCTGTACTGACCAGCTGGCCTTCATCTTCTCACAGTGACAGATCTTTATCAAATCACTGGAGCTATGCGAAGTCCCTGCTTCAAATGCTCCATCATCCCCATCCCAAAAAAAAATCACAGGACTTAGTGACTACAGACCTGTTGCTCTAACATCTGTGGTCATGAAGTCATTTGAGAGACCGGGCTTACCTGAAGGACATCACAGGACTCTTTCCAGACCCCCTGCAGTTTGCTTATGGAGCAAACAAGTCAGTGGATGATGCAGTCAACATGGGACTGTATTATATCCTGCAACATCTGGACAAACCAGGGACTTGTGTGAGGATCCTGTTTGTGGACTTCAGTTCGGCTTTCAATACTTCCAGATTAAATTAACCCAGTTCTCTGTGCTTACATCTACCTGTCAGTGGATCGGCAACAGCCAGTGAGACTGGGGAAATTCACATCTAACACCTGCATAATCAGTACTAGCGCCCCCCAGAGATGTGTGCTCTCCCCATTGCTCTTTTCCCTGTATACAAACGACTGCACTGCCAAAGACCCCTCTGTCAAACTCCTGAAGTTTGCAGATGACACTACCATCATCAGCCTCATACACAACGGTGACGAGTCTGCATATAGGCAGGAGGTTGAGCATCTTGCATTCTGGAGCAGTCATAAGAATCTGAAGAATAAGAAATGACAGTGGACTTCAGGAGAAACCCCCCAGCACTTCCCCCACTCACTACCATGAACAGCACTGTGGCAACAATGGAGTCATTCAGGTTCCTGGGCACCACCATCTCTCAGGGCCTGAAGTGGGACAATCACATTGACTCCACTGTGAAAAGGGCCAGCAGAGGAACGAGCTGAGGAAGTTCAACTTGCCACAGGAGCTGCTGATGCAGTTCTACTCAGCAGTCATTGAGTCTGTCCTCTGAACTTCAATAACTGTCTGGTTTGGCTCAGCTATATCAGAAGGCTACAGAGGACGGTTCAGACTGTTGAGAGGATTATTGGTGCTCCCATGCCCGCCCACCCACCTTTATTACCATTACTAAGCATTTTTCTGCCCTCTTACCCTTTGAAATATGTGCTTTTTTATTGCATCTACTGAATATAAGGTTTATAATGCTTTACATCATTAGGTTTCAACTAAAACAAATGGATCTGAACCGTGCCGTGTTTAGGTTATTGGGGACCCTAAGCAAATCTCCGGGAGGGGGCCCCGTGATCGCGTTCCCGGGGGTTTATCAGCTGGCAAGTTTCAATGCACATTTAAGAGTGCAGTTTGCAATTATTATTAACAATAATGGAAAGATTAGGCTTATCAGTATATCACAATATCACCCTGTTTGGACTTTGTTTTCTGTTTTGCATCATTTCCTGCCAGTCTGTCATGATAGTTATGCATTTTGATTCACAAGCTTGCAATTCGATTCAGCATCAGTTATTTTGGATATACTGTAAATCAGGTACAGTACATGGCAAATTTTCTCAAGAAAAAAAAATCAACTAATGCTGTAAAATATACATGGATCAGTTGATACTACATTAATATTGTAGGTTAAAATTAACTTAGGCCTATTTGTATACAAACTTAAATTAGGACATTTTTATAATAACAAAGTTATAATAGGCCTACTAACTTTAAAATTATTTCTACTCCAATTTTTTTTTGAAATATAAACATTTAAATGGTGGCTGTCAACTTGATGGATTTTTTCAAACATGCATTATATAGGCTATTAAAGAACATTAAAAATTATAATTAATATGTAATATGGTGCATATAGGCTATTAAGCTAAATGCTCCTCTCTAGAGTTCATTTTTCTAGCTGACTAACGAGTTTATGGTCATGATGAATATGTTTGTTCTGAGGTAAATGTGACGTTACGTTTGTTTATTACAAGATATTTTAGTAATGTCTTTCCATGGTTGAAACAATGATTGAGCGCGATTACATGAGACATCATATGGATTTTGGTAAGTTGTTCTGTATCTTTTAACATACCTTTAGTTCATTCATGTTTATTTCGCACTGTAACTGGTATTAAAGCGGAGGAGAGGATCAGTTCACGTGCGCGTCAGGCTGCCGCTTCTTCTAGAACTGAGGCGTTACGATCTGTCACGGCACATTAAAGAGCGCCAAATCCATTTTCTTGTGCTTTTTAAAGCGGGTATATGCAAATCCTTGACATTTCCTAGTGGGTATACGGCATATACCTGCATATCACGTAGACTACACCACCTAGGGTTCCCCCTCGGGAGAAATCATGGGGGCCCCCCAAGCCGGCGGGGCCCCACGCAATTGCGTGCTTTGGGTGGTGGGTAAACACGCTACTGGATCTGAAATCTGACTGTCAGCATTACAGGTCCAAAATCTTTACCACTGCACCAATTAAGGTGAAAGAGCAAGTGGTCAGATAAGATAATGTACACATTTCTGAATGTATATCATGTAACTATGCCATTAGTTTGGAGCAGGGATAGATTATATTCAGCAAAATTTGGTTCATGATGACATTTAACTTACTAAGAAATAAACATCATCTGAGCAGTAAGCAGGCGCTTATGTAATAAGTCACATATTTTGAACAGGACTTACATGGCAATGGTGATGAGCAGCATGTACAGGCTCTTAAAAATGATGTAGCCACAGTAGCAGACCCAGATGTTGGCGCTGAAGACCATTGAAAAGAGAGCACCGCCCTCCAGGGCAGAGAGCACACCCAGAGCCATCTCACCCCAGCGAGACCAGTCTGCAGATGAAAACCCGATACCATACGCCGCCGCCGCCCCTGTGGTGCAGTGATGGCCAGGATATGGGGAGGTCACATTTACTGTTTCTCTGAGAAATTCAAAATAACTTATAAAATTTTAAAGACAGCCTTACTGTAAGCTACGAGGTTGTTAATTGATAGCATTTGCTTCTGTTGAAGCCGTCAGCTTGCATTATTTCAACTTACTTTTAAAATAATGGTGTTTAACAGCGGAATTTGTGGTGAAACACTACATTACCCATGATGCTGTACAGAAAATTCCACCAATCAGTGTCGAAAGAAGCAAACCGCACCAAAAGATCTCGTTAGCCCCGCCTACTCCCATGAAGCATTGCAAATGACATAATCGAGACGGTCTCCTTACGCTCTTAAAAATTTAAATATTTCAATATACGCTATATAGCCAAAATTTTTGAACTTTAATGACATCCCATTCTTAATCCGTAGGGTTTAATATGGAGTTGGCCCACCCTTTGCAGCTATAACAGCCTCAACTCTTCTGGGAAGGCTTTCCACAAGGTTTAGGAGTGTGTTTATGGGAATTTTTGGCCATTCTTCTAGAAGCGCATTTGTGAGGTCAGGCAGTGATGTTGGCGAGAAGGCCTGGCTCGCAGTCTCCGCTCTAATTCATCCCAAAGGTGTTCTATCGGGTTGAGGTCAGGACTCTGTGCAGGCCAGTCAAGTTCCTCCACACCAAACTCGCTCATCCATGTCTTTATGGACCTTGCTTTGTGCACTGGTGCGCAGTCATGTTGGAACAGGAAGGGGTCATCCCCAAACTGTTCCCACAAAGTTGGGAGCATGAAATTGTCCAAAGTCTCTTGGTATGCTGAAGCATTAAGAGTTCCTTTCACTGGAACTAAGGGGCCAAGCCCAACCCCTCAAAAACAACCCCACACCATAATCCCCCCTCCATCAAACTTTACACTTGGCAAAAATGAAGTCAGGCAAGTACCGTTCTCCTGGCAACCACCAAACCCAGACTCATTCATTGGATTGTCAGACAGAGAAGCGTGATTCATCACTCCAGAGAACACGTCTCCACTGCTCTAGAGTCCAGTGGCGGTGTGCTTTACACCACTGCATCCAACGATTTGCATTGCACTTGGTGATGTAAGGCTTGGATCAGCTGCTCGGCCATAGAAACCCATTCCATGAAGCTCTCTACGCACTGTTCTTGAGCTAATCTGAAGGCCACACGAAGTTTGGAGGTCTGTAGCTAATGACTGCAGAAAGTTGGCGACTTCTGCGCACTGTGCGCCTCAGCATGCGCTGACCCTGCTCTGTGATTTTACGTGGCCTACCACTTTGTGGCTGAGTTGCTGTTGTTCCCAATTGCTTCCACTTTGTTATGATACCACTAACAGTTGACCGTGGAATATTTAGTAGTGAGGAAATTTCACGAATGGACTTATTGCACAGGTGGCATCCTATCACGGTACCACACTTGAATTCACTGAGCTCCTGACAGCGAACCATTCTTTCACAAATGTTTGTAGAAGCAGTCTGCATGCCTAAGTGCTTGATTTTATACACCTGTGGCCATGGAAGTGATTGGAACACCTGAATTCAATGATTTGGAGGGGTGTGTATATGCATATTTTAATTTATTTTTAAATACTTTTTTGTTTCAAATCAAAGTTTGTAATATTATTATTCACCTCGTAGCTTGTTGGATTGGTTCATGGCTTATAAAGCTTTAACGGAGACTTTTTTGAAATCCCTATAAGAGAAATAAATGGAAAAAATACTTCCAGAACCAACGCCGCTGAAAAAGTGGGAGGGCACTGTTGAAATCTATAGCAAATCACAATTATCCAACCATCCAATCAAGTCCCAGCCTACATTTTTTCTTGTTTGAGAAGCCAATAAACTCAGATATACATCACAATAGGGAAGAAAAGACTGTCACAGCTTCCGTTTAATGCTGTCTTTATCTAAGTTCATAACAAATTAGTGTCCCTTACTCACCAAACAGGTTTGAGAGGGCCTCCACTCCTCCATTGTAGACCGTGAAGTTATTAGATGGCTCCACATGCTCCCACAGTGACTGGACATAGTTCACTGTCTGATTGTAGCCGCAGGTAGACAGTGCCCACCACGCTGACCAGATAAGCAGTGTACGGGAGGAGAAACACTGCAGGAAATCCCTCCACAACCAGAGCAGAACATCACCACAGCCACCTGGGATATTATCAGGCCAATCAGAATTCCACTAGATCAATTTAGGCCAATTTAGCGCTTCCAGGTTCTATGTCAGAACGCTGGCCCAGTATTGGCCAGCTCGTGTGTCAGCATCATATGCATGCATCGTGCTGCTCACGTGACCAGCGTTGGGCAATACTGAGTCGGCGTTCTGACGTAGAACCTGGAAGCGCTGAATGTAAAAGAAGCATATGAGAATGACACAGAAGAGAAGATATTGTTGAATAAAGTCATTATTTATGTTTTGTTTTTGCGCACAAAAAGTATTCTCGTCACTTCATAATATTAAGGTTGAACCAATTTTCTGGACCTTGAAAGTGTCGTTTAAGTTGCTGCTTATGGAGGAGTAATTTACCTCTCGGATTTCATCAAAAATATCTTAATTTGTGTTCTGAAAATGAACGAATGTCTTACAGGTGTGGAACGACATGAAGGTGAGTAATTAATGACAGAATGTTCATTTTTGGGTGAACTAACCCTTTAAGTAGCCTTTACTTAAAGGTGCAATATGTAGGATTTTCTGTCCACTAGAGGTCGCTAGAGGCCTATTCAAAACAAAGGCGTAGCTTGATGACGCCAAGTTTGAGCACAGGAATCTTGGGACATGTGGTCTTCACCTCACAGCCGTTGGAAAATAATCGGGATAGGACTCGGGAAGAAATCATGTTCATGGAGGCGATTATTAACGTTATTGTAGTATGAAGCAGAGCAGGACCGAGTGTTGTGGGAGCTGAACGAGGCCGCTGGAGCGACTGCGCAACACACGCCGCGAGCAGCTGAACTTTTATTATGCCACAGTCGCCGGCGCCACTTCCGCTTTTCCGGTCATGAGTATGAGGTAACACAGCTCTGTTTATCATATTAGATACATTTGAGTGTGAAAATGTTATAACGTTACTCTGTGCGTTCGCTCGGCGGCTGCTGTGAGACACTGTTTGAGACACACTGCAGTAAGATCGATTTTAGAATATCATATTAAATGCTGGATGGCTTGTGTTGATAAATGGCATGCAATTAATTTTAAAACGTATTGTATGATGGAGAAAATTCTGTATTACTGTTACTAAAAATAAAGCTGCATCTGATTATGCTATGTTAGCTACTTCACAAAATAGTGTTTTTCTCTGAGGCATGGTAAAGCATGGTACTCACAAAAAATCAAGAAAATTAGACTAAACGTGTTGAGCTATATAACAATAATTCGTTTTCTTTCTATAAATATATCAAAACAGATGTTCCCTTGTCTATTAAAACATGTAAATATTAAAGCATCTTTGGTGTTTCCATGGTTTCTACAAAATAAAACTGGAAACCGAGGGTAACGCAGGTATGACGCAACTGACAGGCGACTCCTCACACGTCCCGGAGCCTTGTTTAAATTTGCAATTTTCTCATGATTTACAAATAGTTGGAAACATTTGGGATATTCTAAGTACTCAAGTGAACTAAATATATAACACTGGCCTAGTGGTTTTTGGATATTTTACTGCAAAATTCTTACATATTGCACCTTTAAATAAAGTTCAAGTATATTTTTTAGTACACTTCATGTAGTATGTATACTAATATCAATGTACTAGTAGTATACTTGTAAGTGTACTATTTCAATACTACTTGGGATTAAATTGGCCTACTTTTTAGTGTATAAAAGTACACTTTTAAGTATACTTTGAGTGTAACAGTAGTAAACTTTGAGTATTATTTATTTATTACTTTATTCAACAGGGAAAATGCAGTATAACACTGACTACAAATTCAAGCAGATTTTCAAATTTGCAGCCCCAGTCTCTGGTTAGGCTTTTTTAACAATAAAACAATAATCACAAAAAAACTAAGTAAAAAATATAACAATAATAATAAAAAAGCTCAGACTGCATACGACCATCAGTGTTCACAAACCTGCTTTTTTTAACCACTTTTTTAGATTTCTTTGAAAAAAGTTCAACTCTGTTTGCATTTTCAGTTCAGCTGGCAGGCTGTTTCAGAGCAGTGTACCTTGAATTGAAAATGTAGATTTCCTTCCTTCTAATTGAAAAACACATTGAGACAGTTTTTGAACAATTCAAGGTCAAACAGTTGTTTTGCAGCCACTGTGACACGTCAGTCATTTCATTTGTTAATATATCTGCAGCTAGGCGTGGAGTCTGTGCTGATACATAAATGGCTGTGTCATCTGCACATAATTGACATTTAGTTTCCTTACAACAATTTGGTAAATCATTGACATATAAGGAAAACAACAGTGGACCTAAAATTGACCCTCGAGGGACACCCATCTCATAGTTTCATAAAGATGATCTTGAATTACTTATTTTAACACTGATCTCGTGATATGATCTAAACCAATTTATTGCCTGCTGAGAGAAACTAAACAGATTTAATTTATGCAGGAGTTTTTCATGATTTACAGTATCAAATGCCTTTTTGAGGTCTAAAAACACTGTGCCTACCACATTACCATTATCTAAAGCTCCCTTTATAAATTCTGTGAGAAAACAGTTTGCCATTTCTGTTGAACACTTAGGCCTAAAACCAAACTGTTTAGAATGAAGTAGATCTTTTTTTTTCTAGATAGTTGATAAGTTGTTCAGCTACCAACATTTCCAAACTTTTAGAAATTGATCTATAATTCTAAACCTCATCAACTGATCCTGCCTTAAAAATTGGGGTTATAATAGAAGTTTTCCAATTTGAGTGGAATTTACTTTCTCTAATAGATAAATTTATCAAATTTACCAAGGGCTTTAGTAAACAAGCACTTTTTTTTTTTTTTTTTTTACGAATGCTGTATCCATTCCAAATATATCCTTAGCCCTTGAATTATTCAGTTGATTAATAATTTGGAGTATCTTATCTTCATCAATCTCTATAAAAGGATGAGAATGTGTTTTATTGCATTTACTGAAGTATACTCTCAGTAAATGACTAGTTTAGTAGTTTTATGCTGCAAGTATACTTGTAAGTTTTCTTTAAGTGAACTTAATATCATGCTTATAGTGTAGCACTTTAAGTATACTACTATGTTCCTATTTAGGTATTAATTTTTATTGTTAAAGGTATCTTGAAAAATACCTTTAATTGTACTTTAAGTAGATTTGAAGTAAATTTCTATGTACACTACCAGTGGACTACACAAAAATTCATATACTCAGAATTAGGAACATATCTGTTTTCTTTGTAAATCAATATTTTCAACCAATGTAAGTTTATAAGACAGCATGTAAAACTATTTGAAAAAAGTATTTAGGCGAGTAAACACAACTACAAGCCAAATATACTTAGAATGTATACTTTTAAATATCTCACTCAAAAAATTGAGTACAAGTATAAGCCAAATATACTTAGACTTTTCTGTCAGTACAAGTCAAGTATACTTAAAGGGTTAGTTCACCCAAAAATGAAAATTCTGTCATTAATTACTCATCCTCGTGTCGTTCCACACCTGTAAGACCTTCGTTCATCTTCAGAACACAAATTAAGATATTTTTGATGAAGTCTGAGAGGTTTCTGTCTCTCCATAAAGATCCAACACAACTACCACTCCAAGTTCCAGAAAGGTAGAAAGAAGACATCATTAGTACAAGTACTCAATGTGACTCCAGTGGCTTAAACTCAGTTTTATTAAGTGACACGAGTGCTTTGTTTGCGTTAAAAAAAAACAAAAAAACACGGAATTTACCACTTTACTTACAAAAATATTGATCTGCAACATGTTCATGAGAGCTTCAAGACGCATGCGTGCTGCGTTCGCGCGTCAACTCAAGCTTCAAGATGCATGCTTTGGATAATATTATTTTGTAAATAAAGTGGTAAATTGAGCAAACAAAGCATTCACGTCGCTTTGAAGGTCGCTTTGGACCTTGAAGTGGTACTTGCGTTGGATCTTTATGGAGAGACAGAAACCTATCAGACTTCATCAAAAATATCTTAATTTGTGTTCAGAAGATGAATGAAGGTCTTACGGATGTGGAACGACATGAGGGTGATTAATTAATGACAGAATTTTCATTTTTGGGTGAACTAACCCTTTAAGTGTCATTTTAAGTAGATTTCTGAGATGTACATAAAAAGTAGACTGAAAGTATACTTTCTTATTTTTAGTTTTAAAAGAAGTATACTAATAACACACTCGAACGCCGGACTTCTCCAATCATTTAGTCCACTTAAGCCCCGGATCTTTCTTACAAATGACTGCAAACTTGCATTCAGATCTGCCTCCATCAACAATTTGTGGATTAAACTATCCCGCCCTTCATTTTTTGCATTTCCGATAATCTGTTTCACTTGCATGTGTTTCACAATACTGAAGAAGAGTATAAATACAATGCTGTAAAAGCGGATTACTGAATAGATGAGTTTTTATGTTCAGGGTTATGTTTAACTTCTGCAGTCCCATATAGCCACTTGTTAGCAACTACCTTTTTAAGACGCATAAAAGCTTACTAAAATAACGAGTGGGGTATTACTGATGTATTTTATGTCGTAGAAAAAAAAAACATGAAAATATCTTGCTCTTGTGTTCACCACAGACCTTATTTTAGGCATTTAACCAAAGACCCAGTCAAAACAAAACATCGACTTTGAGACAATGGAGCCGAAAGTCTAACAATGCATCTTATTTCTGGGTTTCAGGACTAATTCCTGCAGCGCTCTATTAGCTTCCTCCCCAGTCACACATTATTAGCCATGTGATTTTACTAATGAGGCAGATTCGACTCACTAGTCCTACCTGTCTTGGAACTTTTTGCACTTGTATTATCACTGGAACCTTCCAGTGTTTCCTTCTGCCGTCTAGATCCATCCACCTCCACGCCATCTTTTTGGCCATTGCTCTGAAGATCCTCCTCTGTCATAGACTCTTCCTTGAGTTCCTGAGGTTTAACTGTCCAAACATGCCCTTCACCATCCGTCTCTCCACTAGCTCTTCTCCTTTGGTGAAAGAACATGCTTATCTTAGGCATTGGAAGAAAAATGGAGGTGATCAACGCAACGGCGGTGAGAACAAGTGTAAACACTAGAATGTTGTTGTAGGACATCAGTTCAAATGAGACTAGGACCTGGCCTAATACTGAACCAACAGTGTAGCCCAGCAGCTGTGCGGTCCGGCAGTACGAGGTGGCTTTCAGGTAGTGCTTCAACTCCACCATGCTGTAGATGTACGTGAAGTAAGCAACATCACATGACGTCACCACTCCATATGCAAACTGCATGGCCTGCATCTCTGGTACACCCTTACACCACAGTATCATTGCCGTGGTGGCGAACAGGACTAAACACTGGAAGACCACCACAGGTTTGTAACGTAGCCAATCGGTGAGGAGGAAGACAGGAACCAGCACTGCCAGGTAAGAGTACGTCCACACTGGGAATATCTGATTGGTTACCTTGAGGAAAAAAACAACTACTTACCACTATCAACAAACAAGATTTATTGCACAAATCTAAACAAGTAACTATTACAATCACAACAATTGATTCAAGCAAAAAAAACTGCATGTATCCTAAAATTAAAGGTGCAATGTGTAAAATTAGCTGCCGTGAGATGCCGCTAAAATTTACACACTGCACCTTTAATTACTATAATTAGTAAAGTACAAGAAAAAATATAATATTATTATACAAATAATAATATATACAATATGTAAATAAAAATAATTATAATTTTAGATTAAATATAGCATGTCACAATGCTGTTACTATTTGAAATGCCATGTCAACTTGCCAAATATAGATTTTTAAATATTATTTCTATCCACTGCATATTTTACAGCAGTATAGATCATGTTTATTGCACAAATCAAACAGTAACTATATCAGAATCACAATAATTGATTAATGCAAAAATGCATTATAATTATTTATAAATAAGTGATTATAATTAATATAATTACTAAAGAAATAGACAAAATATATATAATAATATAGAAATAATATTATAAAATTATATTAGTAAAAAAAAATTCTAATAATTTTAAATATTTTTTCTATTCACTGCATTTTATAACAGTATAGATGCTTATTTTTTCACTGCACAAATCTAACTCAGTAACTATATCAAAATCACAATAATTGACCAAAAAAGGTTATGCTTTCTCTGGAATTAATTTAGCATTTAAAGGCATAGTTGACCCAAAAATGAAAATTCTGTCATTTACGTACCCTCATTCTAAATCTGTGACTTTCTTGCTTCTGTGGCACATGAAAGAAGATATTTTGAATGTTTTTGAACTATTTTTATCCATACAATTAAAATCAATGGGATCCAAAACATCAGTCCTTTCATTGACTTTCATTGTATGGACAGAAATATCCTCATTTGAAAGTCCTCCAGGTTTTGAACGACATGACGGTGAGTAAAAGATGACAGAATTTTCATTTTTGGGTGCACTATCCCTTTAAGATCAACTCAGATTGATATATGCCATGAGTCATGCAGTTAGATTCTGAAATCCAAAAACATTATGTTAATAATTAAATCTTTTAAAAGGTCACTATACCTGCTCAATGGTTAGGTTCTTGTCTGGTCCAGTTAGGAATGGAATGAGAAATGGTTCTAAGGGCTTTACTGTGCTGAGGAACCCATAGATGCATAATAGAGATGTCGGATACTTCCAGTCCCTCATCCATCGTTTCAGAGTATCCATCTTCACAATCAGTATGTTATTCTAAAAAGAACACTTTATTTTACTATTTTTGCATGCACTGTTTACCTTTGCAGGTGTATGAGATCTGTTTTCATGGAAATACTGTTCCTCTCTTCCTCTAATCACCTCTCACTCTGAGTGAGAGAATTTCTGCTCGTGTGTCTGTATATGCTGTAAATGAGCAACCAGTGACCAAAGTTCTGCATAGATCATTTTGATTACACTCTAATTCTTGGCATTACTGTTATTCACCAGATAATGAAAAATACAATAGCCAAACAAACCCTCCCTATTTTAACTTATACATTCTACATGGTTATTTATTTAATTATTCATTCATTCATTTGTTCATTCACATACACTGCTTATTTCCTTAATTCATTCGTGTTTGTTTATAATTCATTGATTTGACAAACTTTCAGCAGCATACTTCTCTTCTGACTTTTGATTACTAGAATTTCTCACAAACTTCGGACTCTTTAGGGCTTATATTTTGAATTCACACATATTTCCAATTCTTTTGCCATTTTTTAGGATATGCTTTTTCCCCCTGCTTTTTGGAGGAAGGGGCGGGGGCACTTTATTATTTTATTTTATTTTATATTATTTTATTTCGCATGTTTATATTTCTTTGGGGCCTTTATTTTGAATTCGTATACACTTCCGATTCTGATGGACTTTTATTTTATATTCCTGAAGCTATTTCTGATGCTTCCTGCTTGCTTTCTCGTGACAGATCCTATGACATTTGGATTGTGGATACAAACACCAGCAGGTTAGAAAAAACAAGCACATTTGATTTGAATGGTTTTCTTAATACAATTACTGTGCAAAATTAATATCAAAACATACGCGTTAAACAATATCCTCATTATTTAAAGGACTGGTTCACTTTCAAATGAAATTACCCCAAGCTTTACTCACCCTCAAGCCATCCTAGGTGTGTATGACTTTCTTCTTTCTGATGAACACAGTCGTAGAGATATTAATAAATACCCTGACGCATCAGAGCTTTAAAATAGCAGTGAAGCGATACCAAATGAGTTTGAGCTGAAGAAGTGTCTCCATCCTCCGGAGGGATAATAAAGCCCTTCTCGAGCGAAGCGATGCGTTTGTGTAAAAAAACATCCATATTTAGTTATGAAGTCGAATATCGAGCTTCCGCCAGACCACCTTCCGTATTCTTCAAAAAGCTTACATTGTACGTATGTACTACTACTTCCCTATAGACGTGTTTCTTGTATACAAACAATACAGGATGCGCAAAAGATTCCGTTTTGAAGTAGATTTCTGTGGATTCTGCTCAGAAGAGCCTGAAACCATTGAACATTTATTTTTTTTCTTGTCCGGTCTCATTGCAGTTCTGGCAGGATCTTTATAGATGGCTAAATGTTAGTACTGAAATTCCTTTACTAAATTTATTTCAGGTTCTGATTTATGTAGATGGTCCCTCAAAAAAGATATCATTGATGTTAAATGTTATTATTACTATGGGTAAATTTCATATACATACATTGCAAATGGAATAACAGTAAACCCTCTTTAACTTGTTTTAAAAACAAAAATCATCCATAAAATATTTATCCAAAGATAATTGCATGAGTCTCTTTCCTTCTAAGATTTTGTAGATGCTTTATTTTTTGTTTACTTTTATATAATTTCATTTAATTTCCTTGTAAAGGTTTGAAGATTGTGCTTTTGTTTATTGTACTAACATGCTGTTGTTTATTTTGTACACATGAACCTAGAATATAAACGCAATTACACGTTGTGTTTTCCTCCCATAGAAAACCGTTATAAATAAAAAGCTTAACGTCGCTTAATGTAGCCTACTAAGTGATATTAAAAGATCAAATTCTGCACAAACCAATTTTCTGTATAGTATGCTTTATTAGTATGGTGTTTACTAAGTTTGGTCTTTTAATGTCACTGTCTTACATTAAGCCACGTTAAGCGTTTTCTTTATGGGAGGAAAATGTTTAATTAAACGTGTATCTGCTTTTCTGTACATAGTATGCTTTATTAGTATGGTGTTTACTAGGGGTGGGACGGTTCGGTTCTCCACCCACGGTTCGGCACGCGCTTGCACATCCCCAAATCTGACGACGCATCTGTAGTATGGTTTGTTGAAAACAAAGTGCAAAACAGACAAACGGATTCGGCTAATGTATGTTTCAGTAGATGGATATGCATTCTAGTTACAACAGCGGTAAACGTGGAAAAACAGTCACTCTTTGTAAACAAATGCTCTATGAGCAGTCATTTACGCCGTCATCCCCCGGTGTCGATAGCGCGAGAGCGCAGGTGAGACCTGAACATCTCACGTTGCTATCTGTGTTTAAACTAAACTCATTTAAACCTTGCCAATTTAAACATTCACCCGTAAGACGCGAAAGAGAACTCGCGCGCGCTGTGAGGAGATTTGTGTGTACTCATCCGAAGCGCGTGCATGGAGAGCCGCGTCACAGCGCGCAGATACTCTCGCGCAACAAATTCTCTTTTAAGTCTTGCACCTAAACGGACAAAATTCACACAAAAATTGTCAACATGCCCATCTTAGCGAGTATCCTAACAAACATAGTAGGTTATGTCTTAAGAGAAAAACGAGACAGACAACGCATGTGTGTCAGTATCAGTGTACTGGATCTTTGAATTATGTCTTAAAGGGACAGCAGTCTAATATTCCTGCTCTCTGTGTTTTAAAGGATTAGTTCACTTTCAAATAAAATTTTCCTGTTAATTTACTCACCCCCATGTCATCCAAGATGTTCATGTCTTTCTTTCTTCAGTCAAAAAGAAATGAAGGTTTTTGATGAAAACATTCCAGGATTATTCTCCTTATAGTGGACTTCAATGGCCTCCAGACGGTTGAAGGTCAAAATTATAGTTTCAGTGCAGCTTCAAAGGGCTTTAAACGATACCAGACGAGGAATAAGGGTCTTATCTAGCGAAACGATCGGTCATTTTCTAAAAAAATGTAAATGTATATGCTTTATAAAAACAAATGATCGCCTTCCAAGTGCCTCCGCCAAAACCGCACTTTCGTATTCTTCAAAAAGCTTACGCTGTATGTCCTACGCCTTCCCTATTCTACTTACGAAAAAAATGTAGCTGCCGCTGCGTTCGTTGCGTAAGTAGAACAGGTAATTTATTTTATTTGTATCTTAGCTCTCATGTATTTATTTGTGCTGTTTCTTGTTGTTAGATTATTTGTTTTTCTTTATCTTTATTTGACAATTGTCCTAATTTTTTTTTACTGAACGTAGCACATACCGAACTGTACCGAAACCGTGACACTAAAACCGTGATACAAACCAAACCGTGTGAAATCTGAACCGTCCCACCCCTTGTGTTTACTAAGTTTGGTTTTCACGTTAAACGTTTTAGAACGTCCCATTATGGCGAGTTCTGCATGCACCTCACAGGAGGTAACAGTCATTAAATGCTGAGAAAAGAGGTGGATGCCAATCTCTGCCGGTAGCTTACAACATCTGTTCTGCTGAATTATTTATCACCATTAATGAACCCCACAAAGAATATTATATCGTTTTTAAACAGTACTTGGAGGTGCATGCAATTCTTGGCATGTGACGTTATGCAGAATTCGATATAACGCTTGCAGAAGATTGTAACATTAATCAACCAATGTAATTAATGTAGATTTCGCATTGTTTGTAAATTCTTGATGACTCAATAATAAACTGCCATTTCAGAGTTAGATCTGTTTAGTGTTTCATTTGCATATTAATATAACATGATGTAAAACATCAGCTGACTAGTAGGCTAATTTATAAAGTTGGTCATGAATGAAATTGTCCAACTAAGTTTGCTAATCATAAAAACCTGACATACCCTATGAATTTATGAACTTACCTGGGTTTGTTGGCTGTTGAGCCTTTCTATCCTAAATGTTTACGACAAAGGCTACGTCACGACCCGCCACATTTGAAAGAAAATTGATAGAAATCGCTTCAGAAGGCCTTTATTAACCCCTCGGAGACGTGTGGAATATGTTTATGGTGGATGGATGCACTTTCTTCAGCTCATACTCGTTTGGTAATGCTTACTGCCATTATAAAGCTCGGATGCATCAGGATATTTATTAATATATCTCCGATTGTGTTCATCAGAAAGAAGCAGTCATATACACATAGGATGGCTTGAGGGTGAGTAAATCATGGGATAATTTTCATTTTAAAGTGAATTAATCCTTTAACTAAAAAGTGTTATAGCATGTTACAGCAAAACGTAAATGCGTATTGTAATAATTAATACCCTAAATAGCATTTATGGGCATTTGTCATGGAAGTGCTATGATATTTCTTTAAGCACCTGAAGTAGAAGTAGCATGTAAATGAATTTAAAATGTAAAAGTATCTTGAAGTAAATACAATGTAAATGTAGGCCTATAAAGTATATGAAATGGTAATCATTCAATGTCATGGTATGTATATAATGTACACTGACACCATATTATACCATGGTAAAATACTTTTTTGTAAAGCTTATTGAGTAATCAACTGATTTAAATGTATGTTCCAGGTGTGCAATAATGGCAAGCAACAAATTTCAAATCGTGGTACAGGGAGAAGCATCAGAAACTGATTCGGATGATGAAGTGTACATCACCTCTGCCCCTCCTGTCCATGCGTTATCATCATCATCATCATCATCAGGGATGAAGGTGGCAGGAGAGGCGCCCGAGACCGACAGCGAGGATGAGGAGGAGAGAGCGCGCAGACTGGCCTCTGAAAGCCAACAACAGATGCTCCGCAAAGATCTTCCTCCGCTCATCGTGATCAGAAACACACCTGCGACAGTGTGCGGACAGGAGGACAGTTCGTCGCCTGTGTCCAGACCTGATTCAGGTCGTTTTAACACATTACTCCAGCAGAAACTGCAGGAGAGCAATGCAAGATTGTGCGCTGATGTCAATCAAAGCCTGAAACAGGTGTATCAGAACGCTGCGAGGGACATAAGACAGGCCACCACTCATCTGAACAACTCTCAGACAAGCATCATCAATGCGTCCCACAGCATTAGACTCATACTAGAGGACCTGAAGTCAGTGTCTGAGAAGATTGACATCATTACGAGCTGTCATCTGCTGCCGGACATCACAATGCCAAACCCGGTGTCTGGACAATCTTAATCAAATGTTTGAGAGTAAGTTGAGACAGCTGCATGTACTTTAAATGACAAATGTTGTGTATTGGTTAATATGGGCTTGTTGTTGGCCTGTTGAAGGTCCAATATAAGCGACAACTTGGATGCGTTTGACTGATTTTCTTGAATGCTACATGAAGTGTGGAATGTGTCAGTAGCCTGGTCATTGACCAACATGGTCATGATTATCAGTGAGTGATCACCAATTTAATAACTTGGGCTGATTTGCTGAATGCACAGAGGAAATATAGCAAATAAATTATATAAGTAAAAAACCAAAAGGTTAACTTGTCCGTTGTGTAAACTAAATTTCTCTTCTTTTTTTTTAATATACAGGTTGAAATTTGCATCAGTGTATATAGGAAAGTGTGATTTAGGGAATGTAACTAGTCAGCATTTGTTTTAATTTATCTTTTAATGGAAAAAATATAATTTCAATAATATTATTGAAAAAATAATGCAGGTCATAAGCAGTGTAGCAATATAATAATTATATTTAAGAAAAATAAATTATATATATATACACGCTTACAGTACATATATACACAAAGTAATATATATTACAGTCAAACCAAAAATTATTCAGACATTTTTGATTTTTTACTAGTGGGTGCAGGACACTATAGTTCATTTATGTAAGTGAGGATAGCAAAATAAAGTAAACTGTGACATATTATACCCAAAAAATTTTCATACAGTGGACTACCAGTAAAATTAATAAAAATTTGGAACCAAAAATTATTCAGACACTTTGACCTGACCATGTTTTGCTTAAGTGTTATCTGACATAATTAAGATTTCTTTCTGACAGTTTAAGCTTGACTTGACAGTTGTCCAAAAGACGACCATTGACACCTTGCGCAAGGAGGGCAAGACACAAAAGGTCATTGCAAAAGAGGCTGGCTGTTCACAGAGCTCTGTGTCCAAGCACATTAATAGAGAGGCGAAGGGAAGGAAAAGATGTGGTAGAAAAAAAGTGTACAAGCAATAGGGATAACCGCACACTGGAGAGGATTGTGAAACAAAACCCATTCAAAAATGTGGGGGAGATTCACAAAGAGTGGACTGCAGCTGGAGTCAGTGCTTCAAGAACCACTACGCACAGACGTATGCAAGACATGGGTTTCAGCTGTCGCATTCCTTGTGTCAAGCCACTCTTGAACAACAGACAGCGTCAGAAGCGTCTTGCCTGGGCTAAAGACGAAAAGGACTGGACTGCTGCTGAGTGGTCCAAAGTTATGTTCTCTGATGAAAGTAAATTTTGCATTTCCTTTGGAAATCAGGGTCCCAGAGTCTGGAAGAAGAGAGGAGAGGCACACAATCCACGTTGCTTGAGGTCCAGTGTAAAGTTTCCACAGTCAGTGATGGTTTGGGGTGCCATGTCATCTGCTGGTGTTGGTCCACTGTGTTTTCTGAGGTCCAAGGTCAACGCAGCCGTATACCAGGACGTTTTAGAGCACTTCATGCTTCCTGCTGCTGACCAACTTTATGGAGATGCAGATTTCATTTTCCAACAGGATTTGGCACCTGCACACAGTGCCAAAGCTACCAGTACCTGGTTTAAGGACCATGGTATCCCTGTTCTTAATTGGCCAGCAAACTCGCCTGACCTTAACCCCATAGAAAATCTATGGGGTATTGTGAAGAGGAAGATGCGATATGCCAGACCCAACAATGCAGAAGAGCTGAAGGCCACTATCAGAGCAACCTGGGCTCTTATAACACCTGAGCAGTGCCACAGACTGATCGACTCCATGCCACGCTGCATTGCTGCAGTAATTCAGGCAAAAAGAGCCCCAACTAAGTATTGAGTGCTGTACATGCTCATACTTTTCATGTTCATACTTTTCAGTTGGCCAAGATTTCTAAAAATCCTTTCTTTGTATTGGTCTTAAGTAATACTCTAATTTTCTGAGATACTGAATTTGGGATTTTCCTCAGTTGTCCGTTATAATCATCAAAATTAAAAGAAATAAACATTTGAAATATATCAGTCTGTGTGTAATGAATGAATATAATATACAAGTTTCACTTTTTGAATGGAATTAGTGAAATAAATAAACTTTTTGATGATATTCTAATTATATGACCAGCACCTGTGTGTGCTGGTCATATAACACACACATACTGTGGCAGTACGGGAAAACAGATGGTTTTTTTTAATGCTATGTGGCCGGATGGAGGAGGAAATGAAATTATCCGGAAGTAGGAAATGCGTAAGGAAATGCGTATATAATCAGGAGTTGTAAGTGGGAAAAATAGGAGGTAAAAGAAAAAGAGAAGTAGGTTACCTGAGACAACCGCCTAGTTGTCGAGACTGATATCGCTGCTGTGTTTGGGCCAGGCGGGACCGCTAAAGTGGACACGAGTTGCCGGGGCGATCACCGAAGTGCCGCTTGTCGCACCTTTGGACGCTGGCTGCAGAGCAAATTTGTCTTTTTGGCTGACGAGTGCGAGTGAGCTGTTCAGGTGAATTCCTGTTTTACTACAGCCCTTAAACAATTCCTTCTGATAAAAAAAAACAAAACAAAAAACATTTCCCCCTCCTGCCATCATCAGCCAGAGCTCAGTGCTCATTTCCTATACGCACACAGATCACACACACACACACCGTTTCGCCTCACAAACGCAAACATAAACAATCACGCACGCAAATTCACAAGACATTTTATGATTGTTGTGTTTAATGCAAATATAGAAGTTTTTTTTTTTTTCACGTAATACTGGTGTGAAGGAAGATCTTTTGAATTGTTTTATGTGTTTTTCTTTGGCTTCCTGTTATTTCTCTCGCTCTTCTGAGAAATGAAGTGTTGAATCCGCCGAGGTTTTTCAAACATCAAAGATACTTCTACCTCATTAGCAATTAGCAATTTCGGTTTTTTTATTTTTGTTTTCTTTATTGTTTTCCTTTATCCTTTATGTTAAATAACAAATTGGTGAAAATACTATTTTTGAACGTGCTTTAAATATTTTTTGTTTGCTTGTTTTTGTTTAATTCCTACTTGATTATGGTGAGAATATAATTATGAAACTGAACTTGAACTTGCTTTAATTTATTTTGTTGCTTCCTTTCTTGTTAATTTGGTGAAATTACAACTGTGAAACTGAACTTTTTTTGTGTGGGACTCTGATTTATGTTTGTAATCGGTGGTTTATTAAGCTATTCGGGAAAAACAAACAAACAAACAACAACAACAACAACAACAAAACTATTATTTGACAAGATTGAGCTTGTCTGGCGCCCGAACTACATAAAGACTGCTAATTTTAATCTTATTTGGGCTCGCCACCGTTACAATACAGTGTGTGTGTGTGTATATATATATATATATATATATATATATATATATATATATATATATATATATATATATATATATATAAAATAAGGAAAGTATCTAAATATTCATTCCATTCCATATCCATTTCTTTAAATATTTATTTTAGGTTCACAATTTTTAATCACCTTTTGGCGTTTTTGCAGTTCACTTACAATTCCTTGCGGTTAATATAATAAATAATAATAATACAACAATTAAAATATTATTATTACTAAAATAATATAATACTAAATATTTCAGGTCATAAAAACTGCATCTATCTAATCTTTAATATTTATATTAAATAAACCATGTCACACTGAAGGTCACTGCTGTTACTACTTGTCAAATATGAATATTGTTTGCATATTTTGCTACAGTACATACATTTTTTTTTTAGCCATAAAATTGTCACACACACACAAAATCACTCATAGACTGATTTTGTTTAGAACCTTTATTGAAACATATAGGTATGTGAATTAGCCACTGGAGACAATTTCCAGTGCTGCCATTTTGGAAATGTATAAATTTATTACGAGTGGAGAACATGAAAGCTTCAAAGCATCACCTTGATCGGAATAAACACAAGTAGGAAATGCAACAGACACATATGCCCATTTTTTTTTAAAGGACTCTGCATCACATCTGCTGCATACACTTTGAAACACCTACAGCTAAGTTTGAAAGGCACTTCGATGACAGTTTCACCTACTCCAGTGATACATTTGTAACAATCTCTGGTGTACCTATGACTAAATCACTAGACCTGTGTTTCTAAACATGAATAAGGCACTGTCCATTAGATTGGCAACACTTTGTCTCATTCTATAAAGCTTATCTTTTCATTATACATTTATTTTCAGACACAATCTTAATCTATTTTTTAAAGGACACTGATGCTGCACCTTGATTAGAGTTGTGCAAATATGAAGCAATGATTCTTAAAGCGATATAAATAATCCTTTGAGAAATGCTTTGATGGACAGTAATAGTATCAAAAGTAGTTAGTTTTCAGACGCTCCCTAAAGGCAATCCTGCACACAACACTCACACGTATGAACTCTCGCGCTCGTGCACGGTTTTCTTTCACAGAGGCACACCAGTGCAAAGAGATGCGCAACAGATGTGCAAACACTTTGTCCTACGCAGACATTCAGAAATAAGACACGCTACATGTAGACGCTCACACATACAGAAATAAAGTTACAAGATGTGATTAGTAGAGCTATTGCAGCTGGCAGTAACGTTTAATAAAAAAAAAAAAGATTGTTGTTATCTGAAGTATAACACTGAGATTAAAAGGAAATAGTAAAGGACTGATAGTACAGTAATAATGCTACAAAAGCCTTAGTTTCCAGGTAAACAACTAAACCAAACCAAATTTATCTGAAAAAGTTTAGAAACAAACTGCAAAAAAATCTAAACAATACATTCAATATGAAATAAACAATACATGAAAATGAAAAAAGGGATTTGAAAAAAAAAAAAAAAAATTCTCACATTCTGTTAGTCATTTATGATATTACAAAAGGAAACTGTATTCTGTTCGAAAACACAGTTTTTCTCAAATGTGCAAAAAAGAAAAAATGACAACTTCCTGTTTCAAAAATATGAACTCAGTCCTCCAGTATTTCAGCTTACAGTATAAGTGAGATTTCAATGAGAAAGTATTGCACGTTAAAATGTGATTTGTCAAGTCATGATGTCGCCTTATTGACCAGGTCAAGTCCAAGGGGATTTGTCTGACCATTAAGGATTATATTTTAATCCAGCAAAAGTCATTTCTGCCCACCCACAATTCTTGATGACGAATGATTTGAACATGCCCTTAAAGCCCAATTTAAAGTTTGTGATTATACCCAGAATGCTCTGTACACAATGTCTTTCATTTAGTTATCGATTTGAACAGTCCAAGAAAAAGTATACACAATTTTGGAGACAATTGTAAGAGTTCAAAACTATATGTTAGGTTAAATTTAGGCATAATAATAATAATGTCATATGAGCAATAAAGGTCATATTGTGGGTGAGATTCGATTGGTCAGGTCACCTAAAAGATGAAGTCTGATTGGTCAGGTCATATAATTGGTGAAGTCTGATTGGTCAGGTCATATAATGAGTGATGGCTCTCAAAGCATAGAGCAGCTCTGCCTGCATTCGAGCCTCCATTAGAAGCAAATTCACATGAACCTGGATAAAGGACAAAAAAAGTAATTGAGAATATCAGCATATTTAGAAAATAATAATTATATATTTCACATGACAAAATAACTTACCTTCTCGGAGTGTCTGAACTGGTGCCAGTAGCTGTCGTACATGCGGCGAGTGGTTCGCTCTGGATAACATGTCACTGTTTTGATGTAAACCTTCAGACTGCGCTCCAACAACTGATTCACCTCACCGTAATCATAATCATCATATCTGCAGACGCACAGTATGAAAACACATGTTCATGTTTCAATCCTAGGCAGAAAAGGGCTGGACTTCAGTACTCCTGGTTGTACTGTGCTAGTACACTAGGGGGCGCTATGGGCATTCATAGTGTACACTATGATTTACAGTCATACACTACTATCTGTAAGTAGGGGACACCTGGATTACCTACTACAGCTGCCAAAAATGTGTAGTATACAATAAAGCACACTATTGTTGTTGTTAAAAATAGTTTCCGTTAATTGAAATAAAGCTGAAATAAAATATAAATATTAGTTGAAAAGCTAGAAAAATTAAGAACTTTTGCCTTGGCAACTAACTTAAGTTGGAGTATTTCAATTACTTAAACAGAAAACTGAAAAAATGGATTGCTAATTACACACTCATGGACGTACCTGATGCCATACATACAATGGACGTAGTTGAATAGAGCCCTGCGCAGCATGCTGGTGTCCACCCCCTCGTGACTGGCCATGTTGTAATAGGTCAGATCACATGCCGTTCTGAACTTATCATCCAATAGGTGACCAATGTCAGAGTAGAGCCTGTTCACCAGAGAGAAACCATGATCCTCCCATGAGTAGTCCTATAGAGTGAACAAGATAGAATATGATTAATCATTCATTCTCAGTAAGGTATTGAAAAAATGCTGTTTATGTGTATATGTGAGGGTAACTGTCGTACTTGTGCTTTAAATGTGGGTGGGTTGTCTTCTCCGTGTCGTGCAAAGTCCTGGTATCCAAACGACGGGTCGTCTACAAACCGAGCCACGGGAGAGGGGGGCACCACTTCCTCATCAAACCCTGAATACGCAAATCACAATATTTCAATACAAATATGCAAAAACAATAGATTGCTAGATCCTTTTTTGTTTTCAAGCAATAGTTCAATGGCGTCACTGATAACAAATGGCAAATAAAGTCACACAGATTTAGAACAACATGTGGCTGAGTAGATGATGACAGAATTTTTCATTTTGGTAATTTAACATTAATTCCCACTTTACCACATGACCACAACCAAAAGTGAAGAAAAATGGAGGGAATAGAGAGAAGAAAAAACAGTCTAATAGTGTTTAAAGGGTTAGTTCACCCAAAAATGAACATTCTGTCATTAATTACTCATCCTCATGTCATTTCACACCTGTAAGACCTTCGTTTATCTTCAGAACACAAATTAAGATATTTTTGATGAAATCCGATGGCTCAGTGAGGCCTCCATTGACAGCAGGATAATTAACACTTTCAATGCCTCGTTTACTGAAATCACGTGACTTTGGCAGTTTGATACACGCTCCAAACCACTGATTCGAAACAAAAGATTCGTAAAGCTTCGAAGCTTCATGAAGCAGTGTTTTGAAATCGCCCATCACTAGATATTGTTGAATAAAATCGTTATTTTGTTTTTTTGGCACATAAAGTATTCTCGTCACTTCATAACATTAAGGTTGAACCACTGTAGTCACATGAACTGTTTTAAATATGTCTTTAGTAGCTTTCTGGGCATCTGAAAGTGTTAATTATCTTGCTGTCAATGCAGGCCTCACTGAGCCATCGGATTTTATCAAAAATATCTTAATTTGTATTCTGAAGATGAACGAAGGTCTTACGAGTGTAGAATGACATGAGGGTGAGTAATTAATTACATTATTTTCATTTTTGGCTGAACTAACCCTTTAAGTTCAAACATATAATCGGTGTCGGGCGTCGAGTTGATATTGTGTCTTTATATGACATTTGCATCTGTATATTTTTAACATTTCACCAAAATTGAGATCAAATGGAGTTACAAGGTTTTTGATCAGCTAACATACATGTTTTGTGTTGTCCATCATTAGAACGGCTGCATCTGAGGCAGCAAGTGCATTGCATTATGTTTTCATCAACTTACAGGTTATAAAGTTTACTGTAGCTATGTGGGTGCTCAGTTTTCTCAATTTTTACCAAAAAGTGCTACACAGGCTATTTAAGACAGTATTGGCTATGACTACAAATGCTAGGCTAAGACACTCTTCTCCACTCCTCATATACATAAAACATTAGCCTTTATATATATATATATATATATAGTGTTTCTTGAGTAAAGAAAAATATTCAAACAACCATTTCCTTATTTACCCTTGCGTTGCAAACAAACAGAGACGGTCCAAACTGCGTGCGGCACTTTATTCATGATAGAGGTGGGTGGAGTTATGAGGTTTGACTGACAGTTTGAGGATCCAATGGAGTTACGAGGTTTGGTCACAAGCTCTTTTTAATACTTTTCATTGGTTAAATATTTGCAAAGCCCACAGACAGACGTAAAGAGTGATCAATAGTAATGATTTATGAAAAAAATATATGGAGACGCATGGATTCTGTCTGACAGCAATGATATTTAAAAGTTTCAGCTTTTATTAGCATGTAGTATTATCATTATGAAAGAAAATATGTACTATAGTATGAACTGAAATAGAGCAGATGGGTAGAAAGTATCTGTGTTGTAATACCTGCAGACACCACCAGAAGACTCTCTTTCTTTTCTTTCTCAAAGCGAGTGAACATCTCCTCCTCTGACGCATCATCGTCTTCTCTCTCCTCCAGCAATCGTTTCATTCTCTCCATCAGAGCTTCCAGCTCACTCTAAAATACATGAGAATGGAGTTTAAAAAAATGAGATGCTACGCTTATACAAAAACATTGTCCAAACAAATCTTGAATAACACATTGCACAGAATTATTTCTGCAGATGAATATCATAAAACTTTTCAACAGCACACCCTAAAATTGAAAAAAATAAAATAAAAATAAAATATGTATAGTACTGTGCAAAAGTCTTTGGCCACCATTAGATTGTTTTAGCAATGATATAATGACCAAATATTTATCATTTCTCTTCATTAGAATATAACCAGAAAATACAGAAATCTGTATGCAGTATTAAAAAAAACAGAAAAAAATCAGGCTAAAGTGGCAAGTATTTAGTGACCTCCCCTTACACTTGAGCAATAGCAGAAACTGGCTCTCTTAAACCTAAATGAGATGGAAAAGGACTGGAAGGCCAAGAAAACTTTCAAAATATGACGAGAAGTTTCTTAGAAGAAGTCCAGGAGGTCAAACTAAATACTGATATTTGCTTAAAGAAGCCATTTTGTTATGATTTATTGATTTATTTATTTATTTATTTTTTGTGTACACATTTCCTGTATTTTCTGTTTGTATCGTAATAAAGACCAAAAAATAAATATGGATGGTCATTAAAACTTTGCTAAAACAACAAAGCTGGTGATGGCCTAAGACTTTTGCACAGTACTGTATATGTATAATATTATTATGTAATGTATTTTATATACATGTAATATAAAATAATATAATATAATAAATTATATTTAATATATATCATTTTATGTACAATATATAGTATATATTGCATTTTGCATAAAGAACCATAAGAACTTTTTTTTTGCATAGTAAAATTATTTTACATTTATTTTAATAGCCATTAAGCACACACAATGTTTTTTTTTTTTTTTACAGTAATAGATTAAATTACTGTATTACAGTATTTAATTTAATTTAAAAAAAATGTCCAGATACTTTACAGATAGGTGAATATGGGGAAAATGTTAGTGATCATTTTCTGTATGCACAATATAATTACTTATTTTTTTCTTTTGACTCAGTGGTGAAATCTGAAATGTGATCCGAGCATGTTTTCCTGACATGCAAATACAAAAACAACACATTGATTAGGAATGTGCCCGAAGCCTAAATCCGAATTCGGAAAGGCACGGAAACTAAATAACTTCAATTATCACATGAAGATAGTAAGGAGAGATGACTGACAGAACAATGTCGGAAGATTTGGTGCGTACAAATTAAAAAATATCTTATCTCGTAAAATGTGTCATCAGTACTGCTGCTCCTTATACACAGAGTACACGTGATCGCAAAAGTGAAAGTAAAAAGCGAGCGCACAATTTCAATATCCCGCATATTGATAGCGACTCCCTGATACCCGCAAATGATATACAATATAACTACCCAACTATATAACTGCGAGAGAACGCAAAAGCATTTAAATATATTTTTTCTCCCATCTTGTATTTTTTTCCATCACCATATCCCTTTAGGGGCTTCCTTTCCAAACATGGTATTCGGCTACGGGCACATCCCTAACATGGATACTCTGTAATGTTTTCCTACCCCAGTGTTAGGGTTATGCAGGGGGTTCCCGTTGGCTTGGTTGCCGTTTGTTAGGTGGCAGGTGCATAAACCCGCCATGGCTGGAGGGCAAACGTCATCCGTGACCCCGTTGACCTCTGTGACCTCAGGGTCAGGGTTGACTCCGCTACCAAACACAAAACTAGCCAAGGCATGGAAATGAGCCAAAAGTACAACAGCATGAACCAGCTCTGCCAGAGACCAGCTGTGCTCTCCTGTCTTCACCAGAGCCTGAGAAACAAAGAGTGTAAGATCATTAACATTTGATAGAAATACGTCACATAGCATTACATTCATCTCAGAAAAGCCATTCAATGTCCATAGCTAGAAAAAAAAATAACTCTAGAGAGGAGCATTTTGGTAAATATATGCATTATATTTTTACTTACCTGTTGTCTTCATTATTTAATTTGTGTTTTTTTATTACGGCCACCGTTTAAATGTTTATATTTCAATAACAAATTGGAGTTGAAACATATATGCAATTTAAATGTTTATATTCAACTCATATAATTTTTGGGTGTGTTGATTATTAAAAAAACTTTATTTTTGGTTTTGGTTTTCGGCTAAATTAAAACTTTAGTTTGGTTTAGTTTCAGTTAAAATAAGTAATTTCAGTGAATCACTATTTGATTGCACACAAAATTAACACAAAATTGGATTGAAAATGCAATGCTTTAATTTACAAGATGATATTTGGATGCCACCCTCTGAATTAAACATGCACGTAGTAACGTCATGTGACAACAAATGTAGTGCAGAAATATTATTGTTGTATAATGATTGCACAATGTTAAAAAATTAGCTAAAATACTGAGCAATAAATAAGATCGCTAGTGTCTTACCTGTATATGTTGCTTTGTAATGAGCCAGGGTCTGTGTGCGAGGATCTTGTTAATCTCGTTGAGGTTGCGAAGTCGTTGCGGGCAGAACTCCAAACCTCTCAGCCAATCAGAGCACACGCCTATCTGCTCAAACTCTTGCACGTGCTGACACACCAGCGTTGAACACTGATGCCGCGCTGCAGCCTGGAAAATATGGAAGAAAAATCACTCATAAAACTGTTTCAGTTGAATAAAGTCTCCCTTGAAAGTGTTTCTGTGTGTGTTTGTACCATTATAGCAATATAATGTCTGTAGTGGAGTGGTAGGGGGCCGTCCATCCTCAAGAGGTAATAGTGGCAGCGCAGGAAGGCTTGCAGATAATGCGGGTGGAGCCCCATCACCTGCGTCAGGTTGTCCACGCGGCCGCTGAACTCTTCGTCTAAGAACATCACTGTGGAATCGCTCAGAGGCATGGCTCCTATGATCTGGGGTTGAGGATTGGAGAGGGCGAACATGGGACATTTCACAACAGTACAACATATTGAGTGTATTTTCCTTACATAAAAGTACTGTGTTCAGATGGTAATACAAATGAAATATGTGGTGTATACAACTAAAGCCTGTCCGATTTTGCAACATGAGAAGGCACCAATGTGCGATGCTATGAATCAGAGCCAAGAAAGATTTGAACTCTGGCTCAGGTTCACCTTAATTCAACGCAGTGAGGACAGATGCTATAATTCAATTTACAATCCAAATACACTTCCTTAGATCTCCCGGCACGCTTAACTAGGTTTTGGTGAAAATCATCTCCTGAACCGTCTGAACTCAAAACAAAAATGAAATGAACACCAACTGACCCGAGCTGGATAACCTCGGATTGAGTGAGTGTGTGAGAGAAGAGAGAAAAAAGTGGTAATACTTTGACATATACTATGGGTCTGAATGAACCCATGAACCATTCAAAAGAAATTAATACTTTTAATAGCTTAATAAATTGTTTTGATTTATATTTCAAATAAATGCTGTTCTTTTGAACATTTTAGTCATCAAAATAACCTGAAACAAATGTATAATGTATATATACAC